>NC_058376.1:95373739-95676517 GCF_018350175.1 Felis catus | reverse complement strand
CATCGGGCTCTGTGCTGACAGCTCAGAGCCTGGAGCCTGCTTCGGTTTCTGGGTCTCTCTCTCTCTCTGCTCCTCCCCTGCTCGTGCTCTGTCTCTCTCTGTCTCAAAATAAATAAAAACATTTAAAAAAAATTAAAAAAAAAAATCTGTTCCAATGTTTGTCAGAATTTTAACAAATTTGGTAATGTTAACAAGTCTACTTTTCTACATTGGTGAATAAAAAATTACAGAGCCAAAAGAGTTCAAAAACTGTTGCTTCAGCTAATAAAGATAGGAGTCTATGGCACAGACAGCTGGTAATTCTCCCCCTTCCATTCTTCACTTTTCTCCTACAGCAACAAATCCTAATTTGTAACAAGACATAGGGTCTCTGAAAACAAAAACTACAGTTTCTGCCCAAGGTGTGGCCATTCATGACGTGTGATGCCCTTTCCCCCAACTCACTCTTTAGAATGTGAAAATGAAGATTAACTATCTTAGAAATGAAAGCAACATTCTAGGGATGACAGAGCCCTAACACACTGGCAGCTTAGATGCCAGAATAATCCTTACACTAAGTTTTATTCTACTGAATTAAACTGTATATACTACTAAAAGCCACTAAATAAATGACCTCACCATTTCACCCTACAGTACTTCCCATAAACAGTGAAGTACACAGTAATAGAAAAACTTTATAAAATTACCTTGGGAAATTAAATATTTAAAAATTTGGCATATTCTATGTAAATATCTCTACTGTGAAACAGATTCGTCTTTTTCATGGACTACATTTACCTTATAACACTGTGCAAATTTAAATGTACAATGTGTTACATTTATATATGATGATTGCTATTGTAGCAATATTTAGCACCTCCATCACCCTGTTATCCTTCCTGTTTAGTGGTTGGAATACTTCAGTTTTAGTCTCCAAGCAATTATATTATGCATTAGATCTCTATGGTTTATTTACTACTTACTCCTTGCTCAGATTAATCATCTTTAAATCTTTCTTTGCCTTACTCTGGTAACTTACCCTGTTAAACTACCCTTTGCCTTATTCTCCATAAATCCTTTCCTTTCTCTTCTCAACATAACTACAAGTACCAATTACATGCCAAACCTACATTCATCCTACAGATGACCAGCAGTTTCCAAAAACCCTCTTTTCATGTTACCTGCCTAAAAATCTTCAGTAACCATCCTCTTGAAAAGATAACTCCTAACTACTTGGTCAAATATCCAAGATGCTCTACAATCTTATTCTGCCAGTCTTACTTCTCATTACTTCTCTAACCCAACAGTCTGCTTTTTGCTGGCGCCTTATGAAGTTACTGCACATCCTTTGTACATTTATTCATGGTTCCAACTTAAAAGGTTCTTCCTGTTCATTAACTTAAATCTGTGTTTTATCATCCCAGGTCAAACCCCATCTTTACAGAAAACTTACCAAACTGGCAATAATCTCCACCAGGTTTGTTGTTGCTGTTGTTTTCCATCAGCATAATCTTTAATCCCATCACCTAGTTCCCCCACTTCCCCTCTGGTAACCATCAGTTTGTTCTTGATAGTTAAGACTCTGTTTCTTGGTTTGTCTCCTTTTTCCTTTGCTCATTTGTTTTGTTTCTTAAATTCCACATGTAAGTGAGATCTTATGTTATCTTTGTCTAACTGATTTATTTCACTTAGCGTGATACTCTCTAGCTCTATCCATGTTGTTGCAAATGGCAAAATTTCATTCTTTTTTATGGCTGGATAATATTCCATTGTATGTAAATATCACATTTTCTTTATATATTCATCTATCACTAGACACTTGGGCTGCTTCCAGTGCTGGTTATTATAAATAATGCTGCAGTAAACATAGGTTGCATGTATCCCTTTGGATTAGCGTTTTTGTATTTTGGGGGGAAACACCCAATACTCCGATTATTGGAATGGAGAGTAGTTCTATTTTTAATTTTTTGAGGAACCTCCATAGTGTTTTCCACAGTGGCTGTACCAGTTTGCATTCTTTTCAAGTGTTCTATAGAAACAACCATAAAACAAGTAACAAAGTGTCAATAGACACATATCAGTAATTACTTTGAATGTAAATGGACTAAATGCTCCAATCAAAAGACACAGGGTGACAGGGTGGATAAAAAAGCAAGACCCATCTATATGCTGCCTATAAGCGACTCATTTCAGACCAAAAGACAACTGTAGATTGAAAAGGAGGGGACGGAGAAACATTTATCATGCAAATGGATGTCAAAGGAAATCTAGGATAGCAATACTTACATCAGACAAAATAGACTTTAAAACAGACTGTAAGAAGAGACAAAGGACACTATATAATAATAAAAGGGACAATCCAACAAGAGGGTATAACAGAGGATATAACAATTGTAAATATTTATGCACCCAATGTCAAAGCACCCAAATACGTAAAATAGTTAATAACAAATACAAAGGATATCATCGACAGTAATAATAGTAGCAGACTTTAACACCCCATTTACACGGATGAACAGATCATCCAAACAGAAAATCAACAAGGAAACAATGACTTTGAATGACACACTGTACCAGATGGATTTAACAGACATATTCAGAACATTCCATCAACCAGGGTTTTTTTTAATTGAAGTATAATTGACAAATTAGTTTCAGGTACACAAGATAGTCATTCAGCAATTATATGCATTATGAAATACTTGCTACAAATGTGTAACAATACTACTATATTCCCTATACTGTACTTTCCAGCCACGTGACTTAATTATTTTATGGCTGGAAGTCTGTACCTTTTAATCTCCTGCACTAATTTCACCCATCCTCCCATCCTCTCTCCTTTGGCAACCACCAGTTTGTTCTCCATATTTGTAAGTCTATTTCTTTCTGTGGTTATTTTTTTATTTTTATTTTTTTAGAGAGAAAGAGAGCAGGGAGAGGAGGGAGGGGAGAGAGAGAGAGAGACAGAGTGAGCGAGCATGCGAATCTTAAGCAGGCTCCATGCTTAGCACAGAGCCTGATGTGGAGCCTGATCCCACAACAACCCTGGGATCATGACCTAAGCTGAGGTCAAGAGTCAGACGCTCAACCGAGCCACACAGGCTCCCCTGCTTGTTTTATCTTTTAGAATTCACATATAAGCGAAATCAGATTGTCTGATTTATTTCATTTAGCGTAACACCCTATAGGTCCATCCATGTTGTCACAAATAGCAAAATTCCATTCTTTTTTATGGCTGAGTAATATTCCATTGTGATATATACTACATATTTATTCATTCACCTATTGATGGACACGGGCTGCTTCCACATCTTGGGTACTATAAATAATGATGCAGTAAATACAGGGGTGCATATATCTTTTTAAATTAATGTTTTCATTTTCTTTGGGTAAATACCCAAAAGTGGAATTACTAGATCATATGCTATGTCTTTTTTTAGTTTTCTGAGAAACCATCATACTATTCTCCATAGTGATCGCATCAATTTACATTCCCACCAACCATACATGAGGGTTCCCTTTTCTCTACATCCTCACCAACACTTCTTATCTTTTTGATACTAGCCATTCTGACTTGTGTGAGATGATACTTCATTGTGGTTATAAAAGCACAATGTGGTTTATCTCAACTAGTTTTAAAACTTATTTTAAAGTCCCAAGTTCATACTGTCTATATACTTCATTTAAAACTTACTATATGTTACTCCTTAGCTATCTTACATTCATCAGTTCCTACTAGGTCAAAAGCTCCTCTCAGGTTCTAGCACAGTCTAACATACGCTGTATGTCTATTATATTATAAACCATGAATATATGGCATATGCTGTGAAACTTCCTAAACAGTTTTCCATTTTTCTCCAATGTATACACACAAGACAGCACATTATATGTGCTTTTAAGTTTAGAATGTTCATATATACCCTTATTGTAGCTATAGGCCAAAAAAAAAAAAAAAAAAAAAAAAAATCCCTGTACATTCATCTTTACTATTCTTCAGCTCAAATGAAACATTTTCTCAGAATAGTATGTATAACTAAAGTATTCAGGAATTAAGTGAAATTAAATTCATAACAAAAGGTAAAATGCAGACATTGTTGGATTCTGATTTGAAAAATAACTATAAAAGGATATTTATACAATTTATATAATTGAGGAAATCTCAATATGAACCAGGTACTAGATGACCTCAAAGAATTACTATTAATATTGTTTCATGTGACACAGCATTATAGTTATTATATGAGAAAATGTATGCATTTTTATTTATTTAAAAATTTTTTTTTTAACTTAGTGGGTTTTTCCTTAATGTTTGTTTTTGGGAGGGGGGAGGGGCAGACAGAGGGAGACAGAGGAGCTGAAGCAGGCTCTATGCTGACAGCAGGGAGCCCAACACAGGGCTCAAATTCACGAACTGCGAGATCATCACCTGACTGACGTCAGACACTTAACTGCCTGAGCCACCCAGATGCCCCGTATATATTTTTAGAAATGCGCAATGAAATGAGGACTTTTTTTTTTAACAGAAAGGAGGAGGGAAGAAAAGAAGAGAAAGAGAAAAGTGACAGAAAGGAAGAAGGGGGAAACGGAGGGAGGAAAACAAAAGAGATGGATGAAACTAGCGTGGCAAAAATAATGTTTGAAATCGGGTAACAGTGTTGAGTCTGGGTGAGGATTCATTATACAATTCTGATTTGTGTAGGTTTGAAATTTCTCATTGTTAACATTTTTTTAAGTAAAAGAAACCAAACTGATCTCAATATAAATTAGCAGTAAAACCAAATTTGATACTATCATACTCTTCCCTGTTCAAATAAAAAATAAACCAGGGATGAATATACTGCAACAGTTTATAAGGTAGTAACAATGACACAGGTGCCTTCCTTTTAATAATCAGGCAAACTGTGGGCAAAGACAATTACATTTTTGTTTACCAGCATGCTATTTTGTTTAATTTAGCAAAGTACAGGCACACAGTACATGCTCAATAAGCATGTGAAAATTAATTTCAGATGAAATACACTAAGATACTGAGGACAACTACTTTGACACAGATGTTTATAAAACCACTACTGTGCAGCCCTGGCTACACTGAATGTTATTTGATTCAACTGTGTTGCAAGGACAGGACCATGATCAGAATCAATAAAAGGTATCAGTTCTGAATGTATTTGTGTTCATTCTGGAATATTCACTATTAGACTAAAGTCTTTAAAAGAGTAGTCTCTAACAATAAGAAGATTTAGTGATATTTTCCTCTTTGAACAAATTTAGTTACTTCTTGATTGACAGGTACATCCTTAATACAACTATAATTCCCACCTGACATCAAACATCAGACTATGGAAAGCCTAAAACCAAACAACCCAGGAGTTTTAAAATTTTAAGCAAACTCAGTCTCCTTAGAAAAAGAGAACTGGTTGTTTTGATGCTAAAATTCTGAACTACTTTCGTATATAGGGGAACTTTTCCCTCCCACACTCCTTCAAAGGTCAATCTGACATTATGCAAATTAAACATCTTGCTATTTGAATTATTTAGCCATTAAAGGTCTGATTAGCTTTCCATTTACTTTTGTCTTCCCAGTGTGAAAATATGTGTAGAATAAAAATCCATATTGTGTTTCAAGCAGTAAAAGTCAAAGTTAATTTAAACAGTATCTTAAGTAAAATCCACAAACCTTCAGCAATCATGTCTTCCATTTCTGTGTCAGATGAATTATCTCCATGCTTTGTATTATTCTGTAGCTCTGGCTGAACACACACAGAGTTTATCACCTGATTATCCAAAAGAGGCCTTTTTTTCACAGGCTGTTCTATTAGCAAAGACGAACGGCTCACCTTTAAATGAGAGAATAAAACAATCTTTTAAAAGGTTTTTCAGAAATAACTTGGTTAAGGGGCCCCTGGGTGGCTCAGTCGGTTAAGCATCCAACTCTTGATTTCAGCTCAGGTCATGATCTCACGGTTCATGAGACTGAGTCCCATGTCTGGCTCTGCACTGACAGCGCAGAGCCTGCTTGGGACTGACTCTCTCTCTGTCTCTCTCAAAACAAATAAAAAAAAAAATCTTAAAAAAAAAAAACTTAGTTAAAAAAACCCTCTTGAAATGAATAGTATCTGTGATAATTTACTTGTTCAGCCAATCAGGTCCATCATTAAGAAAATTTTAGGCAATCTAGACATCAACAGTTTGTATTTCAAGTCATCACCAATATGGATGCTTCAAAATCTGTCAAATAGAACCTAGTGTTCTAGTTTAAGCAAATAGTTTAAAAATGTCTTTGGGGCACCTTGGGGGCTCAGTCGGCTAAGCATCTGACTTTGGCTCAGGTCATGATCTCACAGTTCGTGAGTTCGAGCCCCACACTGGACTGTGGCACGGAGCCTGCTTCAGATCCTGTCTCCCTCTCTCTCTCTGCCCCTCCCCAGCTCACACACTATGTCTCAAAAACAAACATTAAAAAAAATTACATATTTTCATGTTTTGAAAAATATGTAATAAATTTTGATTAGCCAGTATCCTCAACTTATTTTTTTTCTGCAACAACTTTTAAGATTTATTTTTCACGTACAAAACTTTTTACTTAAAGAGTTACCGCCTTAGGATAGATCATTATTGTATGTATTTTAAAAATAAGAGAACTATAGGGCACCTGGGTAGCTCAGTTGGTTAAGCATCAGACTCTTGATTTTGGCTCAGGTCATGATCTCATGGTTTGTGAGATCGAGCCCTGCATTGGGCTCCATTCAAAGCACAGAGCCTGCTTGAGATTCTTTCTCTCCACCTCTCACTCTCCCTCTCTCTGCCCCACCCCTGCTCGCATATGCGTGCGTTCTCTCTCTCTCAAATAAATATTTTTTTAAAAAAGCAAGAGAACTAATGTTCAAAGTGTTTAGGTGATTTCTTTACAGAAGCAGAATCAGGCCTAGAACTCAAGTCTCCTGACTCCTAATTCAGCAGCCTAATCCAATATAATCACAAAAAGAATTGGAAAAATCCTCAAACATTAACATTAAAATCAACAATATTCACTTATGTTCAGTATACTTGGTTAAGTCATGAATACTTATTTCAGAAATATTTTCAGCAAAAACAACTCAAAAAAAAAAACATTTACTGATTTGCTAGTGAACTTTCAGCTAATCTGAAATAGAACCTCCTATTTCTATTTAAGAATGCTGGTTAAGTCTCCAGTATCTGCCACAGATGGTAAATGATGCTTACTGTAAATTCTACATTTAACTTCAGAGAATAATCACCTGTGAACTTTTAAATTTTGTTCATTTCAGTTAGTATATACATTATGCCTCAAGTAAAATTTACAAAAAGGTATTACTAAAGAAACTGTAATATGCAGTGCTACTAAGAGTTTACACTTCTGCTGTGTGAATATATTTAAATAATCTTTCCAGAAAACAATTTAGCAATATATATACCATGAGTCTTATGAATACATATGTAATGTGATCCAGTATCTGTACTTCTAGGAATTCATCCTAAAGAAATTATTACTATTTATCTTTTATTTATTTTGAGAGAGCACATGCACAAGCAGGGGAGGGGCAGAGAGAGTGAGACAGAGAATCCCTAGCAGGCTCTGCACTGTCAGTGTAGAGCCTGGCCTGGGGCTCGATCTCATGAACTGTGAGACCATGACCTGAGACAAAATCAAGAGTCGAATGCTTAATTGACTGAGCCACCCAGACACCCCATTATGGCTAAAGAAATTATTACATAATAGAAACCTAAAACGCCCAACAATAATGGAAGAATTACATAAATTATAGTTGTTCATAAAGCAGAGTATTATGTAACCTTTCAAAATATTCCCAAAGTACTATTTATCATATGAGAAAACAAATGCTCTAAATATACTATGTGACAGATGCAGAACTGTATATATAATAGTCTTGATAATATGAAATATATGTATATAAAACAATACACATTGTGGTATTACTGAGGATTATTTGTTCTGTCCATTTCCCATATCTTCCATTTAAAATAATGTCATTACTTTTGTAATCAGGAAAAAAAGTTATAGTTGACATTAATAATTATTAATAATAGCAGCTATGGATATTAAGCTCCAGGCGCTGCACAAAACAATTTACGCACATTTAATCCTCACAACAACCCTAAGAGCAAAGTATAATCTCCATTTGCCATATGAGCAAAAATGAAGATCAAAAAGGTTGAGTGACTTAACAAAGGTTACAGTATGCAGCACTGCCAGAATCCAAACCCTGAGGAACAGGGAAAAAAGACTGTTGTTCCACTATCAGAATTCCTATAGGAGATCCACATTTAATACACGCAGTTAACTGAAAAGAAAGGCAAATGATGAGGCAACCCACTATCACAATGCAACATCTTCACCACCCATAAATCTAAAAACCCAGATGATTCAAAGGCCTTTGAAGGGAATTATTTTGTTTCCTTGTCTTATTTGGCTTTGACTTTGGCCACCTGTCTTTGATTTATTTTCTAAGGAAAAATGTTCTTCTCTAGGTATTAGCATATAAATTACATACAACTAGTCTCAAATCATAAGACTCTCTGACAGAAACAGCACCTCCATTTTGATGTGAAGATTTTAAAACATTTTTAAACATTTTTAAACCATTTTTAAAATCTGACTGAAGGCAGAGATTTAAGAATGAGAAAATCTATTTGCTAATTTAAACCAACTGGATAACTTCAGAAATATTAGGTCACTAGGAAGTTATGATTTCATGCACTTAAGTTAAAAGTTCACAAAGTAATCACACTACATAAGAAACACCATTTTAGGGGTGCCTGCATGGCTCAGTTAAGCATCTGACTCTTGATCTTGGCTCAGGTCATGATCTCATGGTTTGTGGGACTGAGCCCCAGGTAGGGCTCTGTGCCAACAGTGCAGAGCCTGCTTGGGATTCTCTCCCTCTTTTTCTCTGCCCCTCGCCCACTTGCTCTCTCGTTCTCTCTTGAAAGAAATTTAAGAGGAAAAAAAAAAGAATAAAAAACAAAAAAAAAAAAAAGGGAAAGAAACACCATCTTAGAAACATAAGGCACTTTTGTGTAATTTCAGTCCCCTTAAAAAGAATTTAAAAATTTATTTCACTGGAATAAACTTCCAACTATCTTTCTCTAAAAATTATAAAAATCGACATCCTTAATATCCTGAAATTTTTCTTAGTTTATATATAGCTAGTATAAAAATTCTAGAAATGTATTTGGAAATATATAAAGAATATATATAGAGAGAAATTCCAGGCAAGAGATTGACTTTTTTTTTTTTAATGTTTAGTATTGTGTGTGTGTGTGTGTGTGTGTGTGTGTGTGTGTGTGAGAGACAGAGAGAGAGACAGAGACAGAGAGAGAGAGAGAGAGCGAGCGCGCGCGCGTATGCACACACAAGTGGGGGAGGGGCAGAGAGAGAGGGAGACATAAAATCTGAAGCAGGCTCCAGACTCCAAACTGTCAGCACAGAGTCTGATGCAGGGGCTCGAACTCACAGTCTACGAGATCATGACCTGAACCAAAGTTGGATGCTCAACCGACGGGAGCCACCCTGGCACTCCAACAACTTTTTTGAAACAAAATTACAAGCAGTTTATTAAAGAACAATACACTACATTTAAAAATAATACTACATGAATAATTTTTAAAAATACAAATTTGCTTACTACTTACAGGAAATGGCTCCAATCCCTCCTGAATCACAAAGCCTTCAATAACATGCGTTAAAATCTGTGGTTTAACAATAGCCTGTGGAGGTTTGTTTTCTATACTGGGAATGCTGCTTGGTACAGAAGTACTATTACTCCTTGTGGTAGCAGCTGGAAGTAAGAGTGGAGGTGGAGGAACAGAAACATGTGAAGGATCTGATGGAGATTTAATTACTGAAGCACTGACTGATGCCACAGCAGGTAATTCCACTTGCTCTGAAAAAGAAAAGTCAGTTTTTATCTTTATCATTCTGTGCAGGCAAATATGAAAAAGATTCAAGAATAAACATTAACAGCAACAATAGTTACGATCTAGTGCTTTAAAACACCATCCTAAGAACTTTATATTTAATCTCATTTAATGAGATAGAAGCCACTATTATCCCCACTTTACAGAAGGGGATAACTTGCTAAAAGTTATCATTCCAACCTTGGTTACAGGTTACATTCCAACCTTGCCCCATAAGACACAAAAATATTTTAGAATGTCAAGAATATGAAAATTGTTGCTTTTTAAAAATTTTTTAAGCTAAACAGATATTAAATTCCCCGTGTTCCTGTTTATATATTCCAGATGGCATGGGGGGGGGGGTGGTTGGTGGGGAGTACTCTGAAAGTACACTTAAATAAAAAAGGATCATAAAATCCATGAAGTAGAGATTTTTAAAGGATTACACAGCATTCATCACGTTTATTTCAAGCAGTAAGGCTAATCCAATCCATGTACATTTTTTTAATACCTCTTCAGTGGCAATGTGTATGTCAGTTTGGAGAAACACTTTAGTACCAGGCAATTGCAAAACATTGGGCTGGATCACTGTGATTCCTCCCCTTCAAACTCTGATGACCACATTAAGATAGACCCCACAGCCTATGACAGAGGCTTTACCTAGCCGTACAATAGCACCAAACTGTATGAAAGCCATAGGTTAGCACCAAACTTTACTGACTGTATGAAATAGAAAGAACCGGCTGAAAGCTAAAAATATCAGTGACTAGAGATGTCTGAGAAAGATAAAAAAAAAAGAGCCCATGTGTAAAGATAATAGTATGATTTACTGAGCACTTACATGCCAGGTACTGTGCAAATGCCTCACAGGTTGTAAGTCAATTAATCCTCAAAACTAGCCCAAGGGAAACAGGAAGATAAAGAAACTTGGTCAAGGACACACAACTAATTAAGTAATGGAGCTGGTGGGATACTAACCTAGGGAATCAGTTCTTGAGACAATGCTCTTATAATTGCTGTGGTAACTCCTCTCCATCATCAGTATGAAAAGGGTTGACACCACTATCAAAAATGCTCAAAATATAGCCCAGTTAGGTAGAGAAGAAACAGGAATCCCTAAAGAATAAAATTTTCAGCTAACAATACAGTGTAGCGATCATCTGTATAATCTCAGAAATGGAAAAGCTAACAATTCACACTCAAGAACACGAATGTGATTAACATCATATAATATATCTGATCACAGCACTGTTATTATAAGCCATTTATTAACCTAGTTCCACCAAATAATCCACCAAAATAAACTGTACTGGAAAACCTGTTAAAAATTACACAATCCTTGGGGCGCCCGGGTGGCTCTGTCAGTTAGGTGTCTGATTTCATCTCACGGTCCATGAGTTTGAGCCCTGCATCAGGCTCTGTGCTGACAGCTCAGAGCCTGGAGCCTGCCTCCAGACTGTGTCTCCCCTTCTCTCTGCCCCTCTCCCACTCTCGCTCAGTCTCTCAAAAATAAATTTTATAAAGATTTAAAGAAATTTTTAAATTACACAATCCTTTATTAAAAACTAAACAAGAAAGTCAACAGAAAAATGCTAGTTTATTGATTTCACGGAACACATGCAGTGTTATTGTATGCATGCATTATGAAACTGAGGAACTCCAGAAAAATTCTATCCCACATTACCAAATCTTCACATTTACTCATAGAGTAAAAGGAAATTAAATTATAAAATTATAAAGTGGGATTGAAAGCCATGTTTTATGTTTGAAAGAAAATATAAATCTATGGGGGTACTGAAAAATAAGATAAAATATTAATGTTCCTTACAGATTTATAGATATTTTGTTACTTTAGAAATATAAAGCTGCATTAAGTGTAATTTGGCTTATTCAGAAAATATTGCTTGGTGTATGTTCCAACTGATTTTTAGATCACACATACAAATGTGCCAATCTTACACAGAGTCCTAAATGTTGTTAAAAATAGAGCTGTAAGTTACTGACTTTTTGAAGAGGCTAATAGCTATTACTTGCCAGTATATATAATCAGCTGTTAAAAATAAAAACAGGTGAGAAACACTGATGTTATGAAAGTAGAAAAATTATTACATTCTCTAGATTTAAGATAACTACAAGAGAAAACACAAGTAATAGGACTTTGCCACAAGGTACTCTACTTATTCAAAGTCTCATTTTCTGAACAAGATCTGTGAGCTTTTTTAAAATTTTTTTTTAATCTTTATTTATTTTTGACAAAGAGAGACAAAAACAGAGTGCCAGCAGGGGACGAACAGAGAGAGAGGAAGACACAGAATCCGAAGCAGGCTCCTGTCTCTGAGCTGTCAGCACAGAGCCTGACGTGGGGCTTGAACTCACGAACTGAGAGATCATGACCTGAGCTGAAGTCGGACGCTTAACCGGCTGAGCCACCCAGGAACCCCCATGAGCTTTTTTTTAACAGATGCTTTTTACTTGTATGGAATTTTTAGAGATTTACAAAAATACTGGATGGGAACAAATCCCTCTGTTTTTGCAGGTTTGCTTATTTTATGATTTGCTGAGAGCTATTCTAAAAAATCAACTTGTGCTTGCTCTGCCCTTTCATAGACACTACAGAAGAGTAGTAGGTATGAAGTAAATGAGAAGAAGATTCTCTACACTGTACCTAGACAATTTAGCCTGAGAGATACACGTGACAGAATCCTGAACTGTGTTCCTGAGGGAAAAAATGTGAAGCTGTGTTTGTGTTCCAGTATTTCAAGTGCTTAAACTTTCTTTGTGTTGCCATGAGTAATGCTTTTAAGGTAATTCAGTCACAGTCACAATGCAAGGTTAGTATCCAATTACACTTTTATTTCTGTCTTTAAATCAAACTCCAGGAACTCTGCAGCAAAATTAAATCCATTTTCAGTGTAGAGAAACTACAAAGATTTAATACCATAGTTAGATTTTCCTAAATCTAGTTTTTGTGGTATTACTTTGAGTAAACAAAGGCAATATTAAACTTGTCTTAAATATTTTATCTAATTTTACTGACTAAACATTTTCTGTTTTTCAGGAGGGAGAAAATGTTGGAAGAAAACTGATTTCTCCCTTTTTGTGCCTTCAGAGATTCTCACGGATAGTAAGGGAATAAGGGTTAGAGTTGGGGCACAACTGAAACAAAGGGATGGCAAGAGTAGCTTTGGTAGCAAAGTCAGTGTCCTGTTACAATCTGTGTCTGTACCTGTGACAGGGGTTCTTATTTACTGTAAATAATCACGAGAGTCATAAGATATTCAAGAGGACTGAATACTTACAAGGAAGACTGAATCAAGATGACTATTATCTGGATCAAGCTTTCTGTAAAGAACCATACGGGCTCTACAACTACTCCTCTTTGCCACAAGAATACGAAAGTAAACATAGACAATATTTGAATAAATGAACGTAGCTGTGTTGTATAGAATTTTATTTATGGACAATGAAATTTCAATTCTGCATAATTTCACATGGCATGAAATATTACTCTTCTTTTGATCTTCCTCTACCACTTAGAACTTTTAAAACTATCCTCAGCTCATGGGACATGCAAAAATAGACAGCAGAAAAGATTTAAAGCATGAACTGTAGTTTGCCAACCCTGATCTAAACTAAATATTCATAGTTTTTAAAAATCTAACATGGGGGCACCTGGCTGGCTCAGTGGGCAGAGCATGCAGCTCTTGATTTCAGGGTCATGAGTGTGAGCCCCATGTTGGAAGCAGAGTTTACTTTAAAAATGTTCTTTTAAAAAGAAGGAAAAAAAGAAAAGCTTTTATTAAATAGATACACAGATAAATTAATTAAAATCTAACATGGGATGTATTTTTTTAAGATCTAGAC
Source organism: Felis catus (assembly GCF_018350175.1). Classification (NCBI taxonomy): domain Eukaryota; kingdom Metazoa; phylum Chordata; class Mammalia; order Carnivora; family Felidae; genus Felis; species Felis catus. Next base: position 95,662,735 of record NC_058376.1, on the reverse strand, counting down.
AGAGGGCTATATATGAGTTTTATTTTAGTAAATGTTTTAGTTTTAGTAAATGTTTTATATAATGTTTTGTAAAATGTTTTAAGTAAAATACCTAGGATTCACAGTCACGTTAATATCGTGAGGAGCATACAGAAGATTTACTTGATTTCATGGGTAGCACTAAAGTAGTGAATAAAAATTTAAATGCTTAAGGACAACGATTTTTTTTAATCCATGTCTCTAGTAAAGAATTAGTGAGGCTTAATTTAAGAACTGTCTGGGAAAGAATATTTTTAAAAATGTACTCAGCCTGGATCACAAGTAATTACGAGGAATGCCAGATATGACTCAGAATGTTTTGTGATTTCTGGAAAACATAAGTGAAATCTTTTTATAGAACTTTGATTTACCCTAATTTTTAAGCTTAGAAATAGCTTGACCAATGAACCTGATTGGGCATATAAAACATATCTGTAAAAACTACTAAAAATTAGAAGGCTAAAGTATGTTTCTCACTTGGGTGGCTCTTCATCAATTGTTTTGTTTCTCATGGAAAAAAAAAAGAAACAAAAAGAAAATCTTGAATTCTATTATGTTTTGCTGTAATTAATTACATAAAAAACTAGTTTAGGGGAGCCTGGGTGGCGCAGTCGGTTAAGCGTCCGACTTCAGCCAGGTCACGATCTCGCGGTCCGTGAGTTCGAGCCCCGCGTCGGGCTCTGGGCTGATGGCTCAGAGCCTGGAGCCTGTTTCCGATTCTGTGTCTCCCTCTCTCTCTTCCCCTCCCCCGTTCATGCTCTGTCTCTCTCTGTCCCAAAAATAAACATTGAAAAAAAAAATTAAAAAAAAAAAAAAAAAACTAGTTTAAAATCATTTCCAGTGGGGGTTCTATACTCACTTTATTACACTTCATTAATTTTACTTTACTCAACTTTATTACTAACATTTACCTAGCAGAAAATTTCCCCAAATTTAGGTATTTCCTCACCTAACAAAGGATGTTCAGAAGTCAAATCTTCTCTCCCCACGGTTATAGCTGCTGGAGACAGTGTGGGTGGTGGCGGCGTTCTGTCCATCCGAACACATTCATCTGACTCTTCTGGCATTTCTTCTTCACACACATCTTCTACTTGATAAACCTACAATGACAAACCACACTGCCTTAAAAGGTTTCTAAAAATATATTTACTAAGGTGTTCCTAACTTAATTGAAAAAAAAATAAATTCTAAGTGTTTTAAATTTTAAAAAGGCAAAACGACTATGGAAGCAGAGTTGAAACTATTTTAGTTTCTATTTAACAGGTTGAAAAGAAAACTTTGAAACAACTCAAATGAGGTTTTTCATAATGCTCGAAAATATTTCACTGAAAGTAAGTTGCGAATCAGTATCTAGGCTACAAATTACTAAAGTTTCCCAAAAGGTGACAGTCAAGTCAGGACATATTCTTAATTTTAAGAATAAAATTAAAAAAATTAAAAAAAATTTTGATCTTATACACTCAATAACTAATTGGGGAATTTGCTATTGTTTCTATTAACTTCCAACTGTCATAAATAAAAATAAATGCTAGTACTTTTCACAAGCACACTAAGTAATTCTCCAAAATGACACATAATATACCAGGGACTGCGTAAAGGACTATACCCCAGGTTCTTCTTTATTATATTTATGTGAATTAAAGATTAAATTATGAAAAATAACATCTAAGAACATACAAAAAAGATATGCAATTACATCTTTAATTCTTTAATCTTCTGACCTACTCAAGAATCTAATGAATTTTTATAAGCTAGTATCAGGTAAACAGAAAATACATGTCCTTGAATTAATACACACCCAAATCCACCACTCCTAAGCCATCTGACACATTATTTTTAGTTCTTCAATATTGTTTCATACTTACAAAGTTTTTAATTTTTTAACTTGACCTTTGTAATCCAATGCTAAAGAGTATACTTAAGAAAACATGGACTCAATCTGAGAAGGTACTATGTAACTAAAAATAATTTTTCATTAAACTTAAGGCTGTTTTCAAAGTCCACTTCTAGACTATTTTTGTCATCATTATTTAATCATTACTTTTAATTTTTTTTATTTAATGTTTATTTTTGAGAGAGCGTGAGAGACAGAGTGTGAGTCAGGGGAGGGGCAGAGAGAGTGACAGACAGAATCTGAAGCAGGCTCCAGGCTCCAGCAGTCAGCACAGGGCCCGACATGGGGCTCAAACCCACGAACTGTGAGATCATGACCTGAGCCGAAGTTGGAGGCTTAACCAACTAAGCTGCCCAGGCGACCCTATTTAATCATTATTTTTGAAAGATGATAGGTTACAAAAAACAAAACCACAAAGCAGTTCCTTTTTCTAATATACAAAGCTTATTACTTAAATTTACAAAGGTCGTAAGTTTTTAAGATTACTTAAGCTGATTAATAATTATAATAAATGTTAAAACAAAAAACCTTTCAACAACATTCACAAAAAACTTGAGGTGATATCTAATACTATACGTATTTTTTATACTATATTTTAATCAAACTATTGAAAAAGCTTGGTGATTTGAAGTATATCTTGGTCAATATAAAAGTGATCAAGATTTCTAAAACCAACATAAACCAAATGTTATAAAAGGGACTATCAAGTTTCATCTACAAAGGCATAGCTAACAGCAATACAGTTTAAAAAAAAAAAAAATTAAGCGTGTGACCCTTGTTCAGCTCAGGTCATGATCTCATGGTTCATGAGTTCAAGCCTTGTACTATTAGTGCAGAGTCTGCTTGCTTGGGATTCTTCACTCCCCCTCTCTCTGCCCCTCCCCTGCTCATGCTCTCTCTCAAAATAAATAAATAAATAAACCTAAAATAAAATTAAAATTAAAAAAAACAAAAAACACCTAACTTCCAAAGCCTCTAATTGTTTGTTTGTTTTTTCTGAGAGAGAGAAAGAGAGAGAGGGAGAGAGAGAGGGAGGGAGGGAGGGAGAGAGAGAGGGAGGGAGGGAGGGAGAGAGAGGGAGGGAGGGAGAGGGAGAGAGGGAGGGAGGGAGAGGGAGAGAGGGAGGGAGGGAGAGGGAGGGAGGGAGGGAGGGAACATAAGTGAGTGAGGGGCAGAGATAATCCCATGCTGACAGCATGGAGCCTGAAGTGGGGCTCAAGCTTACCCGATGTGGGGCATGAACTCATAAATGGTGAGATCACGACCTGAGCCAAAGTCAGTTGCTTAACCAACTGACCCACCCAGGAATAAAATATCTTAAAAGAAAAAAAAAAAAAGATCTTTTCCTTTTAAAAAATTTAAAAATTCTAAAAAAGTAACTTTAATCCTCCTGTTGCTGATAATTTTATACCAAATATGATATCCAGAACTGTGATGTGAATCAACTAAGTAGGCTACATTTTTAAAAATTATTGGGACACCTGGGTGGCTGAGTCGGTTAAGCGGCCGACTTCGGCTCAGGTCATGATCTCATGGTCCGTGAGTTCGAGCCCCGCATCGGGCTCTGTGCTGACAGCTCAGAGCCTGGAGCCTGTTTCCGATTCTGTGTCTCCCTCTCTCTCTGCCCCTCCCATGTTCATGCTCTCTCTCTGTCTCAAAAATAAATAAATGTTAAAAAAATTAAAAAAAAAATTATTTGCTCCCACCCCTGCATCTGGAAACCTGTTTCACCAAGGGAGATTCCTTAACCGTCTGGATCCTCAGAAGTGAAAGCAGTCATTCATTATCGTACAGTACAATAATGAAAGCTGCTAGTATCTGTTCACATGACAATTGTTTTTAAATGATGATAATGTCCAACACAGGTAAAGTCATCCAAAAGGAATGTCCTAAGGGTTAAAGGGAAGAAAAAAAATCTTCTAACGAGGGGCATCTGTCATAGCGATTACCTTAATTTGACAGTGGCAGGTATGTTAATCAGAGGTTATTGGAAAAGTATGGTTTTATCAACCAGTTAAGGTACACCTGTGCAGCATTCCTTTATTATTTTCTTAAAATGTTTAAATTCTCTCTTTAATATTCATGCTGCCACAAAGTCTAATCATGCAAAGAACTGATTTTTTAAAAATAATGAACAAGTTTGAAAGGATAAAAAGAGTCATTAATAGCATATTCTGAAATAATCTATGAAAGAATATTATAAAATAATTTTCATTCTTTATAGGTAATTCTAACTAAACATACTTTCTTCCAAATCTGCTATGTAAAGGCAAAATAAGTTAATAAAAAAAGTAGGAAATCTATCTATCACAGACATCTGGCACCATTAAACATAAAAAATCTAAGTGCAACAACTAAAATATTGAATAAGACAAAGAAGTTGATGTTTTACTCACAAGATTAGGAAACTCCACAACACAATTTCTGTTTAGCCCATAACTAAAACTATTCTAAAACTAGCAATGACTGTCAAACTTACCTCAATAAAGTACCTTAGTCCTATCTGTCTACTTTTCCTAAATAAACTGTGGGACATTTATTGGTTCTAAATTATCTACTGTCACACATCATACCCATATATCAATGAAAAATGTTAGTTTCATAAATGTATCTTTTATAATATATATTTTTAAGAACTGCACTGATGGGGGCACCTGGGTGACTCAGTTGGTTGAGCGTCTGACTCTTGATTTCAGCTCAGGTCATGATCCCAGAGTCATGGGATTGAGCCCGACATCGGGCTCTGCACTGGGTGTGGAGCCTGCTTGGGATTCTCTCTTTCCCCCTGTCTCTCTCCCCCACACTCTAAAATAAAAATTAAAAAAAAAAAAAAAATACCCTGATTTAACTTCGATATTCATACTTATCTTTCAAAATGTTACATCTCTTAAATAAATATATATTCCTATCTTTAAATATCTGAAACAACCAGGAAACTGAAGAAATGTGTAATTCACAAAGAAATATGATTTGATAAAAAAAAATCAGATTTGATCAAAGGTAATAAAAGAAAAATGTAGTTTAATAAATTTATCTTTGAGAAAGATAAAAAATAACACAGAAACATCTACAGTATGTATGACCACACCAGTGATAGCAGAAAAATGTACTATTTTCATGGGGGAAAAAACCCAAAAAAACTCCAAAATAAGATAACGTACATTTTTTAATTATTATTTTTATATTCATTAAAATAAAATTATTTTTTAAATTTATTTTAATGTTTATTTTTATTTTTGAGAGACACAGAGAGAGAGAGAGAGAGGGAGAGAAAGAGAGTGCACAAGTAGGGGAGGGCAGAGAGAGAGGGAGGCACAGGATCCAAAGCAGGCTCCAGGCTCTGAGATGTCAGCACAGAGCCCGACGCGGGGCTCGAACTCACAAACCGGGAGATCATGACCTGAGCTGAAGTCGAATGCTCAACCAACTGAGCCACCCAGGTGCCCCGATATTTCTATCCCAAAGTTTCTCCTAACAAAGATAACTAGAAAAATAGTAGGCACAGAAAGAAATTTTACTTTTTACTTGTAATTACTGTACACTTTGAAGCCTGTGTTTTTTATGTTACAATATCCACTGTAAATTCTTCAGAAATCTAACAGATATGGAGACACGATAACTGAATGACAAACTTATTTCTAGATTCCCATTGCTGTTTCTGTCAAGTTGTTATTATTTTTTTTTTAGTACTCTCTACATTCAACATAGGGCTTGAACCCACGACCCCCAAGATTAAGAACTACACGTTCCTCTAAGCCAGTCAAATCGTTTTTCATAAAAGTAAATCAAAGTGGAATTCAATCTCTCTATGCATATAAACATCAATGAGGATGACAAGAATAAAGAATCTATAAATTTGCATCCTGTGAACCAAAATGTTTCCCATTGAGGAACAGACTTTGAAACTCCTTTCCTTTCTGAATTAGTGGTTATTAATTTTTAAGTGATAAAACCGCTTCAGTGAGGTTTAATACAAAACCTCCTTTGGGAAGACTGTCTTCCTCAGTTATAAACTAATTATGGATTTGATCATTCTGCCTAGACATTTAACAATCTTATTTCAACTTTTATTGTAAATCATTTTATAAATTTAAAGCCTTTTAGAGAATGTTAAAAAAAAATTCTCCAGGATAATTTTCTAGGCAACAAGTACTTTTGCTAAAGGTTTATTCTAAAAATTTCACCACGATCTATCTCAATTATTCAAAACTTTTACTCCTCCCAGTGGATTTTTTCATCTTCAGATTCAATTCATCCACTCAGTTTTTTTAGCTTTTTAAATGAGAAATCTTAAGTACATATTTTCCCTTCATAGAAATTTAAAAATCACAAGTTTAGTAATTCTAAAAGATGGTCTACAGTTAATGTTTTTTGCAAACTTGGATTCTTTCCTAGAATAGATTTATTTTTTTTTACAAAACTTAATTACAAAATATAATTGTACCCAAAAATTACATCATACAAGCATACCTCCACCTTGAAACCAAAGCCCCTAAAGGCCCAGGACTTCAGAATGCACACAACCAAAAAGGTCAGGTAGATAAACCATACGTTTAAGAACATACAAGCCAACAGAAGGGATCTATGAAGGATAATCACCTTAAGAGAAAAAACTTTGTGCAGATGACACTGGTTCAAATGCATTCCCTTGGGGAAAAAAAATCAACTCTGTAAAGATAGCAGATGGATTTGTTTAAATAGTAATAAAATTAACGAGGGACTTTAATAACCATCACAAATTATCAAGCATGCAACCATACTACAACAAATGGCATTTTTTTTTTTGCCCATATAGCATGTTTGTCAGACACTGACAGATGGAAATTTCAAGCTTTTTAAATTCATAGGCATTTAGATCTAGCAATATAACATAATGTGGGAAAAAAAGTTTTTACTCTCAGTTCAGCAAGAAAGTCAAAGAGCTTCCAAGGGCTTACCACTGGTGGATCAACAGGTGCTGGTGGTTGTACTTGTAGGTTTACCGCAACAGTCTGTGGAGGAGGAAGAGTCTGAAATGGCAACTGGACCAAAGCTTCTGCAGCTGGAAGCTCCTCTTCTGACACCAAAGCATTCTGCACCAAAACCTGGCCCTGGGATAGAATTTCAGGCTGCACTTGTAAAGACTGCATAGACTGCAAGGGCAGTGGTGGAATCTGAGCTGGAGGAGATGTCGACATCTGTGGAGGGGTTGCAATTGGGATTGGAGAGGACTGCAGGGTTGAATATGGCTGGTGTGATGTTGGAGACACAATCTGCTGACCTGGGGACACCAAAGCGGACTGCTGAACTGGGCCAATGTGTACGACAGGGGAAGCTGGAAGTGGAAGATGGGATGGAAGATTCAGCTGTGCTGTAGGTTGCACCTGATTAGCAGTGGACTGCTGCAGGTTTGACCCTGGCTGGAGAGCTGATGACACAAGAGGGTGTGGCTGAATAAGTGCTTGTGGATGAATAATTATAGTAGGAGACTGACTTGGTGAATGAGGCGGTGGAGGAGACACCACTACAGACTGCTGTGCTGACTGTGACTGGCTAGGAGACATTGTTAAAGAAGGGGGATGGCTCTGAATTGGTGAACAATGCTGTGACTGGGCATTAGTAGGTGCTGGAGGAAGGCCATGGTTTTGGAGTGGCATACAGTGCTGGGATGGGGGTGGGTCTTGAGTTGGATTCTGAAGTGTGATTGGCTGAATTTGCTGTTGCTGCTGTTGCAATATCAGCTGATGATGGGAAACCTTGGGAGGTGGTGAATGAAGAGGAATCTGCTGATGTTTTATTAGAGGATGAGGCTGAATTGGAGGATATGAAGCTGTGAGAGAAAAAAATGACAATTAGTATTTTTTCCAGAAATATCATAAACATTTTTAAATAAATCTAAAGGAGGCAAGTTTTCACATCAGAATGTCATAATCTCCAGAAATCTTTAATAAGACTTTCAGACAAGAGTGATTTGAAAATACAATAACAACTTTTCCTCAGAAAACTATAAAGACTTCATAAAATAACCTTACTGTGATAAGATCAAAAGAAAAACTGCCTAAAGCAATTGATTCATACATCTGAAATATACACATGATTTATTCTTACTAAATTTTAGAAGTCATCAGAATTATCTGCAGTAACTTAACAAAGTTTATCCATCTGAATTCCTTCTTTGGGGAGAAGAGAAGAAGTACCACGAACAAATGTAATATGTATATAAGTAACTTCAAAATCATAAATATGCAATATCAAAATTCATAAATGTCTCATCTTTTCTAATCTACGTCTAAATACTCTTCCAACTAATAGTCAATGTAATTATTTATAAAGCTTCCCAAATAACTTTCCAAATTTGAGCCAGGATGAAAAGTTGGTATTATTTGACTCAGAAAATGTTTTGTATAAAAAGTAAATTCAGCTAAGCAAAACACGTGTCAATTCTATATCACTGTTCAATAATCACTGTAACTAAGAAATAAAATCTCAGAGGCCGTTCCAAATCTAGGAGAGCATTAGTTTTGCTTGCAGAGAGAATCCATGCTGTCTAAATAAATGATCTTGTTTAACTTCTCTCCCCACCCACCAAAAATAAAAAAAACCAACAACAAAACCTACAGTGATCTATCACTGATACTATCAGTTTTCTCCACACAGGAGTCACTCACAACAGGGATAATATATGTAAGAATTAGCAAAATCAAGTAGTAAATATTTGTCCCATCATTATGCTTCTTTTGCATACTACTGTGTATGTTTACACAGAGGGGGATGCTGGGGAAATCCTGTTTACCTAAAAATGGACACTAGGTTCATTAGAAGATAAATTGAAAAGATTGCTTAATATCATATAAAAGCTATATACACTTAAAATAGGTCTAAAGACTCTGCAACATTTTCTTTAAATCTCAGAATGTTAAGATAAACCTTGCATCTATTTTTGTACTTAACCACATTTGTGGCAAAAAGCCTTATGAAACCTTGTAACAACTTTAACATTCTTGCATTTGGTTGGTTATCATTTAAAGTTTGGAGATCCTTTAAGGAAATTAACATCTGATTAACATCTCAAAAGAGAGGGTTCAACAAATATCCACAAATTGTATTAAGAAAAATGGAGATTAGGTCTAAAATTTCATTTAACAAAATAATTCTCACATAACTAGATTAGCACTTCAAATTAAGACTGAAAATTTTACACTAGTACTTTATAAATGTGTTGATAAAGATTATATTATAGAACATTCAATAAAATCTTGAAATTCTTTTTTTTAAGCTTTTTTTTTTTAATATTTATTTATTTATTTTGAGAGACAGATATGGAGGGCTCATGTGCATGGGGAAGGGGCAGAGAGTCCTCAGCAGGCCTGATGCAGGGCTTGAGCTCCCAAATGGTGAGATCATAACTTGAGCCAAAATCAAGATTCAGATGCTTAACTGACTGAGTCACCCAGGTGCCCCCAAATCTTGGAATTCTAGAGAGTGCCTTTTCTCCAAACAGCTCAAGATACTATTTTTCCTCTTTTAAATATAGGGAAATAGAGTTTTTTCCAGGATAACAGCAAAAGCCCATTTTAGTTCAACTTTTTGAGTTGTAATTAAAATTTACCACTCTTTTAAGTTTCTTTTTAAGTTTATTTATTTGAGAGAGAAAGAGAGCATGAGTGGGGAAGGGGAAGAGAGAGAGGGAGAGAGAGAGAATCCCAAGCAGGTTCTGTACGGTCAGCACAGAGCCCGATGCTGGGCTTGAACTCACAAACCGTGAGATAATTACCTGAGCCAAAGTCAAGAGCTGGATGCTTAACCAACTGAGCCACCTAGGAGCCCCAAAATTTACCATATGATTGAAGTACAATGTACATCATATTTATGGGAATAAAAATTCCTTCTCAGCTCTAGCAAATAAGCAATCTTTTTGTATATTCTAGAGCTGATAATTCAATACTCTCTCACCTAAACTAAATTTTTGATGAGACATCAAAGCGAGTCTATATATTTTATTTAGTCCATAAGTCCAACTGATAAGCATATACACTACAGAATAATTATGAGAATACCTGAAGCAATACTTCTTTTTACAAGAAAAGCCCTAGTGTTCTGGAGAATATCATGTTTCTTAACTTCTCTGATTTTAATAAGTATTATTAAGATGGGTTTATATTTGGAGAGTTAATGATTATCATACTCTCTCACATATGTAGAATTCTTTATATAATTACTTACAATTAAGTATATTATTAATTACACATTATTTTTTTTAATGTTTATTTAATTTTTTGAGAGAGAGAGAGAAGAGTGTGAGCAGGGAGGGGCAGAGAGAGAAGACGACACAGAATCTGAAGCAGACTCCAGGCTCTGAGCTATCATATCAGCACAGAGTCCGATGCGGGGCTCAAACTCATGAACTGTGAGATCATGACCTGAGCTGAAGTCGGATGCTTAACCGACTGAGCCACCCAGGCACCCCAACAATTACACGTTATTGTAAATTATTAAACATATTATCTTATTAAATAGTTATAGCAACGCCATGAGGCAAACAGGGTACTATGATAATCCAATATATTACAGATGAAGAAACTGGGCAGTTAAGTGCACTACCTGAAATCAGCTGGCTATTAAGGGGCAGCACTGGGTCTAAAAGAACCCATAGCCCTAGCTGAGTCTGGGTTCCTCTTATGGACTGAATGTTTTTGTCCCCAAAAATGCATATGTTGAGACCCTAACCCCTAATGTCACTGTATTTGGTAATGGGGCCTCTAAGGAAGTAATTAAAGTTGAATGAGGTCAGAAGGGTAGAATCTTTACAAGAATATACATCAACATCAGAAAGCTCAATATCCTCTCTCCTGGCACTCAGATGAAAGGCCATGTGAGGACACAGCAAGAAGGCAGTTATCTGCAAGCCAGGAGGAGAGCTCTCACCAAAAACCAAACACTGCCAGACCTTGACCTTGGGTTTTCCAGCCTCCAGAACTGTAAGAAAATAATTTTCTGTTGTTTAAGCCACCTAGTCTATGGTATCCTTTATGGCAGCCTGAGCAGACTAGCATAGGCTTTTCACTACATATTAAATTCATGTCTACAGAAAGTGGTATATATTTTTTCCAACTAAACTGATTTTGTTTAGAAAATTGTTTGGAATGAAAGCTCTAGACTAAAAGCTCTAAAAACTGCTATAAAGACTTGAACTCGAATAGAGTTCATGATAATATTCAGATATGTGGTTGTTGTTCACCTTTATTTTATATATTAAAAATACATTAACTATGAAGTGAGAACTACACATTCAAAAAGAAATGATGAGGGGTGCCTGGGTGGCTCAGTCAGTTAAGCGTCTCACTAGATTTCGACTCAGGTCATGATCTCACGGTTTGTGAGTTTGAGCCCCATATCCAGCTCTGTGCTGACAGAGTCTGCTTGGGATTTTCTCTATCCCTCTCTCTCTCTGCCCTCCCCTACTCACTCTCTGTCTCTCTCTCAAAAATAAACTTAATTTTTTTTTTAATTTAAAAAAATGATGGAAAAAATCAAATGATTTTAGCACCCTAGAAATAAATATAAAGAAATAATAACCATGTCCATTATAATAATTATTAGTCTATACTGCATTAGGACACCAGTAGATTTTTCTCATATTTGAAAGCAACTTATAGGAATAAGCATTTTTCTAAGGAAAAAGACAAATTACCAATTCAAGAATCTCAAAAAAGAAAAAAAATCTTCATTTCAGACTAACTTCCCACCAACAAGTGCAGAAAAACTAAGAGTGGAAAAATACAGTTGTTTCCTAGACAGGAGATATAAATTACTTTGCATAACTGCAGTGTAAGGCTTGAATGAATTTATAAGTTTGGCAGCTGCAAAGGTTTTTGTGGCTGAGGGTGTTTCATTGGTTTTGTTTCTAATCAACAACACCATGGGAAACTGGAGTTTGGTTAGTACACGTTAAGAGATCTAAATTTGGAATTGAATTGTCCTGAGACTCTGATGGTTTTACCCTACCTGTCTCCTCCATACCCACATGAAATACTGGCTATCAGAGGAAGGCAACTATAGGGATACTATCACACTATCAATGCAAAAAAAGGGGGGGGCGCCTGGGTGGCGCAGTCGGTTAAGCGTCCGACTTCAGCCAGGTCACGATCTCGCGGTCCGTGAGTTCGAGCCCCGCGTCAGGCTCTGGGCTGATGGCTCAGAGCCTGGAAGCTTGTTTCCAATTCTGTGTCTCCCTCTCTCTCTGCCCCTCCCCCATTCATGCTCTCTCTCTGTCCCCAAAATAAATAAATGTTGAAAAAAAAAATTAAAAAAAAAAAAAAAAAAGAAGAAAAAAAAGGGGAAGAGTAACTGTCAACTTCGAACCAGGTATTGGGACTCTTGATTTCAGCTCAGGTAATGATCTCAGGGGTTTGTGAGTTCAAGTCCCACATCAGGCTCCACAATGACAGTGCAGAGCCTGCTTGGCATTCATTCTCTCTCTCTCTCTCTCTGCCCCTCCCTCCCCTCTCAAAATAAATAAACTTAAAAAAAAAAAAAAAAAAAAGAACCAGGTATTGGGAGTTCAGTAGGACTGAAAATCTAAAAGTAGATCTCCTTGCTTGAACTCACCCTGAAAGAGGTCCTAGCTTTCTTTGAAGGTAGCATTCTCTTCGGCAGTAAACTAACCCACCCTTCATTATAATCTATCATAACTGTAAGAGTCACTAAAAACTGTCCCCTAAGCAGTCATTTCAAGTGCAGTGGGTCACTGCTTGTCCACACGGACTCCTCTATCAACACTGGCCAGAGGCTGGTTTGAGGCTGAAAATACTCTGGACAGTACAATACAAAAATCCTGTTATCAAGCCATACAGAGAACAGTACCTAAGCACACATATGTTTATAAAAAAGAATTCACACCACACTATACTATGAATGGATTTATTAATTTATACATTATAACAAAGCCTGTACTTAATTTCCAAAATTCAAATGGAAAAAAAATCAAGTATTAATCCAACAAATATTTACTGTCCATCTATTGTAGAAAGTGTTTATAAGGTACAATTTATCGCTGTTAAGGGATGAAAAGGTGAATCTGAAAAAGGATTAAAGGAGTTAATAATTGTAAAGTACTTGACATGTAAGTGCTCAATATTATTATCTTACTCTCAAAGAGCTTACTATCTAGGGAAAAGCTAAGTATATCAATAACTATAAAAGAAAAAGGACCATGAAGAAGCATAAAAATGCTATACAAGTTCAAAGTGATGAGAGATTTCTAACTAGGGGAATCAATTACAAGACACTGAGGTTGGGTGCTGAGGATGCTGGCAATATTAACACAGAGGAAAGATGTAAGAGAAATAGGTTTAGGTGGAGAAAAAGGAGACTTCAGTAATATAAAATTAATCTTTAAGAAGTAATGCAGAGTTTTAAAAAGAAAGAAGACGCTTACTTGATGAAGTTGGATCAAAGGAGGGGTTTTTTAAGTTTACTTATTTTGAGAAAGACACTAGAAATAACTTTTTTAAAATTTATTTATTTTGAAAGAGAGAGAGAGAGTAGGCATGAGCACACAGGGGAAGGGCAGAGAGAGAGAGAGTGAAGGAGAATCCCAAGTGGATCCTGAGCTGTCAGCACAGAGCGTGCAAGGCGCTTGAACCCATAAACCATGAGATCATGAACTGAGCCAAAACCGAAAGTCAGACACTCAACTGACTGAGCCACCCAGGTGCCCCAGGAGGATTTTTAATGAAACATATGTGATGTCTAGCCCAGTGAATGACACACACACATACTTTCAATAAACAATAGTTGAAATAGCTATTGAAATAACATATGCAGATATATATAGGAGAAATCTTAGTATGCATGAGAAGCAAAGGAAAGGATCCAGCATGAGGGAAACAAAAGATGCTGTAACAACTACAAGAAAAAGTCAGGTGCTGGTAAAAAAAAAAAAAAAAAAAAAAAAGATGCAAATCAATGACACAATCAGTGTTAACTTTAAAGTAGAAAGCAAATAACTCCTTATCTTATAAGTGAACAAAGCTCAACACTGAGAAATTCTGAGATGAACAGAAGAGATGGTAAGGAAACTCATGCTGGATGGCCCCAACATTTTCAGCATGAGAACCATGAAACAGTTATCTGTGGACAGCAGAAGGTTTCAAAGGTTGATGAGAATGAAAATGACTTAACTGACTGCCTGACATCTTCCTCTCAGAAATGAAATAAAAGATGGAAAAAAAGCAACATGGTAAGGGAAATAATTACACAAAATCCTTAGTTTTGGAAAGTGGTAAACTCCACTCACTAATGACAACTTTAAACAAAAAATATGTGTGCTTTTTTTTTAGAGGTTTTAATTTTGTTCCACTAAAGCATATTAAATAAACTATAGGCAAATCTTTTTTTTTTTTTTCTTTAAAGCTAGAAGGTTTTATAATAACAAGCACTGACAGGATGTGGAGAAAAAGGAACCCTCTTGCACTGTTGACAGCAATGCAAACTGGTGCAGCCACTGTGGAAAACACGATGGAGGTTCCTCAAAAAATTAAAAATAGAACTATCCTACAATCCAGTAATTACACCAATGAGTATTTACCCAAAGAATATGAAAACACTAATTCAAAAGGATACATGCACCCCTGTTTTTGCAGCATTATTTACAATAGCCAAATTATGGATGCAGCCCAAGTGTCCATCCATAGATGAATGGATAAAGATATGTAGATATATACAATGGAATATTACTCAGCCATCAAAAAGAATTAAATCTTGCCATTTGCAACAACATATATAGAGCTAGAGAATTTAATGTTAAGTGAAACAAGAGAAAGACAACTACCATATGAATTCTTCACATGTAGAGTTTAAGAAACAAATGAACAAGGAAAAAAAAAACAAAAAAACAGATTCTTAACTACAGTGAACAAAGGGTTTACCAGAGGGGAGTGGATTGGGGGATGAGTGAAATAGGTGATGGAGATTAAGAGTATGCTTATCTTGATAAGCAGTAATAAAGAGAATTGTCGAATCACTACACTGTACACCTGAAACTAATATAACACTATACATTAACCATAGAAGAGTTAAAAAAATTTTTTAATCAAATAAATAAAAAATAAAAGCTATTGGTTTTACTAGTATAATGGGAGACCAGCACACAATGAAGATGTTAATCAAATGTTAACTGACCAAAAAAGTTTATTTTATTATTGTAATTTGTTTTAGCTGTTGGGCTCTTTTGGTTTCCCTTTTTTCAAGCTACAATACTGACTTTTTGTAAACTCATGAAATTCACATTTTAAAATGTTTTAAAAGCATTGTTCTTGTTCAAGTAATAGACATCTTTTGTATGAATAATGCAACTATTTTCAACAAGTTTTATCCTACCTGGTGCTATTAACTGGTGAATACTTGACGTCCGAGTGACAGCTGTGCTGCGTGATTCCAGACTTGGACTTTCTCCTTTCTTATTACTTTCTGGAGAAGGATCTCGTTGGCTGATTTTAGAACTGGTCACTGTTGTTTTGTTATGACAAATTGTCAATGACTGAGTTTGACTAGTGCTTTTTGGCGGACCGTTCTGTGAGCTAGATAATACACCCAACTTCTGGCTGCGTAATGTTAAATTCTGAACCTAAGAACCACACAACAAAAAATAAGGATGAAACAGATGGTATTAATTGAGATGTGATAATCATTACCATTATAACAATGACAACAAGTTTACATTACGCTTTTCATACATAAAGTTCCACTTTAAACAACTGATTAATCCTAAAGGAAAGGGGAGTTAGGACTTATGTAATCATACCTTAAATTAAGGAAAAAAATTTTTAGAAGACATTAAGGGAATCATTAAGAACAACATGAAAACAGTATGTATATAACAAATGAATTATGAATATGAGGAAATTACTATGCAACATACTGCACTTTGAAGTTACCAGCTCAGAGACAGCCAAAGGGAGGGGAAAGAAGGGTATTCCAGATACGGGAGAAAACCTGAGCAAAGGTGCAGGGCAGAAGAGCCCAGGGTGCATAAGGGAAGAAGGAGCAATTCCTTCAACTTCACTTTCACTTCTCCAGGCCAAGATTGTAAAACACTGAAGGTTACAAGGGCCTCATGTTACATGGGCCTCACTGTTACTACACATACAGTTAGGAGAGTGCACAAAAGATACTGTCATCCTCATATAGATCAGAAAGAGGTACCAAAAGGAAAAAAAAAAACCCATTCTATCGAGATTATATGGAAACAACTCATCTTGTTTTTTTGTTTTTTGGGGTTTTGGGGGAGGGGGCACTCATCTTGTAAATAAGAAAACTAATTCATCAAATCACTTACCCCATTGTGATAATTATGAAAATCATTTCCCATTAACTCCTTTTTAAAATCCTGTTGTTATGTAATACTAACTTGCTTCTGAGAACTAGATCTTGTGAACTAACAAGACTGTGCACAGACTTGAAATGGCTTATGGTCAAGGCTCCTGTCTACACCCAGGGTTACTCTACACATACTGCCAGTCTGGATGGTAGCAAGGATCATCCCAATGACTCTCACCTGAGGTTTATAACATTTCCAAAGAGCAAGGCAGAAAATGCCTCTCCAAGAGCTGCCTAACCTTTCACCTATCTGGAATGAATGCATTAAACACATTTATGCTAGCACACGGCATGAGTAGGAAATTAAAATAAGAGATTCTAAAGTGACAAAGCAAGTGAGATACTGCTGCATTATGAACACTCCTCAGTTTCATGTGTGGTCTGTCTCTAGAACTGTTATCATTAATTGATACTCACAGGCGATCCATTCTCTTCACAAGTGCCAAATGCAGTGTTCAGCCAACGACAGACACTAAATAAATGTTTACTTCAGAGCAGCTGAAGCTTAAATTATTCTATTCTGAGCTACTGAAAAAAATTTCTAAGTGAGACTACATGGAGCATCTTCTCTGATTTTTGTCAAATACTCCATAGCAATGTAAGTGGACTAACAACTGCTGTATTATGAAAATTTAGTGCAAAAATAAAATGTGCTTAAATCCAGGTTTCTAAGCTTGCCACTGAAAGCCCTCCAGAGTCTAGGTCCAAACCACTTCAAGCTCATCTTCCACTACTCCAATCCACAATATTCATTCTAGCCAAACTGTTCTGCTCACCTTTCTCCAAACACATCTTGTACTTCCTTGATGTACTTGTTCATGTACTTGAGCCCTTGACTCAAGTTTCTCTTGCCTAAAATGCCAAATACTTCCTCAAAGCTGTCTCCTGAAGTCCAATCCATTCTTCAAGGCCCAGTAAAAATCACACTGACTCTCCCAAAGAAACCTCTACAAAGTCACTAGTTAGAAATAACGTCTCCTCCGTCTAGAATGCATTTCCCATTGAAATTGGATCATATTGGCCTACAGCACTGACAAATATCTAGCTTATTTTAGAATTACTAATGTCTCTGTCAATGAAATACCGAGACTCTGGCTGGCAGGCTCTCATCTCTGACATGCATTTTTATACTCCCCACAGCTGAGTGCTACAGACATAACAGAAACTCCACAAGTCTGAGATATTCTCCTATTTCTGATTTTAAAATATATGTTAACTGGCTTTTATTTATTTTTTTGGTAAGTATTTAGTTCTATGTTTTGTTTTTTTTTTTTTTAGCAAACATTAAAATCTGTTCATATTTAACCAAAAAAAACTCAACAAATATCTAGTAGAGGCACATTAAAATCTTTCAGGAAGCAAGGAGAAAGAGCCTAAAATTTAACATCTGCCATAATTGATCTATAAGGTGAACCACATCACAATAATAACCAAAGGCTGAATTATAATCTAGAAAACTTGAAAGCTTTCTTTCAAATGAAAAGCATATTCACAGTAAATGAGGATTTCACACAATGAACGCTAAACCTGTAGCAGTCCATTTCTATAGAATCATACACCTTTTCTTCTAATTTTACTTTCTGGAATTCTGAAAGAAAATATATGTGTGTCCTTATTATATATTTTATAAACTATATATTATTTATATGAAGAGATAAATTTTAGAATATGGCTGTAATAGCCATGGTCATCTCGGTTTATATGTTTACAATAAATTTCAAATCTGTTAACTATACTCAAAGTATGTTACTGAGTTAATTTAGCTGTTAATAGCAAGATCGACATGTTCAGATTTCCTTGACAGAGCTTCCCTTTTGAGAAGAAGCCAACCTTTCTAGATACAGAATAGTAAGGCACTCTGATGTCCAATTTGCTTTCATCTGAACTTTTCCTATGATCAAATTATGGAAACGTTCTGACTTTTAAAAATGTCTAGGTTTCACATGACTTATTTCTGCTAATTTCACACATTACATTTTTACAGTGGATTCCTCAAATACTCTCACATCAATTATTTAATTTGCTTCTAACAAATACCGCGTGAATTACTATAGCATCCCTTCTTTGCAGATGAGGAAACTAAGATTTAATGTCAGACTGCTAACAGTGGAGTTGAGTTTCTAGTTTTTATTTTAAGCTTATTTATTTATTTTGAGAGAGAGAGTGAGTGAGAGCACACCAGGGGGAGGGACAGAGAGAGAGAGAGTAGAGAGTCTCTGCACTGTCAGCACTGAACCCTATGCAGGGCTCAAACTCAGCAACAGTGAGATCATGACTTAAGCGGAAGTCGGAAGCTTAACCAACAGAGCCACCCAGGCGCTCCTGAGCTTCTAGCTCTTAAATCCAAAGGGCTGTTTTCTTCTCAATTCTAAAAGCATTCCCCCGATAGCATTGGTAAGTAAGATTTGTTGCTTTTAGTCCTGTGTCTTTCTGAAAATTGTATTTTTTTTTTTTACTTATTTTTATTTTCTTGGTCATGGTAGGGGAAAGGGATGGAGCATTTAAAATAGTAAATGTGGGGGGGGGCCTGGATGGCTTAGTTGGTTGAGTGTCCGACTCTTGATTTCAGCTCAGGTCATAATTTCAGTTTGTGACTTGGAGCTCCACACTGGGTTCTGCATGGACAGCATGGAGCCTGCTTGGGATGTTCTCTCTCTTCCTTTCTCCACCCTTCCCCGCTTTCATGCACGTGCACTCTCTCTCTCAAAAATAAACATTAAAAATTTTTTTTAAATAAGTAATAGTAATCAAAGGTAAGATATTCCAAATTTCTTATTTTTGGATAGTATGCTACAAATAAAATTTTAATACAAAGGAAAAATTAACTGTTATACCAACTTCTGTAAAAGAGTATTAGAATAAAATGTCAACTTTGGTATTTCTCAATTATAAATTCATTGTTTAAAAATTTTCAAATATGGGGCTCCTGGGTGGCTCAATTGGTAAGCATCCGACTTCGGCTTAGGTCATGATCTCACAGTTCATGGGTTCAGGCCCTGCGTCTGGCTCTGTGCTGACAGCTCAGAGCCTGAAGTCTGCTTTGGATTCTGTGTCTGCCTCTACCTCAGCCCCTCCCCAGCTCGTGCTCAGTCTCTCAAAAATAAATAAATGTTTAAAAAAATTTTTTAATATAATAAAAATTTCAAATATAAGTTTAAAAATTAACAAAGTGGAACACAAATATTTCAAAACTAACAGCCCTGAATTTGAGGAAAGAATATTCAAAGTATTAGTATCCCCTACCACTGCCAGTTTCATTCACTGCCATTTCAAAACCACAGTAAAGAAAAAACATTTGTAGATAAATTCCTAAAGGTCAATCCATTCCTTTAGTTTCTCAAAGTCTATCCTTGAATTAAGTCAGATCATCACAGAGCCAAATACTTGTATCACATTGACCTGAATCCCAAAGAGTCACTTTTATAAATTATTTTGACTATGTTCACATTTAAAGATACTACTAAAGACACTATAAGATGTTTTCTCCATGAGAACCCACAACACAACTCTAGAGCACTCTAGAGAGCATGTAGTTGTTTCCTTATTCTACCTTGGAAACTATGAATCATTTAAATGGTTGTCTTTCTCTCTTCACTATTAGCTACTTGAAACCTAAGAACCAAATTCATGACTCATCTTTAGATACTGTATAACAAAAATGGTGATTAGTGGCATGTGATAGGTGCCAAGCACTATGCTAAGTACTTTATGAGTACTGTCTCATTATTCCTTATAACAACTCTGAGCTATTTTAGTTTACAGTGAAGAAACTGAGGCTCAGGGCACCTGGCTGCCTCAGTCTGTAGAGTGTGTAACTCTTTATTTTTTTTAAGGTATGTATGTATGTATGTATTTAGAAAGTGAGAGAGCACAAGTTGGGGAGGGGCAGAGAGACAGAGAATCCCAAGCAGGCTCTGCAATGATAGTGTAGAGCCCGACACAGGACTCGAACCCACGAACCGTGAGATCATGACCTGAGATGAGGTTGGATGCTTAACCAACTGAGCCACCCAGGTGCCCTGGGTGTGCCAACTCTTGATCTCAGGGTTGAGAGTTCAAGCTCCACACTGGGTGGAGAGCTTACTTAAAAAAATAAAATAAAAAAAAAGTGAGGCTCAGCCCAGGTAATAATAACAAAAACATCTACTGAGTGCTACATATCAGATATTGTTCTATTTTTCAACTATTAACATATCTAATCCTCACTACAAAACTTTGAAGTAAGCATTTTATAAATATTTATTTTATACTGTTGAAACTGAGGCAAGAGATCAATGATATACAATGAGAAAGTGGTAGAGCATGTATTCCAATCGGGAGAGTCTGGCTCCAGAGACCAAACTTATAACGCTACGCTACACTATGACCTCATCCAAAATCAATCAACTGTTAAGTGACAAAGCTGGCAGTTGGTGCTGAAGTCAGAATCTGAACCCAGGTCTTTCTATTCTTCCCTTTGCAAAAAAAGTACTGGGTGCCTATAATGTTCTAGACACTAAATACATCTACTATTCATACTTCAACTTACCCTGCAAGTATGTATGACTATTAAACACATTTGATAACTTGGCTAAAGTTATACAACTAATAACTGAAGTGGGAGATAAAATTAAGTCCATGGAGGACTTCATGCATGTAATTTGATTTGGGAACCTCACTCCTAACTCCATGCCACTTTCCTATTTTAATTTCTGCTTTTTTCATGCATGTTTTCAATTTTTTTTATCTCATTTTATTGTATGCATCTTGTAAATCAATTAGAATCTTGTTGGAACAACATCAAGCATTAAAAAAATAAACACATTCTGGAGGTTGATAATGGTCTTCCTTTATTAGGTTTACAAAACCAAAAGAAAACAGGAAGATCATTACTTCAACAAATTCACTCCACAAAGATATATCAAAAAGGCTCACAGCTCAGGTCATGATCTCCTGGTTCATGAGTTCAAGCCCCATGTAGGGCTCTGCGCCGCCCCTCTCCCACGTGTGCGCATGCAAATACG
Organism: Felis catus; assembly: GCF_018350175.1. Taxonomy (NCBI): domain Eukaryota; kingdom Metazoa; phylum Chordata; class Mammalia; order Carnivora; family Felidae; genus Felis; species Felis catus. Next base: position 95,641,462 of record NC_058376.1, on the reverse strand, counting down.
CTCTCCCCTCTCTCAAAATAAACTTAAAAAAAAAAAAAAAGGTTGGAGCTCAAAAAACAAAGTTAACAAAGGTTTCATTTTGTAAATATGGAAACTAAAGTACAACAAAGTTAAGGAATTGTGGAGGGCTCACAGAGCACATTAGGAGAAACCTGACCACCATCTTTATATTCTGATATATGCAAAATGGACTTTATTATTCAATAAATAATAAAGAGGTTCTACAAAAAGTACCAAAGAATATTACTACTCTCTCATTTTTTACCTTTTACCAAAAAATTGAGATTAAAAATATAAAGCTAAGGATGATTCTAAGATACACCTATTTCTGCCATATGTATCTAAAACATTTTTTATGGAAAAATACCTAAACAGTATCTATCATACAAAGTATTATTCTACACAATTGTTTTAATTTAAAATTTATTCTGGGTGCCTGGCTGGTTCAGTTGGTAGAGCATTTGACTTTTGATCTCAGGTTTATGAGTTTAAGCCCCATGCTGGGTTGTAGAGATTAGTTAAAAAAATAAAATCTTTAAAAAAACAAATATTCAATTTAATTCATTTTAATCTTTACTGAGGTGTAACTTACATACAGCAAGATGAATAAACCAGTTCTACTGAATTTTGATATATATATACACCATGTTACCACCACCCTAATGAAAATACAGGACATTTCCATCATCCTAAAAGTTCACCCATACCCTGCACCAGTCGATCTCTCCCACATTCAGTCCCAGGTACCATCAATCTAATTTTTTCACGATAGATTAGCTGTACTTGTTCTAGAATTTCACATAAATAGAATCACAAGGTAGATACTCTCTGGTGTCTGCATTATTTGCTATTATAATGTTTCTGAGATGCATCAGGAGTTTGTCCTTTTTTATTTCTGAGTAATACTCCATAATTTGTTTATCCATTCACCAGTTTAAAGACATTAGTTGCGGGGCGCCTGGGTGGCGCAGTTGGTTAAGCGTCTGACTGCAGCCAGGTCACGATCTCACGGTCCGTGAGTTCGAGCCCCGCATCGGGCTCTAGGCTGATGGCTCAGAGCCTGGAGCCTGTTTCCGATTCTGTGTCTCCCTCTCTCTCTGCCCCTCCCCCATTCATGCTCTGTCTCTCTCTGTCCCAAAAATAAATAAACGTTGAAAAAAAATTAAAAAAAAAAAAAAAAAAAAAAAAGACATTAGTTGCTTCCAGTTCAGGGCTATTCTGAATAGAGCTGCCACAAACATTCATTTACACATCTTTATATGGCTATGTTTCCACACCTCTCAGAGTGAACACCTATAAACAGAAATGCTGGGTCATATGTTAAGTATATGTTTAACTTTTTTTAAAATTTTGTTTGTATTTATTTACTTTTGAGAGACAGAAAGAGACAGAGCATGAGCAGGGGCGGGGGGGGGGGGAGGGGCAGAGAGAGAGGGAGATACAGAATCCGAAGCAGGCTCCAGGCTCTGAGCTGTCAGCACAGAGCCTGATGTGGGGCTTGAACCCATGAACCGTGAGATCATGACCTGAGCTGAGGTCAGACACTTAACTGACTGAACCACCCAGGCGCCCCAGTATATGTTTAACTTTATAAAGAACTGACAAACTGTTTTCCAAAATCACTGAACCATTTAACAATCTCACCAGCAATATTATGAAATTGTGGTTGCTCCACATTCTCACCAACATGTGGTATTATGAGTCTCCTTCATTTCAGCCATTCTAGTGTGTAGTGATATTCACTGTGATTTTGATTTTGATTTCTAAAGGGATTAATGATGTTGAACATTTTTTTCATGTGCTTATCATGGCCTTTTGTATATCTTCCTTTGCAAAGTGTTAAATCTTTGGCCCATTTTTAACTGAATTGCTCACGATCTTATTGAGTTGTAAGCATAGTTTGTATATTCTGGATACAAGTCTTTTGTCAGATGTATGTACTATGAACATTTTTCCTCAGTCTATGGCCCGCCTCTTCACTTTGGTAACAATGTTTTTTGAAGATTTTAATTTTGATAAATTCCAATTTGTTATTTTCTTTCATGATTAGTACTTTTTGTGTCCTAAGAAAGCTTTGTCTACCCTAGTGTTGTGAAGATAATGCTATGTTTTCCTGTAGAGATTTTGTAGTTTTGGCTTTTACCTTTAAGTCTACATTGTACTTCTAGTTTACTTTTGTGAATGGTGAGGAGAAAATTAAGGTTCGTTTCTCTCATAGTACCAAACAAGATAATACTCTATTCAATTTTTCAAATTAAAAATATCCCCAATTCTTTTAAACTTAAAATCTATCTTGACTTACGTTATTACACAACTGCTTACAAAATAATCTACACAAAAGAATACAACTCACATAATAAGAGCAATAAATCTGCTTTATAATAAAACAAACATATATAACAGCAAAACCTCATTAACTTTCACTAAGGTCAAATGACCTAAATATCTGTGTTTAATGGCAATATAATTTGTTTTGTTTTGATTGGTTTTGTTTTGTTTTTAATATAATTTGTATAAAACCAAAAAACCTTCTTGAAGTTCTCATGGTATTTTATTAAATTCCAATCTGAAATGTACGACAGAGAGCACTGTAACCATCAGTAACTTAAACACAACGTATGCTTATCTTTAACCTGAAGATCCAGACCTCAAGTACCACATTATGAAGCAGACAAGCTCACCTGAGTAGCTGCAGACTGACAGGAAGATGACGATGACGACGAGACAACAGGAATGTCAGACTGTACAGCAGCCACAGTGGTAGCGGGTGTGAAAATCAGCTGTACAGACAGAAAAACCAAAAAAATACCCTAAGACAAAAGAACGTGTCCCACACACAATGTATAGCAGGCAAGAGAGACTGAAATTTGTGACAGAAAGACAATGCAGTTTAGGATTGTCTCCTAAGCAAAAGGTTTTACGTGACAAAGAGAAGTTTCTAATAGAGAACTAAAAAAAATAAAAATTAAAAAAATAAAAAAACCATAAACAGTTTGAAACAGCTCATGATTCTGATGAGTAGAAAAATAAATCAGTGCTCAAAAAAGAAAATGTATTTTGGTAATATGAAATCCTCATACCAAATTTTGCCCCAAATAAGCTATTATGATGCTTAAACTTTTGCCAGCTTAAAACTATGGCAGGATTCCTAAAATGGAAGTTATTTACAGTGGACAACCATAGTCACTACTCTTGAATACAAATTTCAGTGAGAAACCTGAAAAGAAACACAAAAGTCTTTTCAGTGTTCTTCATCACAAAAGATAACTATGCTACAAACTACACTATAGTATTTCACTCAGCCACATGGGATCTATAGCACAAACCTAGGCTGCCCTTGATTTTAAAACTATTCATAAAGAAATATTCATTCCAAATGTAAATGCCACAACATGTCAAAATACAACAATGAAACACCTGCAAAAAAGCTTCACATCAAATAAAGGAAGACATCCTCGATTTATTTATCATCACCATCTCTTCAAATGTTATTTTTTAATATTGAAACAGAATGCCGTTAGTTTAAAAAGGCAATACAATCCACTCAGAGATTATCCAATTTAGTAAATTATGAGAGTTATTTCAAACAATGTGTAAATGTTCTATTTCAAAGTTGCATTACAAATTATTCAGTTTCCTATTTAAATTAAAATTACCAGTCAAGAGATCTTTTAAATTTCAGTTCTTTATACGCTAAATTTAAATGAATTAACCAAGTATAACTTTCACAAGAAGGTAATTCCCAGAATAAACAGCTGAAAGCAGGAAACCTCAAGAGAAAATGTTCTATGTAGCTTGAACCATGTGAACCTGCAAGTTTTATAAAGAGGTCAAAGTGGTCATTTCAAATACTTTAGTCTAATTTTAAAGCATATTATTAATTAAATAAGATCTCCTGGGGAAATAAAATCAGAAATATGGTAATGTCTACTGAATAATCTGTAAATAAAAGGTCGGTCATGTCATGGTTTCCTCTTAGAAATATGATGGAAAACTCTGTCATTTTAGTGGAAAACTGGTGATCCAGATATATATTCATTCACTGAACAAAAAAGAATATAAATAAATATATATTAGGCCAAAGCTCTTGTCTAGCTACCTGTGAAGACACCAAATAAAGTAAATGTCAACAATTTCTACATTCCTTAAAGAAGCTCGATAGTCAAATTAGCAAATCAGCAGGTACTCAAATAAAGAATAGCCAAATTAACATTCCTGTATTAACAAAAGATCAAAGTAAACACAACACAAATACCTCTCAGATTTTGAGATGGGAATAACCAAAGCTAAAAATCATCTGGTAAACTACCAGGAACTCCAATCCAGATTTCAGAAGATCCCACAACATAAATTCTAACTTAACAGTTAACCACCAAGTTTTTAACATTTGTAACTACTTCATCAAATTTAGGATGTCAAAGATACACAACGGCTTTCTTATCACTGCAACTCTCAATTATAATACTGTAAGATGCCATCAGTTATAAATGCATCTCAGTTTCAGAGATGTAAAAATGTGAAAAAGGTTTGAAATCAATAAAACTTTATATTAAAAAATCGCTCCATGTTACAGAATCTGTTAGCTTCCCAAAGTTGCTACTATTTGATACACCAAGAAGGCCTACCAATTAAAAGTAGAATTTTTCATGACATATATGTATAAGAGCTAAGCACACATATAAAAAATCTGTTAAACATTTCTTAAATATTAAAAATGCCTCTTATTGCATCAAATCAAGAAACATTTTGATCTCTCTCAAGTCCTTAAACACTGAAAAAATTTGGTAGCTCATATCTTACCATTTGAGCTCGGAGATACATTTGAGCTTGGCTTGCCGTTAGGGTAGGGGAGGTACTCCCTAGTAACATAGTCTGTTGGGTAATACTGCCGCTGGTAGAACTGGAAGCCTGGGAACGGCTTATTAACTGTGCAGGTGTAGGAGAAGTGGAGAGGTTGATCTAAGGAAGAAAACATATTAGGTCATAGGCTTCCATTTTTTGTTTCCGTGCCAGTGAATCTCACCAAGCTGCAGTTAGGCAATCAATGGTATAAACTATGGCTAAGGAACCTAAAAGAGAGGGCTTCATCTCTTTGACAGAGCCTCCTTCACTTCTCTGGGCAATTATCTGCACATATGCAAACAACACTATATACTGATTAGTAATTAGGATAATTTTTAAGGATATCCTCAAGGTGTTTTGATAAGATTCCAGTATCTTAAAATATCATTTCCACTACCTCCTAAAAATTAGGGTTAATGTTCCATTATTTTAATATTCCTTATAACACTTGAATCAACAGTTTATACTATTTTGTCAGATTCTGTCACATTTTGAGGGTTTTCTCAAGTGAACAAAAATTAAAACACAGATAATCCATTCACACATATATATATAAACATACATGTAACACATAATTAGTATAACGTTCTCCCTCAAAAGCTCTCAAAGAATACAATTACTACTTGTCAAACGGAAAAATCCTGAATACTGATTACAAAATTAAATTGTAAGCACTACCTTAAAGTTAAAACTGCTGTTAAAAAAAAGAAAACTAGTGCACAGTCTATCTCTAGGATACATAAAAAACTGATAAATGGTTATTATCTATAAAGGCAAACTGGGTGAGGCAGGTAGAGAACAAAGGGAAACACATATACCCTTTATCTTTCCAATTTCACACCACATGCATATATTATCCTTTTTTCGTATTTTTTGTGTTTTATTTCTCTACTTTGATTTTTTAATGTTTATGTATTATCCATATTAAAAATAAATATTTTAACAAGAGTAATATAACCTGACCTCCAATACTTTAAAATTAAGAAATAAATTAAGGCAGTTTATTAGACTTTTGATTCAAGCGACAAGGTAGACTAGACAAATACATCTATGTGCCCAAATACACTCACTGAAATGCCAAATCAACAAGAAAAACTAGAATACAATTGAACTCCTAAAGGGCAAGGATGGGGGGGGGGGGGGTGGAATTCCCAGGTTCCAGAAAGGAAGAAACTCAAAGATGTAAGCTCTAGCTGACAGGAAGGCAGTCTCAGGGGATCCTGGTCTAGAGATAGAAGACCTGATTCTGAACCTATTTCAGGCAAGAGCTGGAGGTAAAACCCCTATTTTGAGCCGAGATCTTCAAAAGCGGTGCTCAGTATGTGCAAAGGGACTGGAAATGCTCCACCCATGTGCCCTGAGAAGCGGCAAGGGAGCTTGCCATCTGCCCTGCCTTCAATGGAAGGAGAGAGGCTCCGATGAGAATCATAACACCAGGCTTGCACCATGTGGGGGATACAAAATCAAATTTACACCACCTCCAGTTCCATAACCCATCCCAAAACATTAGCATTTAAACCAGTTCAGGACATCTGTTAAAATGAATAAGGTATCTATCTGTTAAACTAAAAGAGTGACTGGAGGAAGCTAAGTGAAGGATATATTGGAGGTTTTGCATAACTTCCTAGGAGTCTATAATTATTTAAAAATAAAACCGTTAGGGGCGCCTGGGTGGCGCAGTCGGTTAAGCGTCCGACTTCAGCCAGGTCACGATCTCGCGGTCCGTGAGGTCGAGCCCCGCGTCAGGCTCTGGGCTGATGGCTCGGAGCCTGGAGCCTGTTTCCGATTCTGTGTCTCCCTCTCTCTCTGCCCCTCCCCCGTTCATGCTCTGTCTCTCTCTGTCCCAAAAATAAATAAAAACGTTGAAAAAAAAATTTTTTTAAAATAATAATAAAATAAAAAAATAAAACCGTTAAAAAAAAACAGTATAGTGGGTACACAAGAGTTGGTTAATGAATTCTCTAAACTTATCTGTTATCTTTTGATTTAAAAAAATATATGCACTGGCACACCTGTGTGGCTCAGTTGGTTAAGCATCTGACTCTTGATTTCGGCTGAGATCAGGATCTCACAGTTTGTGATTTCAAGCCCCATGTAAGGCTCTGCATTGACAGCTCAGAGCCTGCTTGGGATTCTCTCCCTCTCTGCCCCTCTCCTGCTCTCTTTCTCAAAATAAATAAATAAACATTAAAAAAAATAAAAATACGGGCTCCGTGCTGACAGCTCAGAGCCTGCAGCCTGCTTCAGTTTCTGTGTCTCCCCTTCTCTCTGCCCCTCCCCTGCTTTCACTCTTTCTCTGTCAAAAGAAAACAAACGTTGAATAAAATTTTTTTTATAAAAAAAATACAAATAAAAAATAATATGTGTACTTAAATCTAGAATTCAGTGCATAAAGGCAATGAATATCATACACAGAATTATTCTGCAATATGGTTTTTACTCCTGGCACACCACTAAAATCCCATTAGCAATAATCACCAATGTCTTCCATCTAACAAATTCAGTGGATTCCTTCCAGACCATTCCCTCTCAATCTTCTTTACCAGCTCTTCTTTCTGACCCACCCCCATAGTGTTCATGTTTTGTTCTCAACACTTTTCTTCATGAATTCCTAGATTATCACATCTACACTACCACAGTCTCAAAAAAAAAAAAAAAAAAAAACTCAAATCTGATGACTCTCCATCCTTGATTATAAATTCATTCAGAGCTCCAGATCCAAATACCTACAGAATACATCTTTCTGGATATCTCTTATCAACTCAAATTCAGCATGTTCATACACCAAACTCATTATAATTCCTTCTTAAACCAGCTTCACCTCAAATGGCCACAGGTATCCTCTAAAATCCCGTAAAACAGATTATATGGAAGTCATCCTGAATCTTCCTTCTCCTTTACTAACATACAAAATCGGTCACACCTTACTGTTTATACATCTTTATTTTCTTCATTTTCATTTTTAATCACTTAGTTTGAGAGTTTGGGCCTACGGCACTTCCAGCTAGATTACTTTAGCAGCTGCAAACTGACCTCCATGCCTGAAATCTTGTTTCCTCCTACTTGCCATAGTCTTTCCCTGATTTAATTAACCGACCATTTAAAAATCTGGGTAGCTTCAACCTCCCCTGACTACCTCTCTAGCATCAACTCCTTTCACTCCTCCATACACAACTTTCACATGAGCCATATGAAGCTACTTGCAATATCATAATATCCCAGGCCTCTGTGGCCCTAGTAACAATGCTCTGGACTGGTCTGAGCATCCCCTTAGCCAATGCCCCACCCCATCTGCACCTAGGTAGTGAACAACCCTCTTTCAAAAATCATCCGCTCTAATAAGCTTTTTTCAGGCATCCCTACATCCCACAGTAGAACTACTTCCCTTCCTTTTTGCTTGTTATCATCCATATACTTCTAGCATATACTTCTATCTCAGTCTTATAAACAATAATTTCTATAAGGTGGGGGATCATGGACTATTTGCCTTAATATATCCAATATATACAAAAGTACCTTCATTCAATAAGTTTACTGAGTTAATGAATGCCATGTTATTTTAAGGCACACTTCATAATTTTAATTAATATATAAGCCCAACACAGAGTATCAGTAGATGTGTATGAGAGAAAAAAAGCCATTTTGGTACAGTCCCTAACAAAGCAGAGTAAAAAGGCAGAGGCAGTGTGGTAATATTAGTTCAACTCTATTTTTGATGTGCTTTATAATAAATTATTAATAGCCCCCTCCCAAAGCTTTTTATTTTCCTATACCTCTACAAATGGACACTTTGAACAAAGCCTTGCTGCAAAGATTAAATCACTTAGCAGGGTAAAAATGGACTCAGGTTTTCTGACCCATGTGCTTTGGCGTTCAGAGTTGTCTTCTACACCCTGATCACTTGCTAATTTGGGTCATTCTGCAGTAATAGTGCCATGGCACTTTTTTTCGTCAGTGGAAGAAGGGGAGGGGAGGGGAGGAACTCTAGTAAGAATAGACCACACACTCTTTAAACAGAAACACAAAAAAAAGTCTTTATAAAAAATGATTTGCTGGTAGCTAAAATGCCTGAGAGTGCTCTGTAAGGAAGCAGAACACAAAGTACAAACAGAATGCTTTTCTTTTTCTTAAAAAAGAAAAAAAGGAAGTACGAAAACTAAATTGTAACTTCCTCACCACCTGCATTCCATTCTGTGCAGGCTGTAAGATTAAAAAACCAATATCATGTTTATTTTTAAGTTCCACATAGCAAGTGTCTCCTCACAAATGCCTAACCCATGAGGGCAAATGTATCTGTGTGAGAAGTCCATCTCCACAACTCATCTAACTAAAAAAACTTCCTTTCCTTTCCACAACTGATAAACCTCTCCTCTACTCTCTGCTTTGGTCTGTTGACCTGAACCAGAGCCTTAACTGTTTGCATTATATTCTCTGTTAATTCCATCCCAACATTCCTAATTTCTTATCACTTTAAAGCCTTGGCCAATCCTGTCACCTCATACCCAAAGACCCATACTCCACAAAGGACCCATACTCCTTGAGCCCTTATTACGGAAGCTCTCTTCCCAGTTGGAAGCACTAATTCCAAGAGTCACCAGAGAAAAGCACGTATACCAAGAAAAGCCATTTGACTCCCAACCATCTTGGTATCTGCCCAAAAGGAGGTTACATAGGGTGTCCGGCCCAGAATTCTCCCTAAAGCCAAAGCCCATTTGAGAACCACTCCTGTTATATGACTGATCAAAATCAATCAGGTATGTCTACAGAGACATAATAGTTCACAGACATTAAAAGGATAATATATATCTGTAATATTCAATGACAGGAAGATATCTTTAATGACCCACTGAAGAACGAAAAAACTGTAGAATAACACATAGAGTACATTCCTTGCATTCCCACTTACATAATTATGTGAAAATGTCTTCATGTATACATACATATCACATGTGAAAAACACGTTGAGAGAAAAATGAATGCATAGTATATGCACACAATAATGCATTCATAAAACTGTATGTGATTAAATTTCATATATATATGGATACACACACACACCCCTCTGGAAGGACAGTCACCAAAATCTAAAGGTGACTAATCCCCACTATGGGTAAAATTTGGGATAATGTGTATTTTCTTTTTTGTCTTTTCTATGTAGGTGTTAACTTTAAAATAGGAAAGGAAATGTTATTTTCCTTTTTTTTTAATGTTTAGTACATTGTTTTGTTTTTACCACTTCAACGCAGTGTATACCTTTTCCTGGCTCATTATTCAGTGGGTATTAGTAGGTAATTCAAGTGTCTAGAAGAATAAAACATTAATATTTCAAATAATATCTACCCATTTAGATAATATCTACCTAATATTTCAAATAATATCTACTTAAAGGATTTCCTTTAAGAGACTGCACGCTTTTTTAATTTTTTTTAATGTTTATTTTTGACAGAGAGAGAGAGAGAGAGAGCGAGCGAGCATGAGCGGTGGAGGGGCAGAGAGCGAGGGAGACACAGAATCTGAAGCAGGCTCCAGGCTCTGAGCAGTCAGCACAGAGCCCAACACAGGGCCTGAACTCACAGACCACGAAATCATGACCCGAGCCACAGTCGGACGCTCAACCGACTGAGCCACCCAGGCGCCCCAAGACTGCACACTTTTAATAATACTATGAAATAAAATGTGTATCCTATTTATTATAGAAAACCATTATTTCTACTATCTGAGATTCAAGCTATAAACATAACAGCAAAACAAACAAGAAACCTCATAATCTCCCATTTGCTTTCAGATTTTGACATCTTAGAAAAACTGCAATGCTGAAACAATTAAAATAGGGTAAGTAACTTAAAATGTCCAGCAATGGAGATGGTTATATAAGATAAAGTGCATCCATACTGTGCAACACTATGCAATAGCTTAAGTAAGATTGAACTCTGTGTGCTAACACAGAAAGATGTCAAGACACCATGGAGTGTAAAACACAGAATGCGGAACACTGCTCCCAGTGCATAAAAATATGTGTTAACATATACACACCCATTTCTTTTTTTTTTTAATGTTTTATTTATTTTTGAAAGAGCACAAGCAGGGGAAGAGCAGAGAGAGGGGCACAGAGGATCTGAAGCAGGCTCTGCGCTGACAACAGCCAGCCCGATGTGGGGCTTGAACTCACGAATAAGATCATGACCTGATCCAAAGTCAGACACTCAACCGACTCAGCCACCCAGGTGCTACTACACACATTTCTTTATGCTCCATATGCCCATAATGCATAGGTAAAGATGTGATGGAGGGATATCCAGCACACTGAGGAGTCAGAAGGACTGAAGAGGACTGAAAGAAGGCAGAAGGGGACAGAGGGCTGAAGGGGACTTAACACTTTTTTTTACTTTTGCTGTACTTTTGGAATATTTTACAAGAATGTGGTAAAGCTGCTCATGACCGTACAAATATTCAGGCTACAATTTTATTTTAAGGTGGTTAAGTTTTGGAATAGGTCCAAAACATAAACTCAATCACTTGAGATTTCATTTTTAAAAATCCATGACTAGGGGCACCTGGGTGGCTCAGTCAGTTGAGCATCTAACTTAGGCTCAGGTCACGATCTCACGGTTCATGGGTTTGAGCCCCGTGTCGGGGTCCGTGCTGAACTCTTGCTTAGAGCCTGGAGCCTGCTACAGGTTCTGTGTCTCTTTTTCTCTCTGCCCCACCCCCACCGCCGCTTGTATCTCACTCTGTCCCTCAAAAATAAATGTAAAATAAAAAAAATTTTTTAATTAAAAAAAAAAATCCTTGATTAAAGTAACTCCTAAAATAGGGGCACCTGGTGACTCAGTTAAGCATCCCACTTCCACTCAGGTCATGGCGGCACAGTTCATGGGTTCAAGCCCCGCACCGGGCTCTCCACTGTCAGTGTGGAGCCCGCTTCATACCCTCTGTCTCCCTCTCTCTCCACTCCTGCCCCACTTACATGTGAATGTGCTCTTTCTCTCTCAAAAATAAATAAACATTTCAAAAAATAAAATAAAGTACCTCTTAAAATAGGTAAGAGGATGAGGACACTAGCAATAGAACACCAAGAATGACTGGTTATAAGCAAATAATTTTCTCTCAGAAAAACTTACAATGGATTCATTTGATACATGATTAATCTGATTTAGACATTTTTAGGGGAAAGTAAACATTTTTAAGATTGATCTAAAAACAATCTCACTGACCCAAAAAGTGTACTCTTAGGAAATTTCTTAAAAGAAAATAACTAGATATGTCAACAAAGATATATAACAGAATATTCAATGCAGGTTTACTTATAATAGCAAAATTTCCAATACAGTCGCATGGGGGTTAGGGCATCAACAAACGAATTTTGGGTAGATGCACAAGACGTGACTAATCACCAGACCTCAACATGAACTCCAAACTCACAGATCCAATGTCTACTCAACATCTACAAGTGGGTATCTAATATCTACCACAAACTCAGAATGTCCAAAACCAAACTCCTGATTTTCTTCTCCAACACCTGCTTTGGCAGGTCCTTCCAGAGTTTCAGGCCAAAATGCTACAGTTATCCTTGACTCTTCACATTTCCTCACATCTTTTATTCAGTCCATCAGCACATCCTATTAGCTCTACTTTTAAAACATATCCAAATCTCTATAATAAAATATTGGTGGAAAAAAAAAAATCTAGAATCTGGCCAACCACATTTCACCACATTTACTATCACCATCACAGTCTAAGCCACTAATCTCTCAGATAACCATTAAAAAACCATTTAACTGGTCTCCCTGCTTCTATCTTTGCCCCCTAGAACCTAACACTGTCACTAAGTTAAAACCTGTCTGAGATCATGTGGCTTCCCTACCGAGATAGCTCTTCTCTCCAATAGCTTCGCAATTAAATGTGAGTAAAAGTTTTATCATCTCTTCCCAACTGGATTACAATTACCTCTCAAATGTCATCTCTACACCATACTCCCACTCTCTCATTCCACTCCAGACACACTACCCTCCTCTCTGTTCCTCGAGCATGTTTGCCTCCTTCACTCTCCTTCAAATACCATTTTTATTAGCAATGCTTTCCCTGACCACCCTGGTTAAAAAAGCAAATTCCCTCTCCCCATTCCCCTTTCTTGCATTATTCTTCTTTATAGCACTTACCATCTGACATATTACATACCAGCTTACCATCTGTCTATCTCTAGCTCCACAAGGACAGAGAATTTGTCTGTTGTGTTGCTGTGCTCCCAGCACCTAAAGGGTCTGGCACATATTGAATGCTAATAAATATGTGTCGTATTAAGTGAAATGTATGAATGAAAAAGAATCATAGAACTGGGCTTCAAAATCTCATCTTGTTTAGCACCATAACTAGAAAGCTATCACAAACAAGGTTTTCCCTTTTTGACTAAATAGTACAGTGAATGAAAATCAAAACACCCAAGATTAATGTAGATCCCAGGACCAAAAGACAACAAAGAAAAAGAGAATGAGCTACAAACAGCTATTGAGTCATTTAGAGACTTATGATTGCAATTTTCAGCTACATAATCCTTTCCAGCTGAAAATGCCCATAAAGGAGAAAGTATATAGAGAATGATGGCACTTCAGTTACATTAAAACAGACAAATAAAATTAACTACATAAGTCTATCTGTTTACATTCATGTATAAAAACACACAGTAATAGGAAAGCCTGACACAAAATTTTTTCAGGGCCAAAGGGACTACTGAATCAGGATGTCCCTTCTACTTTATACAATTGTAGTGTATGTCCCTTAAACAACACGAGTACGTTTGTGTTTTATTTAGGCAATATAAAAATTAACAAAATAAAGCTCTTCAATCTACTTCGTCAGAGATAACCAATGACTAACAATTTGTTGTGTAACACAGATTTTCTTCCTGAATAGTCAGGCAGATATATAGATTTTTTTTTTTTTAAGTAAGTTAAATGACAGGAATTCTGTTTCCAAGAAGATAGAGATACTTTTCAGTATCCCTCCCACTAAATAAAACTAAAAACCTTTGATGTTACATATAAAATAAGCATAAGAAGATTCCGAGAGGTGGAGAGAGGCAGACTGGCTAAGGACCTCAGAACCCACTTAAATATGTTGTTGTGAGGTCCCTGGGTTTTCTTTTTGTCTTATAGAACCCAAAATTTTAAGCTGAAGTAGTCAGTAACCCAGAAATACAAATGGGTACAAACAAAAAAAGCCCCAAAAGCAGCCTGTTCTTTCCAGCCGAAAGACCAATAAAGGGGCTACCTACAACATGGAAAACTTGTAGACAACTGTTCTACTCTAGCCAAACACCACAGAAAACACTGTGGCCCCACCCACACCAGCAAAAACTTCCACCTACACCAGGATGTAATGAGGTACCCCAATTCTCCTAATCCTTCCAATGGATATGCTTCAGAGAAAACAAGGTAGAGAGGCAGGATTTTCATCCCAGCCAGGCAGTAACAGACTTACCACCACCAACCCACCCTGTCCCTGTAGTATCAGTGGAGCGGTAACAGGTCCTTTTACTCCCCTCGCTCCCTCCAGCCAGGACTCTCACCACCACTCAGCAATTATGAGTGTCAATAGAGATCACATGGGTAACCTGGACTTTCTACCCTCAGACAATAGTAAGGAGGTGGCACACATTCCCTTTCAGAAGCTAGCGAAAACACAAAGTTTAAATATGATACACTCATAATACTCAAAATATTAAGGTTTCAATCAAAAATCACTCATCAAACTAAGAACCAGAAAGACCTAAGCTGAATACAAAAGACAATAAGTAGATGCCAACATCAAGATGAAAGATAAAATTATCTGGCAGATTTTAAAGCAGTCATCATAAAAATGCTTTGAACAAGCAACGTGAGCCCACTTGAATGGAAAAACTCTCAGCAAATAGAAGATACAAACAAGAATCACATGGAAATTTTAGAACTGAAAAACAGAATAACCTAAATGTAAGTTAATGAGATCATAATTTTTTGCTTTTTTCACTTAATACCTAATGAAAATGTAAGCCTCTGTCTGTATACACACATATTTTTTAGCTATAGTAGTCCACTGTACGAATTAACTATAATTTGTTTAATCTTTAATTAATGGGCACTTATTTATATTGTTTATAATTTTTCACGATTATAAACCATGCATAGTTGTATAATTATGTCATTTTTGCATGATTATCTATGTCATAATTATCTGTCATTTTTAGTAAATGACATCACTAAAAATAACAGTAAGTAAAAGGGAATGCATAGTTGAAATTTTCATACTCATTGACAAATAATCTTTCAGAAAGGTTGTACCAAATACATTCCCACTTATAGTGTATGAGTATACCTACTTTCTCACATCCTTGCCAATAATGGGTATTGACTCAATGTTGTTCCTTGTCTTCTGATTTAAGAGATGTCCTTGTTTTTACATACACTTCTTTGTTACTAATACAGTAAATACATTTTCATATATTGAGAAGCCAGAAATTTTTCTTTGAAAATTACTAATACAGGTCTTTTGTGAATTCTCATTGTTTATCTTACAATTATAAATGAATCCTTGTTATTTCACAAATATCAGCTGGTTAATCTACAAGGTACTAATATATTTTTAATCATTCTGTTGGTTTTTAACTTTGTTGCTTTTTTTTGCAGCAGAGTTTTTAATTGGTTTGGATTTCATTTTGGCAAGTCAAATTTAACTAAATCTAAGTCCCATTCAGTTCAAGTACAAAGGCATCAACTTGAACACTCAGTCCCAACTACTTTTAAAACCAAACAATCATAAAATCACCACTCTCACTACTGATCAAAGTCTAGAATTAGTCTGTTTTAATGAGGTTTGGAAAGAAGAGGATGCTGGCACCCACTGATTACCTATATATTCAATTAACAACAGCCTAAATCACATTGACTGGATTTTGACTCCGTTGTTTAATAATATTCCATTTCTCCACTGGGATCCCACTCCTATTCTAAATCCAAGTCTATGGATCTGGCTGATGACTTGACAACCTACCTTCTAGCCCTTTCTCCTATTGGAGGCTGGACCCTTCCCGGTGGGATTTCACTGTTGATCTGGAATCCTACCTTGAAATAACCAAAAACTGTGAAAAGTTTCTAGACTGCCACCTGACATAGCTCATTAGTATCACTACCTAGAGATTTCTGTTACCACACTCTTCCCCTCTTTTGGAGACTGACCCATACTTACTAAGCTACCTTGGGTATCATAATTTGGATAGCTAGTCCACTCACTTGAGCTACTGCTCAACTGGGATATAAAATAAAACAAATGCAGTGTATTTTTTTTTATTTTCCTGGACATCTGCTCTCCATGCTTACCTCTTTCCCCCCACCAACCAATCACAGGTTCTGGCATGCTTTATCATACATACAAGCCTGCCTGGTTTATGACAAGCAGCACTAATAATGTCATAAAAAAATAAATACAATCACTGGAATCAGAATTTCTGTGAAAGTCACATACATAAATTCATGAGAGAAAAATAGTTTAAAAGGATACCTTTTAATAATTTGAAAATCTCTCTTTGATATTTATGATATTCCAGTATTTCAAAGAATAAAAAAATTTGCCCATAATTTTTTTTAACCATCTCACCAATGTTTACAGTGCTTGCCTTAACTACCAATGTATTAATTAAAGACACATCCGGCATCAGTAACCATAATTATAGTATTAAGGCTTAGGGCTAGATTACATTGCTTAAATTTTTCTTTTTCAGTCTGTTTTCAAGTCATAAGTAATATCTTTTTTTTTTAAGTTTATTTATTTATTTTGAGAGAAAGAGGGGAGGGGCCAGAGAGAGAGAGAGAGAGAGAGAGAAAGACAGAGAGAATCCCAAGTAGGTATGCACTGTCAGCACAGAGCCTGATGCAGGGCTTGATCTCACGAAGTGAGATTTAACTAATTTTATTCATGTTCCAGGATACTTCCATGCCAAAAAATAGGATTTTTAAATTAAAAATGTCAGTAGCCATAAAAATAATCATATGCTCCTATATATGTACTTAGTCAGCAAAGACCATACCCCTAGCTAAAGAAATACAGTACAAGTTATCTTCAATTCCTTAGCAATCTACAACTAAACTCTACTGCAGTCGATTTTACAAAGTATCAGAGTATTATCATCTGGGATCAGGAAAAATTAGTTAGAAAGGATATTATTAGGTTAACTCAATGGTTCTCAGCCAGGGGCAGTTTTGCCTTCCAGGAAACATCTGCCAGTGCCTAGAGACATTTTTGGTTGTCACACTGTGGCAAAGAGGAGGGCCTACTAGTATCTAGTGGGTAGAAGCTAGGGATGCTGCTAAGGACCCAAACAGTGCACAGGATAGCCCCCCTACACACACAGCAAAAAGTTATCTGGTCCATAACGTCTACAGTGGAGGAGACAGAGCAATCTGGAACTAATGAAATGTGAATATGGACTACACTGTTAAATTTCCTGCATCTGACCATTCTCATGTGGTTTTGTAAAAGAACAACTTTGTTCATAGGAAATACATATTGAAGTATTTAAGAATAAAGGAACATGTCTCAACTAACCTGCAAATAGTTCAGAAAAAGATGTCTGTCTACACGTATATATGTAGAGAGAAAGAATGAATGATAAAGCAATGAACCAAATGCTAACAATGGTGAATCTGAGTAAAAAGTATATAGAAATTTTCAATATTCTTACAATATGAAATTCTATCAACATAAAAAATTAAGTATTACATGCCTATAAATTTCTTTTAACTGGGAAACTGCACAATTTCTATATATGTGCAATATAGCAAATCAGATTTACTCCTTTCTCAAAATAAATTACGTTATCTTAGGGTGCTGGGTGGCTCAGTCATTTAAGCGTCCAACTCTTGATTTTGGCTCAGGTCATGATCTCACAGTTCATGAGATTGAGTCCCGCGTCAGGCTCTGTGCTGACAGTGCATGCCTGCTTGGGATTCTCTCTCTTCCACTATCTCTGCCCTCTCCCCTGCTTGCGCGCTCTCTCTCTCTCAAAATAAACTTCAAAAAAAAATTTTTTTTTAAGTTACGTTATCTTGAATGGATACTTGTAAATTGGCCAAGATAAGTCAAGTAAGCATAAGCTGAAAAGTATTAATTTCTAAAATGTGAAGTGTCCAAAAAAAGCTAGAAACATTTAGATGTCTACCAAGGGTTGACATTCTTTAGTATATCGCAGGGAATACATGGCCTAATACTCCTGCATTGTACCTTTCAGGCTTTCAATACATACTGAAAACTGCCATCATTCTGAATCACTTAAGATCTGAGCAAAATCAGCGGGAAAACATATATAAGAAATACAAAAACATTTTTTTTTTAAGACTCAGATTTTCACGGCGCCTGGGTGGCTCAGTCAATTAAGTGTCCTACTTCAGCTCTGGTCATGATCTCACAGTCTGTGAGTTCGACCCCTGTGTCAGGCTCTGTGCTGACAGCTAGGAGCCTGGAGCTTGCTTTGGATTCTGTATCTCCCTCTCTCTCTCTGCTCCTCCCCTGCTCATTCTCTCTCAAAAATAAATAAACATTAAAAAAAAATTTCTTAAAAGAAAAACTCAGGTTTTCAGAAGCTTAACATTAGCTCTGAATTCTTGAAACTTATCATTTCTATTTCTAGGCACTTATCACTTAAGTATCAATCAACAAATATACAACAACAACTTTGTAAATATTAAGTTCACTTTTGGAAAGCAGTAATTAACATTTTTAAATCCAGGAAAAAAATTAGGGCACTTACAGATGTCTGGGACATACTTGACTGTTGTGTGACACTTCCTGTGGGGGATGTAGATGGTCTTCCACTGGACAAACTTGCCTAAAATAATAAGATCTTTATAATATGTCTATAAAAATCTGAAGTTAAAAACTTTCTGGCACCAAGATACCAAAAAATCACAATAAAAGTTAAAACATCTAGGTATGAACCAATGCAAAATTCAATTCACAGTCAACACAGATTAAGCTTGGCCCAACAGATTAAGAAAAAAAGGAAAAAGCTGAATAATGAAAACGAAGGACCCAAAGGCTAATCTTATTTTAATAGCTGCACTCATTGTCAGTTTCACTCTACAAGTCTCTGTCTTCTTTCAAGTGGAATCACCACTCCAACGTTATGAAAAAGAAAATGGAGCCACATCAAGTGCCAGTGGGTTTCAGTTTCCTAACTTGTATCATGAACATGAAGTTATTTAAAATCATACTACGAAGAAGATGAAAGAGCTGTGTTCCTAACAGAAATAAACCTTTTTCAGGCTCAATCAACTGAGATCCTCCTCTCATAAGAATATTTAAGATTAAATCTTCACATAAAGTCTTATTTAAATAAACAGAGTAAGAATGAAAATCTTTTTCAAAGCAAGCATTTGATTATAAAAATATCCCGTTATCACTAGGAAGATATGACTGGATATAAGAAAGGTGCCTGTATATATATTTTTATACAGAAAATTTCTGGAGGAATATATACTGAACAGCAGCCACCTGTGAAGAATGAAAAACAGTAGTGGGTCTAGAAAATGAACACCTCCACTTTACCTCTTATAAACAATTTTATACTGCTTGATTTTTTTAAATGAATGTAAATTACTTATATTAAAATTTTTTTCACTGAAATGTAAATACAATTCCTGTAACCCTAAGTATTCACTGTTGTACCCAGAATTTTATCACCCACAAAACCATGACACTAGCATAGTATTTCTGCAAAGTAGAAGTGGGATGGAGCTAGCAACCGAGTAACATATAAAACATATCCGTATACTTTTTATTGACTTCTATCTGGCAGCCTATTAATTTAAGAAAAACTAATCACAGGACATCTGAGAATTCCGAAATAATACCCAATATATCTATTTTCAGTAAGTATCTGCAAAAAATGTGAACTTTTGTCAACTTTACCTCATAAAGTCTGAATTCAGTTAAGTCTCACCTGAACTGCAGCAAGGCTCTGAAGCTGGGAGCTGCTTAAGTGCTGCTGCTGGAGGGCTGCGGTGTGTAGCATCAAGTGCTGCTGCTGAGCAGCGTACATCTGCTGAAGGTACTGAGCAGCAGAGCTGGGGGGGCGATGCAATGCCTGCTGAATCACCTGTGACGAGTCAATTGAACCAATGTCAAATCATGATCTTAATGTTAAGCTTAACCATGAAGTATAAAACAAGCGGTGGTTTAAAATTTCACTACGTTAATATTGAGTCTAACGTTTATTAACATAGTTCTCTCCTAGTTACGTACGACTAAGATTCGCTAATCTGTACAAATCAAAGCCACCCAAAAGAAGCAATTCACCAAAGAAAAAAGAGCCAAATAAGCACCTGAAAAAATCTTCACTCTCATTAGTAGTCAAAATTTACAAATTAAAACAAGATACTATTTTCCAACTTTCAGATGAATAACTGACTTATTTTAGTGTATGCGCTGCCAAAGCAAGAACTGAATAACTGACTTAAAAGAATATTACCACTAAATGGGGAAACAGATAACTCTCATAGTGTCAATAAGAATGTAAACTGGCGTACTGTTTTAGAGAAAACTGGGTAGCATTCAGGGCGTGGGTATAGAGAGGAATATGCATTTACAGCCATTACAAATAATAACATAGACCAATGCTGCTCAATATAGCAGCCACTAGCCACATGTGTCTCCTAAGCACTTACGAATGCAGCTAATGCAACTAAGAAAATGAGTTTTTAATTTTACTATATTTTAATATAAGTAGCCACAAGCACCTAGGAACACAATACACCTGTATTGTACAGCACACACATATCTACTTTTAGCAACAAAAAAAATTCCCAAATATATCATTTGGTGAAAAAAGCAGATTACTAAATAGTGTATAGAGTAAGATACCATTTTATATTAAAATATTTAAAAGACTATTCAGGAAAACATTAAAAGACTACCAATAGACAGCTAGATTCGAGGAGATTTTTACCTTCTCATTTGTACTTTCCGTAAATATCTGGAAAAAATCTACAAGCAGGTATTATATAAAGAATCATGTAAAACTATAAAGCTACTTCCTGTTTTAAATTATTACTTCTTTTAATGTTTTTAAATGTCAGATTCCTTTCAACATAAAGAAAAACTATTCTAACTTAAAAAAATTCCTGAAAAAGTGTTAATTACTGTGAATATTAGTAAAATATAAAATCTGAGCCTGAAACTTCACAAATAGATACATGTAGAAAAGTATTCTAAAAAAAGAGAAAAAAATCCTTGATCTGTCCAAACTCATAAGTCAGACTAGACCTCTCCTCTACAACCACATTCCAAAGTCACACCATGCCCCACAGTGATCTGAAACAGCACAAAACCCTACTCTCAGGATCAAACCACAGTGTTCAGAACTAACAGAGTAATTGAGCCATAATCCTACAGCTTGAGGTCTGAGTCAGGACACCATGAACCACAGAGCAATGAATCTCTTTATCCAAATTCCAAGAAACATATTTCCTTGTTTACTTTCATGTATTCATCTCTCATCTCTCCAACTACAGATTGGCTATATCTGCTACAGACTCCTGTCACAATATCAATGTATGCTTTTGACCTCTCGGGAGACGACAGACCAGCATTAAGCAATTTAGAATTACAGCAGTACACCTTTTGGGTCAGGTAAATCTATATATGTTCTTCGAATTCCATAATAAAACTAAAGTCAAACTAAAATAACATAAATATAATCTATTTGACACATTTTTGTCAGTGTAGCCATTTCTTCTATTGTCAACACAGTCTTTCATTATCATTCAATGACACACTGATGGGAGAGAGACTCCTAAAAGGCAAGTTAAAGGTACAACACATTGTTCTTATTTTAATCTTTAAAGAAACAAAAAGGGTAAAGAGAACTCATGGGACTGGAAAAGAATGCTGGACAGTATTAAAGAACTACTTAGGTAATTCAATGAATATTGATCTGACTAGTACTTTAGAGGAAGCAATTCTATCACCTCGTAAGAACTAGTATAAGTGCTATTTGTGAGAGATACCTATACCTATCCTTCTCCAGTAACATCTTTTTTATTAACACATTCAGCTTAGATAAAAACTAGAGATCAAAATGTCATATTAAAATACCACATCAACTACATGCTCAAACATCTAGATACTCTCTCCTATATCCCTTGCCGCAAAGAAGGTAAAAAACATTAAAAACACATTCCTCATTCCAGTTTGAACTTTTGCTGGACTGACTCAATCTTCAGCAACTCTGATTCTACCCCATGGTAACTTCAGAATTCTAAACAACAAAACAGTTAAAAGCCATCATGCTGGGATATCCAATCTAGAAAAATGGAGTGGAGAGAGGACTATATCGCAACCAGGTTAAGTTATTTTCAGAGTAGAATGAAACATAAAAACTCACGGAGTGATTAAAGGCACAACTCTAAAACCAGACAATCTACTAGCTATGTGAATTTAGGAAAAGTTAATCTATTTAAAACATCAGTTTTCCCATCTGTAAAATGAGAGATAACAGCATCCACTTTACAGAGGTGTGGTGAGGATTAAAAGAGATAATCCAGGAATGCCCGAGTGGCTCAGTAGGTTAACATCCTTTGACTCTTGACTTTGGATAAGGTCATGATCTCATAGTTTATGAGTTCAAGCCCTGCTTCCAGGCTCTGCACTGGCACTTCAGAGCCTGCTTGGGATTCTTTCTCTCTCTCCCTGTCTCTGACCCCTCCCCTGCTCGTGCATGCACTCTCTCTCTCTCAAAATAAATAAATAAACTTAAAGAAAAAAAAAAAAAAAAGAGGGATCCCTAGGTGGCTCAGTCAGTTGAGTGTCCGACTCTTGATTTTAGCTCAGGTCATGATCTCATGGGTTTGAGCCCCACACCAGACTCTGCACTGTCAGCAGGGACCCTGCTTAGAGTTCTCCGTCTTTTCTCTCTCTCTGCCCCTCCCCTGCTAATGCTCTCTCTCAAAAATACGTAAAGTTTAAAAAAAAGATAATCCACGTAAAGCATTCATCAAATGCTTGCCACATAGCAATTGTTCAATAAATATTCGCTACTGTTATTGATTGGGAATATATAATGTGCTCCACACTGTTTTAATGCTTCCTTTAATGATCAAAGTAACCAAGGAACTAGATGGTCTCATCCTCATTTTACAATTTCCTGATGGTCAAAGAGATCATGCCTCTCAGCCAAGACACATAGCTACTAAGGATTAAGAAAATGGGATTCAAACAAAGAGCATATCAGACTACAATGCCCATGCCCTTTTTATGAAATACCATATTGCCTCAACCTCATTATAAAAGTTAACCAAGTAAACTTAATTTTGCAACCAAGTGAAGAGACTAAAACTTTTCCTAAATATTCCCTTCCCCCCTCTGCCCCTAAGAACTTTAAATGATTCTTCTGCTTAGGTTCTTAAGCCACTTGAGTTTAAAATGAACCTCTTGGGGCACCTAAGTGGCTCAGTCGGTTGGGCGTCTGACTTTGGCTCAGGTCATGATCTTGCCGCTCGTGGGTTCAAGCCCTGCATCGGGCTCTGTACTGACAGCTCAGATCCTGGAGCCTGCTTCGGATTCTGTGTCTCCTTCTCTCTCTGCCCCTCCCCCACTCGCACTCTGTCTCTCAAAAATAAACATTAAAAAAATCTTCAAAAAAATAAATAAATAAAATGAAATAAAATAGGGGCACCTGGGTGGCTCAGTCGGTTGAGCGTCCGACTTCGGCTCAGGTCATGATCTCACAATTCGTGAGTTCGAGCCCCACGTCGGGCTCTGTGCTGATAGCTCAGAGCCTGGAGCCTGCTTCAGATTCTGTGCCTCCCTCTCTCTCTGCTCTTCCCCTGCTCACATGCTGTCTCTCTCTCAAAAATAAAGATTAAAACATATTAAAAGAAAAAAAAAAGAAATAAAATAAACCTCTTAACACATCCACAGACCTGAACAGATCTTCCTAAGTCTATATTTTGGTTTCAAATATAAAAGAACCTAGAAAAGCCTAGATCCATTCTGTATATTTAGGCTGTAGGCTGAGTGTCTCCACATTGTAGCAGCCACCTAGAGCCCTTCCAATTATAATTTTCCTGACATATGGTTTTATAAGCCACATGCTGACAAATGTAAGCCCTTTCAATAGAAGGATTATTAAGTAACTTTTGATTGTTTCAGATATTAACTATTCTAACTGTACTCATTTAGAAAATTGGGACGCCTGGGTGGCGCAGTTGGTTAAGCGTCCGACTTCAGCCAGGTCACGATCTCACAGTCCGTGAGTTCGAGCCCCGCATCAGGCTCTGGGCTGATGGCTCGAGCCTGGAGCCTGTTTCCGATTCTGTGTCTCCCTCTCTCTCTGCCCCTCCCCCGTTCATGCTCTGTCTCTCTCTGTCCCAAAAAATAAATAAAAAACGTTGAAAAAAAAAAAAAAGAAAATATCATGTGACTCATTTGAGGACGTAAAACAATAGGTTCACCTGGCTTAAGAGAAAAATAACGGCATCCTAAGTCTTAGCCCACCCGTCATTATAACTGAAATACCTGTACAGCGTGTCGGTCTGAGCCACTGTAGACAGAGATCTGTGGCTGCTGCATTCGAGAGGAGGAAGTGGTAATAGTTGTGGTGGTGGTACTACTGGCTGTTGTCGACACAGAAGATGTGCCAGGGTTTGCTTCACTATCCATAGCTGTACTGTGGTCCTTGAATCTGTCAGGTAACACAAAGGGTTTGTGTCGGCAAAAGCATCGTATTACAGGCTTTAAAGAGTATTTAATTATTTCAAAGAAATAATCAGCAACAATCTAAATTTTTAAGACAACCCTCATAATAGCAGAGATAGCATACAGTCACCATAAACACTTAGAAAGGAAAAGTACTTCACAAATATATAGCATATTTGATAGTTAATACCTTCTAAATTTGAGTTCAAATAATTCAGGATATGCAACTTAAATAAATCCTGGCCTAAAGTTTATCTTTTCATTATTGAAAGATGAGTGAAACCGAAACAAGTTTATAAAAGAATACTATACCTAAAAAATAAATACTAAAGCAACATCAGAATTTAAAATATTTCTTTACTTTCTTTTGACCAAAGTCATTCTATTAAAGTCTATCTATTAAAATACGATGCCTAAGCATTTGTGTTCATTAGCTTATTTCTGGTTACCATATACACTCCGCTTTTAAAATATGTTCTTATTAATTTTAAAAATAATTTAAGATTTTATTTTTTGGGGCGCCTGGGTGGCTCAGTCAGTTAAGCATCCGACTTCGGCTCAGGTCATGATCTCGCGGTCCGAGAGTTCGAGCCCCGCGTCGGGCTCTGTGCTGACAGCTCAGAGCCTGGAGCCTGCTTCGGATTCTGTGTCTCCCTCTCTCTCTGCCCCTCCCTTGCTCATGCTCTGCCTCTCTCTGTCTCAAAAATAAATAAAAACATTAAAAAAAAAAAAAGATTTTATTTTTTAAGTAATCTCTATACTCGATGTGGGCCTCCAAGGGGCACCTGGCTGGCTCGATGGGTAGAGCATACAACTCTTGATCTCAGGGTTGTGGTGAATTCAAGCTCCACACTGGGCACAGAGCTTACATTTAAAAAAAAAAAGTAGGGGCGCCTGGGTGGCTCCATTGGCTAAGTGTCCGACTTTGCTTCAGGTTCGTGATTTCAAACCCCGCATTGGGTTCTCTGCTGTCAGCACAGAGCCTGCTTCAGATCCTCTTTCTCCCTCCCCACTCATGCTCTCTCTCTCTCAAAAATAAACATTTTTTAAAAAGTAAAAATAGTAAGTTTTTATTAACTCACACCGGCTTTTCCCCTAGTCTACAACACTGCCCACGCTACACCTAATAACTCTGGTTATACTTATAAGCAGATTACTCCTGGAAAACAGAGCAGCTGACAACAATTTCCTCACTTCCTTCCAAAAACCTCCTCTCATAAAGAATTGCTCCAAATTTTGAAAAACCGTAATTATGTTACTTTCCTCATGTATGGACAGTAAAGGACATTTTTGTACCAGACTTTCTGATTCCTTCAAACTCACTTCATTGTTGTGGTATAAAATTCCACTTAACACTGAATCTACAACTGAATAAATTCAAACAACGTTTTAAGTCACATCTGAGGGCCTCAATATTGTTAGAAAGTAAA
The DNA here is from genome assembly GCF_018350175.1 of Felis catus. Taxonomy (NCBI): domain Eukaryota; kingdom Metazoa; phylum Chordata; class Mammalia; order Carnivora; family Felidae; genus Felis; species Felis catus. The sequence continues at coordinate 95,615,468 of NC_058376.1, read as the reverse complement.
ACTTAGACATGCACCAGAATGGTGAAAAGCACACTTGCGAATATACTGATTTTATCTGTCTTTCTTATCCAATCTTTTCTTCTGAGAAGCAAAATCTGCCACACATCACATCAGCATCATTGACAAGAATGGAGCAAGAACACTTTCTACTTCATGAAAAGACAAAGGAATTTGGCACTAATTGTGCATACACACACTATTCCCATATGGTGTCCCTTTACGAACAAATTTTCTTTGTTCTTTACACCATTTATGCAAATAGTATTTATAGGCTGTCCAAGGAATTAAAAGTAAAAAAACAAAAAAACAAAAAAACCTCAGTTTAATAAAAGGAAGTGAAAGGAAAATAGTAGAGGAAAACAGCTGACTTCAGTTTTTTGATTAGTAAATGACTCACATCTTTATGCTTCTCTAGGGTTTGTTTTTTTTTTTATACTTTTTCAAACTGCTTTCCAATCATCAAATCATACAGATTTAGTGGTAGCCAAGGTAAACTTTTTGCCAAATTGCTGGCTGTCAAAACTCTTACCCATGTAGCAGTGATATGCAAAAAGCCAGTTTAAATTCTGGTCCTTTCAGACAGCTATTCTGCACAACCACGTCCTCAAACTGAAACCCCACGGTAAGTTCGTTGACTAACAAACCAAAGATGGTCGCAGATAAGCCAAATTCTAGGCCCAAATCTAAACATCAGTGAGCAGGAAGGACCAAACCATTGTATCACATTTGGAGACCTGGCACAAAAAACAATTTTACTAACTCCACCGTCTGTGCGTAGTACTGTCTGCAAAATACAGCTGGCAGTCGTGGTGCACAAGAGGCCTACCCAGGAAACACGAAGTTTGAGTAGCTAACTAAGGACATCATCACACCACACCGCCGCACAAGAACATGGCTCTCTAAGGCAGGCGTCAACACTGCAGCCAGAGACCCAGGGGAAATAAGGTCTTTCTTTCCGGGGTGTTTCAGCCTGGCCAGACCCGCAGGAGCCCCCGCCGCGCTAAGGCCCGCGCTACGACACCTTCTCCACGCCTCCTGGGGGAGGGCGGTGAGCAGCCTCGTCTCAGGTTCTCCCTCCGAGGAGGAGTGGGGTGACGCCGGGGCGGGAAGAGGGGGAGCGCTAAGGAGGCCCGGCAGTGCCCGCCCAACCCTACCCAGCCTCCGCGGGCCCCTGGAGCGGGCATCCGTGACAAGGCTGCCCGCGGGGCCCACTTGCAGGGATGACAGCGCCTGAGGGGCCCGCTGGGGCCCACCTCCCGGAAGACCCCAGCGGTCGGGGTCCCTGGGGTGACTCTGCCTGCAGGGCCCTGCCGATTCGGGAACACACGGCGGAAGGGACGCTCCCGCCTGGAGGTAACTAGACCCTTACAGTTGGCCTCCGCCCCCCTATATGAGCCAAGCGGACTCCTCCAAGCAAGATAAGGAACTCCTGGGTCTCCCTTTCCCTGCACTGCCCTCCAAAGAGCCTTGAGCTTTCCCCTCAGGGGACATGTCGCTGCCCCACTCGCCCCCCGGTTACGACATCAGTCACCAGCAAGTCACTCACTCCGCTTCCGCCATCTTCTCTCCTCCATCACTAACACGGGCTGCGCATGCGCCCCCCGGCGGCGAGCGGAGGGGCGGGGTCGACTCAGCCCGGGGGCCCCCCAAGGTCACGTGGCGTTCTCGCCTTCCAATCCCCCCTCCCACCTGAGGGCCTTGTTCGCTCTGGGAAATGACCAGGTTTCTCCAATGTAGCTGCCACTATCTCCCCTCCAATCCCTCCCTTTCTCTTGCCGATGGTCATCTTCTTAAGGAGGGGTCTGTAACCAAGATATAAAAAGTTCTGCTTGGACAGTTAACTTAAATTTTTTAAGAACATCTAAAATATACCAAAGCCTATGCAAACTGCCATAAGTGAAATGAAAGAAAATACAACCGAGATTGGATGAAGTTTCAGTGGGAAAGGAAATGCCTCGGTGGCTACCGGGCTTGTTACCTAGGGCTTATTGAAGCTGGGGGTACAAACAAGCGGTTCCTCTCTCAGCCTCAAAAATTGTGTTCCAGACGCTGTGAGATTAAGGAATCACCATGATTACCCTATGAATATTATTCACGTCTTCCGCATGAATTTACTGAGCATTTAGTAGGGATTGCAAACTTGAGCACCAGAAAGAATAAGCAGGAATGGCCACTGGTTTGCTAATATGGTTTGCTGTACAATGTATATGCTAACTACACTGAGGCAGACTGAGACAAATAAATAAAGATGACTTTTAAAAATCTGTGTCTTCTAAGAAATTTTAATATCAAGAGTGGGGTGTTTTTGTAGAGATATCCATTCAAGGTAATAAGTGTTCTGAAACCTCCATTAAGTGCTTTGGAAACCTTAAGTTCATGAAATAATCAATCTTTACTGCCCTTAACAGAAAAAAAGTGTACTGATGACAATGTCTTTTGGTATTTCTAGACCTAATTTCAAGACCTGAAAAATGAAGTATCGATATAAATCTATCATAAAGTGTATTGTGGTCTAATGAAAAGTATACTTAATCTTAGAAATCTTGTGCTTTCAGGCTTTCCCTAGGGAAGGAAAAAGAACATTTCCAGTGTAAACTAAATTGTCAGTTTACTTCTTTTCCCCCCTCTGAAAACATAGGTTTTTGTGTGTTTTTTCCTAAAGACTTTATTCTTGGGGCACCTGGTGGCTCAGTTGGTTAAGTGTCTCACTCTTGACTTCAGCTCAGGTCATGATAGTGTCAAACCCCGCATCAGGCCCAGCTCAGACCCTGCTTGGGATTGTCTCTCTCTCTCTTTCTGCCCCTTCCCAGCCCATGCATGCATTCTCTCTCTCTCTCTCTCACTCCAAATAAATAAACTTTAAAAAAAAAAAAGATTTTATTCCTAAGTAATCTCCACACCCAAGATAGGGCTCAAACTCACAATCCTGAGATCAAGAGTAGCATGATATTATATTTAATATATATATTTCTAAAAAGAATAGCACACTATTCTGACTGAGCCAGCCAGGCACCCTGGAAAATGTGGTTTCTTTACTTCATTTTCCTCTCTGAGGGCAGTGCCTTTCCTACTACTCCTAGGAGAACTCACTGAGAAAGTCCCCTTTGAAAAGTCCCTTTGGATACTTAAAAATATTACTACTTTTTGTTTCATTTCTGACATGCTTATATGATGGCATTGTCATTTGACTCTCAAGAATCAAATTTCCATTGGTATTGCTGAAATTTTTGGTTAGAGAAACAAAAGTGAAGAAATTACAGTCTTAAACCTAAAGACAGAAAATGTCAAAGGAGTGTTTGGAATAAACATGTTAGGTAAAGTATTTTAGGTAAAGTCAGACGAGTATTGCTTTTTGAGAAACACTTCTTTTTTTTTTTTATTTTTAATATTTATTTATTTTTGAGATTTTGAGAGAGAGAGAGAGAGATGTGCAGAGTACAAGCGGGGTAGAGACAGAGACAGCCAGAGAATCCGAAGCAGGCTCCAGGCTCCGAGCTGTCAGCACAGAGCCTGATGCGGGGCTCGAACCCATGAACCGAGAGATCATGACCTGAGCTGAAGTCGGATGCTCAACCGACTGAGCCACCTAGGCACCCCATTGAGAAACATTTCTAAAGTTGATAGTTATTAGAACAACAGCAACCATGTATACAGCCTTTTTACTAAGCGCACTCATTTAATCTTCACCAAAACCCTGGATATAATTAACATCATTCCCATTTAGCACAGAGGTAGAGTAAGGCTCAAGGTGATTAAGAATCCATAGTATCTCTGCTTGAATGTACCAGAAGCAGGATTCTAATTTCCATCTCCAAAGCCAAGGTTTTTTTTTCATGGCAGCATTCAGAAAGCCACTGTGTGAAATGTTAGAAGAAACAAAGTATGATGAGGGACTACTCTTAAGACATTTATCATCATAGCGGTGCCTGGGTGGCTCAGTCGGTTGAGCATCCAACTTCGACTCAGGTCATGATCTCTTGGTTCATGGGTTCGAGCCCCGCATCAGGCTCTGTGCTGACAGCTCGGAGCCTGGAGCCTGCTTTGGATTCTGTGTCTCCCCGTCTCTCCGCCCTTCCCATGCTCATGCTCTGTCTCCCTCTGTCAATAATAAATAAATAATAAATAAAATAAATAAATAAAAATAAATAAATAAAATAAATAAATAAATAAATAAATAAATTTTAAAAAGAAAGAAATTTATCATTACTTACCTGATCAGAGGAAGGTATTTTCCTTCTTTGTGATTTCCTTTTTTTTTTAATTTACTTTTTATTTTATTATTGTTTAAATATAATTTATTGTCAAATTGGCTAACGGACAGTGTGTGAAGTGTGCTCTTGGTTTTTGGGGTGTGATTTCCTAAGGAAAGGATGTATATGGCATGCTAGCGAGTTGAACTTCTTTCTAAAGTTTCCAGGAACCATAACCTTGGAGAAGTGTTAGGATCCTATTTGGTTTTAGAAAAACCCCTCTAGCTTTGTGAAGGATAGATTGGAGGAGAATGAAAATGGAGACAGGGCAACTAATTTAGAAACTATATGAATCCTAAGAGAAATAAATGATAAGGGCTACAGGAATGGAAAAGAAGGCGAGATGAAAATTTCGGTTCCTTAGTTGCATTAGTCGCACTTCAAGTGCTCAATAGCCACATGTGGCTAGTGGCAACTACATTGTGCAGTGCAGATATAGAACATTTCCATCATTACAGAAAGTTCTGTTGGACAGTGCCAGTCTGGACTCTAGGTCAGGGGTTGGCAAACTACTATTTCTGCCTTAATCAGTTTGGGCCACTATAACAAATACCGTTGACTGGGTAGCATAAACAACAAACATTTCTTTCACACAGTTCTGGAAGCTGGCTGGGAAGTCCAAGATCAAGGTGCAAGTAGATTCAGTGTCTAGTGAGAGCCCTCTTCCTAGTTTGCAGACAGCTGCCTCCTTGCTGTATCCTTCCATTGTAGCAGGAGTGGGAACCACAAGCATATGGGCCGCTTCTTCATGTAAACCACTTGTGCCTTCAGAGTCTGCTGGGCCCTTTCCATTTGATGGTGCAATGCTGCTATGCACAACCAACTTGGTTTGGTAAGTCAGATGATGCTCAGTTTATGATGGATAGCTCAGGTCTCATGGTAACTGGGTGACCCATTTAGTCTCTATTCAGGCCCAGTAGCAATCCAAGAGCTGGTTCTCAAAACAAATTATCTGCAGAGGACGGTGGGACTTTTTTCCAAAATTCTAAGAGCTTGCATGCACTATGATGCACCTGTAAGGGCCTATCGAAGGCTCCAAACAGCATCCCCGTCTGCAACATACACTCCAAGCCCCATTGGATCTGTTGGATCATCTGGCCGAGTGGCAATGCAGCTTGCACATAAGGCTGGGCCTGTCACAGAGCCTTCTCTCGTCCGGAGCCTCATTCAAAATTAGCAGCTTTTTAGGTCACTCAGTAAATAGCATGGAATAAAACACCCAAATGAGAATATATGTTGAATCCATATTCCTGGACCCCTAGAAATTTCACTGAGGTGGAAGCCCCTAAGGTCTTTTTGGATTTTATTTCCCACCTTGTGACATGCAAATGCCTTACTAGTAAGTCTTGAGTAGTTGCTACTGCTTGCTTACTAGGTCCAATCAACATATGTCATCAGTATAAGGGACCAGTGTGATACCTTGTGGGAGGGAAAAATGATTAAGATCTTTGTGAGCCACGTTATGACATAGGGCTGAAGAGCTGATATACCCCAAGGTAGGACAGTGAAGGCATATTGGTGGCCTTGCCATCTGACAGTGAGCTGCTTCTGGTGGTTTTTACTAACAGGTATCAAGAAAAAAAGCATTTGCCACATCAGCAGCTGTACGCTAGGTACCAGGGGATGTGTTAATTCGTTCAAGCAAGGAAACCACATCTGGTACAATAGCTGCAACTGAAGTCATCACCTGGTTTAAGCTCATGATTGTCCACTGTCATTTCCCAGGATCCATCTATCTTCTGCACAGGCCAAATAGGGGAGTTGAATAGGTGTGGGGTAGCAGTAATCTCTGCAGTCCCTCCAGGAATGGGCTTACGATTTTTCTGGGCAGAAGTGGTTCCAGGGGCTCCCACTTGGCCTTTTCCACCATATTAGCCCTCATTTCATAGGTCAGGGAAACAATGCAAGGATTCTATCTGCTAAGTATATCTATTCCAAGTATGCATTCCAGAACTGAAGAAATAACCACAGGATGGAGTTGGGGACCAACTGGGCCCACTGTGAGATAGACCTGAGATCCAACTCCACCAATCACCTAACCTCTATAAGTCCCTCTTCTGACTAATGGGCCAAAGTGACATTTGGGTCTCCCGGAATCAATGTCACTTCATAGACATTGTCCAGTAGACCCCAAAGGGTCTGATTGTTTCCTTTTCCCCAATGCACAGTTACCCTAGTAAAGGTTGTAGGTCTCTTTGGTAGAGGCTAGAGAAAGATTAACTATAAATTTTTGGTAGTGTCCCAGTGGCCTCCCTTTCATTTAAGGGTTTCTGGGTTCTGTAAACTGGCTGGAGTCTGAGAATTTGATTGAGGGGCTGTGACTCTCTTTTTATGATACAGGTTAGACTTTTGTTTACTTAACCAAAGACTTCTCTACTGATCCAGTTCAAGTAAGAATTTAGTAAGCTCCCTATCTATTTCATTTCTAGGAACACCATGATGAGCCAATGACATAGGTCTGCCCAAGCCAGACTAATTACTGCTTTGACTCTGCTGTCCATCATGATAACCATGCCCACTTAGCCTTTAGTACTTAAGCACTGCCACTTGGCCCCTGCCACCCTAGGATCTGATTACTCCTATTGCATTTAGTTTCCCAATCGGTTGAAGCAGTTCCCACTGTAAGTCCGGCCTGCAGAGAAGAGTGATCGCAGAACTCTTCTGCGTGCCAGGGCGCCTCTCATAAACTGCTGCAGGGTGAGTGTGTCCCCCCAGACTCTGTATATTGAAGCCTGAATTCCCACCGTAATGGTATTTAAGAGCCTTTGGGAGGTAAATAGAGCATCAGGGTGGAGCCTTCATAAATGGAATTAATGCCCTTATAAGAAGAGACAGGAGAGAGAGATGATCTCTCTCATTGCCCTGTGAGGATACAGCAATAAGATGGCTGTCTGCAAACCAGGAATAAGCCTCTCACCAGACACCACAACTGCCCGCACTTCACAGCCTCTGGAACTGTGAGAAATAATTGTTCACTGTTTGAGCCACCCAGTCTGTGGTATTTGTTATAGCACCCCAAACTGGCCAACGCCAGCCCATGGGCCAAATCCGGCCTGCCACTTATTTTTCCTACAGCTCTCAAGCTAAGAATTTGTTTTTAGGTTTCTAATGATTGGGGTGGGGGAGATCAAAAGAAGAATGATATTTGGTGACTAGTGAAAATTATGTGAAATTTAAATTTAAATTTCATTATCCATGGAGCAGAGTCTTATTGGAACACAGCCATGCCCACTCATTTATGTGTTGTTGTCTATGGCTGCTTTTGTGCCACAAGGGCAGGACTGAGGAGCTGCAACAGACCCCGTCATGACCCCCACTCACTAGGTGACCCTCTACAGAGAGAGTCTGCTGACCTCTATTCTAGATCATGGATCACTCCATGCTGCACCTTTTCAGAGTAGTTAATACAGCCATACCCCAACTAGACTGCGATCGCGTTCATAAGATCCTATGTGGTGAGGTGAAAAATCCAGCAGACCCAAGTATGAATACTGGGCTCACTACCTTATGCTTGAACAAGTGATTAGACTGCTTCAGGTTTTAGTTTTATTATGTGAAAAAGAAAGGAACAACGACACCTTATAAGATTGTTGTAAAGTCTTAAAAGGCCAGATGTAAAGTCTGAAAAAGTCCTCGTTTGTTTTTTAACTTCACTCAGATTTGCTCAATAAATGTTATTGAGTACGCCTAATACTCAATAGGTTTTAAATGCTTGGTGAGGGAATAAATACTTGAATATTTGGATGAATGAGGCATAAAATTCTAGCATATCCTGAAAATTGGAATGACAACAATGTATAGACCTGCTTTCTGTTTTCCTTGAAAGCAATCTACTAAAACCAAGTACTTTTACGAAACCAAATAGTGTTGAAACTGAAGACAGTCTCTAGTCCTGCTCCTCTTATCTGCTCTTGCCGTAATTAGTATGCTAATCATATGCTAAGCCATTTTATCTTCCCTTGTACACCTGTGGGTGGCACCATACATAGCTCTATCTCCCCAGGGGCCGCATAGTAGAAACACAGAGCACGAAAGCTAGAAGGGACATTAGATGTCATGTGATCCATGCTGATGAAGAATCCCAGGCAAAAGCAGAGTTTGAACCCTGATCTCCTATGCACCCAGTGGAGAGGTTTTTTGTTTTGTTTTTGTCTTGTTCCCCAAAGCCTTACCTCAAACATATAGGTGGCTCAATAAACACTGGAAGATACTATGTACTTTCCATTCTGCCTTTATGCTTTTGTTGTTTAGCATTGTGACAGCCTAGAATTGTTAGAAGCATGGCTGTAGAATCAGACATACTTAGATTTGAATAATGGCTCCACCACTCCTTAACTGTGACCTGTGGCAATCCTGCCAGCTCCACCTTCAAAACATAACCTCATCTCTGGCCACACCATGCATGAAATCATCAAGAAATTAACCAAATCTGCTACTTTTTCTTCTCTTTCTTCTTCGTCTTCATCTTCTTTTTTTTTTTTTAATAATCTTTCATTTTATTTTTATTTATTTATTTCTATTTTTTAGAGAGAGAGTGTGCGAGCAGGGGAGAGGGGCAGAGGGTGAGAGAGAGATTCTTAAGCAGTCTCCACACTCAGCACAGAGCCCGACATGGGGCTGAATCCCACAACCCTGGGATCGTGACCTGAGCCACAATCAGGAGTCGAACGTTCAATTGACTGAACGACCCAGGCACCCCCAAATCTGACCACTTCCACTATTATCCACCTAGGCCAGGCCACCATCACCTTTCTCCTGGACCACTGCAATAGGCTCCTGACAGGCCACCCAACTTCTAGCCTTATTCCTCTACAGTCTATTCTCTACATGGTAAGTAAGCTTTTAAAACTGTAAATCAGGGGCACCCGGGTGGCTTTGTAAGCATAGCACACTTTGTAATTATGTATTTGTTCACTTGTTTTCTTGCCTATCTTTTCTCTCTAAACTATGAATCTCACAAGGACAGGGACTAAACCTGTTTAGTCCCTTACTGTATATTCAGTGCCTAACACAGTGCCAGGCACTTAGTAAACTCTCAATAAATAAATGTTGGAAGAATAAATAAATACATAATTCACTCACCCAAAAAAGTGTATTTCATCTTTGATCTTTCATTTCCTGTACATGATGAATGGAGCATTGCCTTCTCCCCCCCCCCCCCCCACTTCTTTATTTACTCTTAGTTAAGGAACCATGCCACAGTTGTCTTGATTCGTACCTGAGATTTGCTTTAGTTAGGTATGGTAAGGTGACAGACACAGGGACATCTGCCTTTGAAAGAAGAGTTTATTATTTACAGCTTCCAGGCAGGGGTTGGGGGGTGGGGGGGGCATGCCACACTATGGGGGCCACTGGGGAAGTACCAGTGTCCATTAGGAGGCAGAAAGAGTGAAAGAGAAAGCAGGGCCAGAGCATTCATTGTGGTTTCTGCAGGAAGGAATGGACAAGGCAGTGTAAGAAAGTTTGAGCCAATTGGGGATTGGATAATTTGAATAATTTTAGCAGGCTCTTGTCTATAGGGGTGGTCTCTAGTTGCCCAATGCCTGGCCCTAGAGTAATTTAGAGCAGGGGGAATAGTGGCTTGTATATGAGTTAGATAAAGGAGGTGTTTAGGGATATAAAGTCTGGGTGGGTTGGTTTGCATATGAAAGGTATGGTCACAGGGGAGTCATTTGCTATCTCTAGGAATTAGCTAGCCCTGGGAAGGCCCCTCTGTCAGTAAGGCCACCCACATGTCAAAGCCTCACAAAATATACAGAGTAAAAAACAAGATTAATACATGTCCAATTTAGGTATTATGAAAGTTTATTCCCTGATCAAATTCTTCCGATTGACTATAAACCATTATTACTATGTGGTATTTTAAATATGCCATATATTTATGCAGAGTATAGTATGATATACATTCATGTCAGAATAATTTCTGCTGTAATGATTTAATATATATAGTTTATTCAAATAATTTGTGTAATATTGATGTATTATTTTGAGAAATGCTTCGGTTATTCATTTGAAGTAGTTTTATAGAAATAAATTAAAACATTTAAAAGCTGATAAATTTCTCTTAGCCAATACTATACTATTTAATCTACAAATAAATTACCTCTGTCTCGGGCACCTGGGTGGCTCAGTTGGTTAAGTGTCTGACTTAGGCTCAGGTCATGATCTCTAGGTTTCTGAGTTCCAGCTCCGCATCAGGCTGTCTGCTGTCAGCACAGAAACCACTTGGGTCCTGAAGCAAATGAGGGACAGAGAGAGGGAGAGAGAGAATCCCAAGCAGGCTGTGCACTGTCAGAGTGGAGCACAATGCAGGACTTGAACTCAGGAACCATGAGATCACGACTTCAGTCAAAACCAAGAGTTGGATGCTTAACAAACTGAGCCACCCAAGCGCCCCAAGAAGTAGCCTATTCTTTGTAAGAGGTATGGAATATTTTGCAGGGAATTAAATTGTGTGTGTGTGTGTGTGTGTGTGTGTGTGTGTGTGTGTGTGTGTGTGTAGGAATCTGTCTAGTTTAATGCAGGAAGATAGGCAAAGCCTGGAATCTAGAGTGAACCTGAGTTTAAGCACTGGTCCTGCTCATGTCTAGCTGGTTGTTATTAGGCAATTCATTTCACCTGTTCGCATACCAAGTTCACCAACATTACCAGTTGAGCTTATTGGGAAAAATCAATTAATCTGAATGTGATTGTATTTGTAAAAGTGTTTTGTGACCGCGATGTACTATGCACATGTGTCTAGAATTTATAATATACTGCAGGGACTTTTTCAGAGTAAGAATTCAGAAGGTTTTTCATTGTTGTTGTAATTGTAGAAATGTTCAAGGGCAAGATTAGAGGAAGGAACACTAAAAATTGATTCAGGAAAAGAATAATAATTCACTGTCTATTTACATAATGAAATTTTGGATTTGAAGGGTACTTTCCATCAATGAACTTCAAAGAGCTTTGAGATGTTTGTTTATTTTCACAATATTTTGAAGTCAGCCAGGTTAACGTTGTCATCATTTATTCTCTGAAAGGGAAATAAAATTCACAGCAAGTTACATAACCTGCTTCAGTCAAAAATAGAGCCAAGTCTTTCAATTTTGCCATGTAGTGCTCAGGCTGGAGATTGTATTGTTCTCAACAATAAGTACTTTTTTTTTACTGGTATTATCTAAGATTTAGTTTTACCAAAATACTAACTGAAGTAAGCGATTAAAATATAGAAAATGTCACCAAATAATTATTTTTAAAAATTTTTTGAAGTTTTAAAAAAATTGTCTTTTGAAGTTTATTTATTTATTTTGAGAGAGACAGAGCAAGTGGAGGGGGGAGAGAGAGGGTGGGAGACAGAGAATCCCAAGTGGGCTCCTCACTGTCAGCACAGAGCCCAATTCAGGGCTTGAACCCATGAAACCGTGAGCTCATGACCTGAGCCAAAACCAAGAGTCAGATGCTTAACTGACTGAGCCACTCAGGTGCCCTGTCACCAAATAATTATTAACAATTCATTAGAAAATAGGCCACATTGGGGCGCCTGGGTGGCGCAGTCGGTTAAGCGTCCGACTTCAGCCAGGTCACGATCTCGCGGTCTGTGAGTTCGAGCCCCGCGTCAGGCTCTGGGCTGATGGCTCAGAGCCTGGAGCCTGTTTCCGATTCTGTGTCTCCCTCTCTCTCTGCCCCTCCCCCGTTCATGCTCTGTCTCTCTCTGTCCCAAAAAAAATAAATAAACGTTGAAAAAAAAAAAAAAAAGAAAATAAGCCACATCAAGTGCCTCTAATATGCCCAGATTTGGTTTACATTTAATAAAGTCAAAATTCTGTATCATCTCCTGAAGTCCCAGAAACACCATTCTTATCTACTTCGGGCTACCCTTCCCTCTGCTGTCATCTAAAGACCCAGTATCTTGGGGCGCCTGGGTGGCGCAGTCGGTTAAGCGTCCGACTTCAGCCAGGTCATGATCTCACGGTCCATGAGTTCAAGCCCCGCGTCGGGCTCTGGGCTGATGGCTCAGAGCCTGGAGCCTGTTTCCGATTCTGTGTCTCCCTCTCTCTCTGCCCCTCCCCCGTTCATGCTCTGTCTCTCTCTGTCCCGAAAATAAATAAACGTTGAAAAAAAAAATTTTTTTTTAAAGACCCAGTATCTTCACATTCCTCTTCTCTTTAAAACTTCAGTGGATTTAGGACTAAATCATAGGACCAAATTCAAAGTTCCTTCTTTCGCGTACAGACTCTCTATTTTCTTTTTTTTTTTTAATCACTTAAAAAAATTTTTTTTTATGTTTACTTTTATTTTTGAGAGAGAGAAAGAGACAGAGCACAAGTGGGGGAGGAGCAGAGAGCAAAGGAGACACAGAATCTGAAGCAGGCTCCAGGCTTTGAGCCATCAGCACAGAGCCCGATGTGGGGATCAAGCTTACAAACCCTAAGATCATGACCTGAGCCGACGTTGGACACTCAACAGACTGAGCCACCCAGAGCTTCTATTTTCTGACTCTGAAACACCTTCTTCTGCTTCCAGCTGCCTTTATTCTTAAGCCTTATTGAACTTCTTGCCATTCAGACCCAAGCTAGGCCTTTCCCTGCTCTGCCTTTACACTCAACATTAATTCCACCTAAAACAGCAATATGAGGTTGAGGGGAGAAAGAGAGGGCTATGCTTGTTGAATACTTATTCAGTGCTCTACATACAGTATCCTATCGAATTTGCACCCATGAAGTAGGTATCCTCTATTTCGCTCATGAGGATATTCATTTTAGTGAGATTAAGTAAACTGTTCAGAGTCACACAGCTAGTATGGCAGGACTAGCTTTGGAACCAAAGTCCAACTCCAAGATACATGTTCTGCCCTTTTCAGTATGGCTGTCTCTCTCCATCCATTGTCAGCCAGCATTATCCTTCAAATTCCACTCAATATTTTCCCCCTTTGACCTTCACAGCCTCTCTCAGATGGAGTTAGCTGCTCCCATGGTACTCTGTTTATACTCCTCTATGAGTACATATATTTTTAATTGAGGTATAATTTACACAATATAAAATCCATCTGTTTAAAATATACAACTCATGGGACCCCTGGCAGGCTCAGTTGGTAGAGCATGTGACTCTTGATCTCAGGGTCATGAGCTCGAGCCCCACCTTGGGGGTAGAGTTTACATAAAAAGATAATAATAAAGCATATAACTCAGTGTATATTAAAAATCTTGTGTAATGGCCACCACTATCTAATTTCAGAACATTTTCATCACTCCAAAAGAAACTTCATGATCATAAGGCAATCATTTCTTTTTTTTTTTTTTTAAGTTTATTTATTTATTTTGGGAGCGAGCGTGTGTGAGTGGGGACGAGGCAGAGAGAGAGAGGGAGAGAGAGAATCCCAAGCAGATGCCACACTGTCAGTGCAAAGCCTGATGTGGGGCTCAAACCCACGAACTGTGAGATCATGAACTAAGAGCCAAAATCAAGAGTCCGAAGATCAACCAATGGAGCTACTGAGGCCCCCCAGCAATCATTCTTCATTCACCTTCTCTGCAATCCCTGGAAACTACTAATCTGCTTTTTGTTCCTTTGGATTTGCTTATTCTGGACATTTAATATAAATGGAATTACACAGGATGTGGCTTCTTAGCATAAAATATTCAATATCGTCATAACTTTCAGGACTTAATTCCTTTTTACAGATAAATATGATTCCATTTTATGGATATACCACATTTTGTTATCCATTCTTTAATTAATAGATATTTGGTTTGATTTCACTTTTTAGCTATTACAAATAGCACCTCTATGTATTAGTTTTTGTGCAGACATATGTTTTTAATTTTCTTGGTTATATAACTAAGAGTGGAATGTCTGGGTCATACTCGGTGTTTTATATCTTAAGGAATAATCCAGCTGTTTCTAAAGCAGCTTCACCAGTTTAGATTCCCACCAGCAATGCATGAGGGTTCCAACTTTTGTTCATCTTTGCCAACATTTGTTATTATCCACCTTCTGATTATAGTCAAACTAGTGGGTATGAAGTAGCATCTCATTGTGATTTTGAGCTGCATTTCTCAAATGACTAATGATGAATACTTTTTCATGTTTTCATTGGCCATTTGTATGTCTTCTTTAGGGAAATATTTATTCAAATCCTTTGCCCACAAAGAGAAATTGAGTTATGTGTCTTTTTACGGTTTAGTCGTTGAGTTACTTAAATATCTGAATACTAGTACCATATCAGATATGTGATTTGCAAATATATTCTCACATTCTGTGTGATGGTTTTTCACTTTCTCGATGGTGTCCTTTGAAATACCAGCGTTTTTAATTTTGATGAAGTTCTACTTATCTTTTTCTTTTGTTATTTGTGTTTCTGGTGTCAGTCTAAGAAACCATTGCCTAATCTTAGGTCACAAAGCTTTACTACGTTTTCTTCCAAGAGTTTTATAATTTTAGCTCTTACATTTAGATTTTTAATCCATTTTGAGTTAATTTTTGTAATGGTTTGAGTAAGGGGTCCAACTTAATTTTTTTGGACATGGATATCCAATTGTTCTGACATCATTTGTTAAACAACAACAACAACAACAACAACAATTATTTCCCCCAATTTAATTGGGTTGGCCCTTGCCACATGATTTGATTTTATTTTTAATGTTTATTTATTTATTTTGATAGAGAGAGAGAGAGAGAGAGAGAACAAGAGCATACACAAGCGGGAGACGGTCAGTGGGAGAGGGAGAGAGAGAATCCCAAGCAGGCTCTGTGCTGTCAGTGCAGAGCCCAACACGGGGCTTGATCCCAAGCACTGTGACATCGTGACCTGAGCTGAAATCAAAAGTTGGATGCTTAACCAACTGAGGCACCCAGGCACCACTTACCGCATGTGTTTCAGTAAATGTTGATGTACATCTACTACTGTGAACTTCCTAGGGTTGAGTTTCTTGTATGCCTATCTCCATGTCCAGCATGGGAGTATGACATAGTAAACTCTCAACTAACATGTTCAATGAATGAAAATCTGATTGGAAATTCCTAGTGTCGACCAACAAATACTAACTGCCATAGGCTTTGCTGGGTCCTGGGGAAATTTTATACAGAAAGAAAGCTCACAGTTTAGTGAATTTTTCAAACCAGAAGTTCCTAAGAGGCCCCAGAATCTTATAATTCTAGACTGGAATGGATTTTGGAGATCATGGGCCCCCTCGTTTTTCAGTAAGACAAAAACAGACCTTGAAAGGGCTAAGTAGCAGCCTGTGGCCTATCTCATGTAAATTTGCCAGAGGGACCCGGATCTCTTTGAAATTACATTCTATTACAAGTTAACAAAGGACTTTTCAGTGAGTCCTTGATAAAGCATTTTTTCAGTTAGTCCTTGATAAGTCCCTTCCAGATGAAAGACAATTGCTTCTGTTTTATATCACACTTATCTTCAGAGATAACTGCTATCAGAGATTGAAAACAAAATTCCTCCAACCTAGCTGTACAGAATTACTCCTCTCTCTGAATTTCTATAGATCATACTTGCTCTTGCACAAATTAGCAATGTCTTCTGTATTGCCCTGTTGCTTTGAATTGTTATGTTATATAATCTTGAATTATTATTTATCACAGGTTTATGTGTGACCTTCCTAAGTAGACTATCTCACCTAGACTTAGTGGCAAAATTTGGATTTTACATTTTATTGTATGAAACATAGAGCCTTGTGCCTAGGAGACCTGCCGTACATGTTTCTTGATATCATTTGCATATTTAAATAATTCATGTTTAAAATCAGAAGCTAGTCGGCCTAAGTGTCATTCTGGTTTCCCCGTTCCACAGATAATAAGGCAGCTTGCTCAGATGCTCAGGGTGAGAGGCTCTAAGGGAAAAGAATCTTGTGTCTTTTAGAAATTTTCTAGTGCCTGTTTACTTGCCTTCCTAGAGGAATGGAGAGACTAGAGACCCAATACTTTAGTACAGATGTATTCTTAAATCTTTCTTAATATTACTATTAAAGCTTTTAAATTCTATTAAAAGGATCAAAAAGATTGGCAGCATTCCTCTAGGAATTGAGTAAATTAAACTAACTCTCAAGGGAACTCTGCGTTATAGTTTTAAATTACTGAGTCAGAAAGTAGAAAAAGACATCCTGTTTCTCTCCTTAAATCAAGCTTGCTTTCTAGTTATGAGGTGGAAAAAGAAGACAGAATAATCTAGCCTCATACTGAATAGTGCTTTGCAGGACATAACCAAAATCTTTGAAAGTGTTTGAGTTAAAATGTTACTTATTCTTTTTATTTTTAAAGAGTTTATTTTTTAAATAAACTCTACATCCAACATGGGGCTCAAACTCACAACCCGGAGGCCAAGAGTCACATTTTCTACTGACTGAGACAGCCAGCCACCCAGAGTTAAAATTTTAAATTGAGATGAAATAAAAGGTTGCTGAATGAGACAGAATGAGTATGTCATGACCTGATACTCAGTATACAGTCATGCATCTATGGGAATACAGTGAGCCTATTAATTGATTGTGATGAGAACAAATTATGTGTGGGTTAAAGTGATTCTCTAATTACAACACATCCAGACAGCATGTTCCCACATGGTTAGATCATGGAAAACAAATAAGAAACAACAAAAAAAAATAAAACTAAGAATTTTGTGAAGTTAACTTTTTTCTTCATCTTCCAGAAACCGCTCATTCCCTATTTCAAATTCATGACATTTTAAAATTATGCTAATCAATGAAACACTTTGGAGCAATGATAAAATCATTGTCATTTCACTTCTCTGGACAAAATGAGGCCTAGACTTTTTGCTCCTTAAACTCATCAGTGGACCAGCAGCATAAGCAACCCACCAACAATGGTTTGAAATGCAGAATCTGGGTCCCATTCTACACCTTTTAAATCAGAATCTACACTTTGATAAAATCCCCACCTAATTTGTTTTTTTTTTTTTTAATTTTTTTTTTAACGTTTATTTATTTTTGAGACAGAGAGAGACAGAGCATGAACGGGGGAGGGTCAGAGAGAGGGAGACACAGAATCTGAAACAGGCTCCACACTCCAAGCTGTCAGCACAGAGCCCGACGCGGGGCTTGAACTCACGGACCGTGAGATCATGACCTGAGCTGAAGTCGGCCGCTCAACCGACTGAGCCACCCAGGCGCCCCTCCCCACCTAATTTGTATGCATGTGAAAGTCTGAGAAGCCTGATTTAGATGATATAAAGTAACTTCTTAGTTAGTAAATTCTACCCACCCATGATTCTAGCTGAAAGATTCCAAGTTGGGTAAAATGAGAGTCACTTCCTTACAAGTTGTGTTTGACTTGAGTAAATAGATTGCTCAGCAAGTTGAACTAACTTTTCAGGTCACAGCTTTAACAGCTTAAAGGCAAACAGAAAATAAAGACTTGCTCTGCTGGTTTGGTGTTGCCAGCTTCCTTCCTCTTTCACCAAGATGAATTTTCGTATTTAAGTGGACATGAACCGACGTAAAATTATTCAAATGTCAAGTTAAACAATGTAATACGTGTTGAATACCTAGAATTTTCTAAATGTCAAAAGACATTAAAAGGTAAGATTCCTGCTCTTGAGGTACCTAATGAAGACAGTGGCCCTGCTTTGAAAGTCTCTGTGTCTGGAGCCCTTTGCTGATTTAATTATAGAATGATTCGTAGTTTGTTACTATCTGGAATAAGAAGCCATACGAATCCAGTAAAATATCTCATGCTCAAGTTGCAGGATGATAAGCTCCGTGTGCAGGTGAACTAACAGGCAGCTGTATCTCTGGAGTGCTGTTCCCAATGACACCGTATGTGTGATTAAGCAGCCAGAAATCATTATAGACTATGAGCTCTGTTTTTTCCTCTGATTTCTCTGTGGCCCAAAATAGAATATGGTTTAATTCAAGGTCAACAGAAATTCAATACGAAAGCATTTGAATCCAATAGGAAGTAGGTGGAGGCTGTGGAGAAAATAAGCAAGTCCTCTACGGGAGGAGAGAGGGGTTAGCAACCTCGTTGGGGAGAGGAGTTACTCCAGAGGCTGTAAGCGAGAACTGGATTACTGAAAAAGGCCTGTGGTGGGGTGGCTGGGTGGCTGGAGCACAGAGAATTTATTAGACAAGGTTTACATTTTCAGTTGAATGTGCCAGCCTCAAGAACAGGTGTGCTTTTTCAAATGTGGAGGGTAGCTTACATTTGACGGGTTTTTGCTGCTGGTGACAGCATACTTGGTATGCAAACATCAGTAGACAGTGATACTTCAAATTCAAGTTTTTATGGGTTAATGGAGGCTCTTTCAACAATGTCATTTTACCAGTCAACTTTGTGCCTTTCAATCTAGCCAGACACAAGTGGGTTCTTCTGGATCCCAGAGAAGACAAGGTGGTATTCATGAGCTGTTGCAATTTTTCTTTATCGCTTGGGGCACACAGCTTGCTATTTTGCATTTTTTCCCTCTTTATTGGTATACGTCCTGACATTCTATCTGGATTGGACCTTTCTTGAAAAGGAGACAATAGTGCCTGGCACCAATTAACCCAATAGGAGTTAATTATGTTGAGATTTCTTTGACCTCTTTGAATATTCAGCAACTTTCATCAGGTAAATGTTTTATAGGCATGCCTGGGTGGCTCAGTCGGTTAAGCATCTGACTTCAGCTCAGGTCACGATCTCGTGGTTTGTGAGTTTGAGCCCCACATCAGGTTCTGTGCTGACAGCTTGGAGCCTGGAGCCTGCTTCGGATTCTGTGTCTCCCTCTCTTTCTGCCTCTCCCTGACTTGCACTCTGTCTCTCTCTCTTTCTCAAAAATTAATAAACATTTAAAAAAATTTTTTAAGTAAATGTTTTATAATTTTTTGCATTACTGACTCTACCACTTAATGGAACTCTCCACTGATGGCTCATTAAAACAAACATCTTCTTTCAGGAGTTTTTTGTATTAACATAGCGTGGCTTTATATTTTAGGAATTAAGTAATTAGGGGCGCCTGAATGGCTCAGTTGGTTAAGCATCCAACTCTTGATTTCGGCTCAGGTCATGATCTTCTGGTTAGTGAGACTGAGCCCTGCATCCAGCTCTGCACTGACAGCACAGAGTCCGCTTGAGACTTTCTCTCTCCCCCCTCTCCATCTCTCCCCTGGTGCACTCGCTCTCTCTCATAATAAATAAACTTAAAAAAAAAATTAGTTAAGTAGCCCAGCCTCAGGACATCCTTATCAAATAAGTCAAATCTTATCCTTTTCTTACAGATAAGAAAAATGAAGCAAAGTGGTATTGTTCAGTGTCGATAGACATTACTGAGAACTCAATATGGGCTAGGTACCGGGGACACAGTGATGAACCAATTACAGTTCCAGCATTATGTACATGCCAGCAAGAAACTAAACTAGGATACTGTGCAATGCGTGTGCTATATATGACATATAAGCAGAATGTAGAGCAGGAGTACAAAGAGGAAAAATGGAGAGAAAGGGTATGTAACGGCCTAGGGAGCAGAGGTGAGTTTGTAAATGGTTCCTAGAGAAAGAGTGGCGTTTGGCCAGGACTGGTGGGGACTGAGCATGGGAGGGCATTTCAGACTAAGCAGAGGATACTATATATGGTACTATATATACAAAGACAGGACTATGTTGTCATTGGTGTAAATGAGCTTCATTTTCTGTGATTATCAGGGAATATAGACATGAATATTAAAATTTTTAAGTTCAAAGGGAAGACATTTTATTTTTTAAGATTTTATTTTATTATTATTTTTAAATTTTGTTTAATGTTTACTTATTTTTGAGAGAGAGAGAGAGAGAGAGAGAGAGAGAGAGAGAGAGGAGACAGAGTGCAAGCTTGGGAGGGGCAGAGAGAGAGGGAGACACAGAACTGAAGTAGGCTCCAGGCTCTGAGATGTCACCATAGAGCCCGACACGGGGCTTGACTCCTTGACCGCGAGATCATGACCTGAGCCAAAGTAGAACGCTCAACTAACTGAGCCACCGAGGTGCCCCCAAGATTTTATTTTATTTTTTCAAGTTTATTTACTTATTTTGAGAGAGAGAGAGAGAATGAGTGGGGCAAGGGCAGAGATGAGGGAGAGAAGGAGAATCCCAAGCAGGCTCTGCACTGTCAGTATGGAGCCTGATGTAGGGCTTGAACTCACAAACTGGGAGATGATGACCTGAGCCTAAATCAAGAGCCAGCCGCTTAACCAACTGAGCCACCCAGGTGCCCCTTAAAGATTTTATTTTATTTATTTATTATTATTTTTTTAATGTTTATTTATTTTTGAGAAAAAGAGAGAAAGGGAAGGGGGAGAGGGAGAGAGAGAGAGAGAGAGAGAGAGAGAGAGAGAGAGAGAGAGAGAGAGGATCAGAAGTAGGTTCTGCACTGTCAGAGCAGAGCCCAACCTGGGGCTTGAACTCACGAACCGTGAAATTTGACTTGTGCCGAAGTCCAGTGCTTACCCGACTGAGCCACCCAGGCACCCCAAGATTGTATTTTTAAAGTAATCTCTACAGCCTACATGGGGCTTGAACTCAAGACCCCAGCATTAAGTGTTGCATGCTCTACCAACTGAGCCAGCCAGGTGCTTCAAAGTTATTCCAAAAGCAAAACAAGTTAAGGCTAAAACTGCTATATGTCATTCTCTGTGGTGTGGGAGATAATTTGGGGACCCATAATGGAAATAAGTTTGCAAGGCTGGAGTGAAGGGAATACTCAGATAACTTGAAGATAAAGTAGGCAATGTCAATAGGGCAGTGAGAGGACACAAGAAGGGGAAAGAGAAAGTCATGGGGGTATTGTCAGCTCTCCATTCTGAAGAGGCAAGGTGAATTAACACAATAAAAACTAAACTCTCTCACTAACCTCAGGTGTCAGAACTCCACTCAGGAGTTTTGCCGCTGCTCTTGAAGGTTAAATGAAACAATGTAATATTAAGACACTATCACAGGGGAACTGTGTCTACTATTTATTATCTCATTCACCATTTTCCAAGCAGGTTATTTTTGCCTTACATTGGGACAAGTACTCTTGTGATCACAAAATGAGAAAACGTTGGCCAAAATCTTTAAAATCTCTTAAGCCTGTGGATTTGAGGATTAACTAATTTTTACGATTAAAGTTATTGCAGTGAGCCAAAGGCAGGTTAATTCAGCCTAGCACTCAATGTTTATCTCCGCGAGTCACAAAGTGCCCCCCCCCCCCCCCCCCCCCCCGCTCAAATGATCGGGAATTGCAGTTGAAACACTTTTTTTTTCTCCTTTTAATGACATTATCCCCTGCTCAATGTAACCACTGAAGAATGCTAGGTTAAGGGCAGCAGGCTTAACCAAAGCTGAGGGTATTAGTAAACACTGTTTCAAGTACAACAGAAAGAAAATGGGCTGTGCGAGACTTGTTCACAGGGTCTACCATTGACTTCACATTTTATATCATTTGATTCTCAATTGAGGAAGAGACCACAGAAATCCAGTAGCAGGATTTGTTAGTTGACATCAAGAACATGGCAAACAAATTTTCCTATTTGATCCTGACTGCAGGGCACACTGGTGAGGCTAATTGAGACTGAACATAAAGGTCAAGCTCTTCTGATTATTCTTGTTAGAGCAGCTTAATCTGCAGCAAGGAAGTCAAATTTTCCTAAAGATATGATCAATGCGATGCCATGTTCCTTTTAAACCTTTTTACAGAGTTCTGTGTTCTCTAAGCTAAAGAGATGGCTCAATAGTTGCCAGGGATTTTTGTTGTTGTTGTTGTTACTAAAAAGAACATAATTTCTGTGACCTGATCATCCTATATGCATAACTCTTTGTGCCTTCTGTTTTAATTGCATCACATTGACCTTAAAGATCAATGTCAGAGCACTTCCAGAATGGAAACATGAGGAGCTTCCTGTATATTCTCCCCAGTGAAACAACCATAACTGGAGAAAATTATAAATAAAAAATGACCATTGGCTCAGACAATGGAGCAATTTATGCCCTAGGGCATTGTCAGAAGTAGTGGGGCAATCATTTACCAATTAGTGGAGGCTCACAGTTGGGAGTAATATCGATAAAGGCAAACCAGCCAAAAGCTGTGATAGGAAGATGGGGGAAAGTCAAAGAGAACCTGACTAAAACCACTGTCATCCTCAGTGGAGGGAGGAGGATTCAGGGTAACAGTGTGCACACGGAAGCCCTGAGGAGACATCAGAGCCTCCTGCACACTGTGGGGGACATAGACTATACAGAACTAGTCTGGCCAAGTCACTAAACAAATGAACAAGCCAACAACAACAATGACAACAAGCCCTGGAGCCAGTACGGATCAGTCTCCAGAGTTGCTAAAATGGGAATGTAAATAAAATAGTGAGACATACAGACAGGCGATTGGGACCCAGGCACATAGAAAGTGCCATTGAGAGGACAAGGATATTGGACTTAGCAGACAAAGACTTCAAAACAGCTATTATAATTATGTTCAAAGAGCTAAAGGAAACAGTTCTTATGAGTACAAATTCAAAATTCCTCAACAAAATACTAGCAAACTGAATGGAGCAACCTATAAAAAGGATTATATGCCATAACCAGTTGAGATTTGTCCTAGGAATGCAAAGTTGGCCTATGTCCAAAAACCAGTTAATGTAACATATCAATAGAATAAAGGATAAAAAACATGATTATATTATCTTGATAGAAAAAAGGCATAAACAAACCCCAACACTCTTTTTTTTTTTTTTTTTTTTTTTTAAGATTTTATTTTTAAGCAATCTCTACACCCAACTTGGGGATTGAAATTACAACTATGAGATCCAGAGCCGAATGCTCCAGGACTGAGCTGCCCAGGCACCCCCCGATAGGAATTTTTATTAAGAGTTTATAATCCAAGTTTGTAGCAGTTGAAGGACATCATGCCAGACTAAGTGTCACACCTAACTCTGATGAGTTAATCCTCCAACCCTATTTTATCATAGTAAAGAAAGGTATTACCTTGATTATTCCAACCTTTTCAGCATGTATTGGTACTGGGACTTATGCAGGAGCTGGATTCATGCTACCTGTAATTGCAATATGTGACAGAGCCAAGATCAGTGGAAGGTCAGAGACTAGGCTACAAGGACGGGTTCTTTATATTGTAAACTTCGGTGAGCCAGTGTTTATAGAAAATAAATGCCGGTGGATGGATTGGATAATTATTGTGAACTTGTTCCATGCAATGGCAATATACAAGGGATATTGGGGGCTGCAAAGGAAGAAACGTCGGTCTTCCATCATACCTTCTAGATGAGTTGCCTCCTTTATTACGTTCATTATTACATTTGTTACATATGTTATTAAATTCTTTCCATAAAAGAGCCTGTGCTGAGCCTGTAACCAATGTTCCCCAAAAAGGCACTGTATGATTGAGATGATATATGTAATTGGAAGGGAAAATTCATCAGAGAACGAAGTGTAGATCGTGACGATGCCCAATCATTTCCAGTGACCTCAGATAACCAAGCTCGATTCAGGGTTTCCAAGCCGAATACTCCCGATGGCGTACAAGCTGGTGACACACTCGGCTAGAAGGGGAGGATGGTTTCCTACACAGAGATCCCCCAGTCCCAGAATCCCACCGGGACTCCAAGTCCCAGAAACCCGCAGGGCAAATCTACCCCAGTCCCTAGTCGGCTGACCGCGGACGCGACCAAGTTAGGAAACCGGGGTGAGATGCCGTAGTCTTTGTCACCTACTCTTTTTCCTGTAGGAATAGGGCTTTTTTACGGAGAACTTTGGCATTTCCTCAGTCACAGCTTCCACGAAAGGCCCCCTTCCGGCCTATCTGATGTGATAGGCAGCGTCTCCCATCCTCTCTCTCCCTTTTCCTAGCCCCTGTAAGAATGGTTCAGCCGGGCGTTGAGGCTCCTTGAGTTGGATCGATGGTTGCGCCCGCCCTCCCCCGGAATGTGGGCCTTTGGAGCAAGCGAGGTGGGAGGGACCCAAGCGGGGAGGCGTGCTGGGCCCGGGCGGCGGGAGGAGCCGCGCGGTTCCGGCTGCCCCGGCACGGCGACCCTTGGGTCCGCGCCGCGGGCGGAGTGGACAGGTAGGCAAGCGGCAGCCGCAGCTCTGGGTGAAGCTCGGGTAGCAGAGTGCCCCACGGCACCCGGCGCGCACCCCGCACCCTTGGCCTCCGGCGTTCAGGCGGGGGAGTAAGGAGATGCCGACCCAGAGGGACAGCAGTACCATGGCTCACCCGATCGCAGGCGGCGGCAGCGGAGATCATTCTCACCAGGTCCGGGTTAAAGCCTACTATCGCGGGTGAGTCTCCCAGAGTAGGCGTGGGAGTGGGAGGGGAGAGGAAAGGCCCGCTCGACTTGGACTGGAGGAGGGGAGGGTGAGGGGCTGGAGATGTTGTGGGCGGATTGGTTTGGGCGGGCGACTCTGGGGACTCGGGGTGGGTGACCAAGTGATCCGGGGAGGAGCAAGGGGCGCTAGGTTGGGGCACCCCACGGTGTGTTGCAGGGCGCCCGGGAGTCGCGCGGCTGTTGGTCCAGATTAGGGTCCCAGGGAGGAGCCTTGGAATAGAGTAGGTCCACCTGGTGGGTTCGAGAGAGACTCGCCTGCTAAGAGATTTACAAGGACTTTACGTCATTAAGTCTGAATGTGTTCGGGGCTGAGAGTTGATTCCGAGTGATGGCTCAGTTAACTGAGTTTGCTATAGGTTTAGAAGACAGGACTCCTTTAGTTTGCTGGCCCTTTTGGTTGTCAGAAGGCCTAAAGATTCTGGTTCTCAAAGTCAGGTTTACCTTCATCGTCTTAAGTTCAAGAAGTGTATCTGGATGCCTGTGTATTAGACATAGGAATTATTATTGAAGAGTAAAGTTGATGGGTTTTCAGGGATGTGCATTAGGTATGTATGTCTCGCCGAGATGAGGTTATGTATGTGTAAATTAAAAATTTGTGAACGCTTCTTTGTCAGTGTTTCTTCAAGGACCATTTGATAGGGTGAGATACTGCAAAGAGAGAAGAGGAGGAACCGAATTTTAAATAAAGTCTATGATTTTTAGTCGTATTTTTACGGAAGTTCTAACTCCGGTGCTTACCAGAAATAATCCAGTCCTAATATCGTTGTATTAAATCATATTCTATAATCGGTGCCCTGAAGTATTCCCCTTCCCTTGAATTAAGTCGTGGTTTGGAATTTGAGAGAATTCTATTTAGGAGCATTGGAAAGGTGAAATGTTAGTGTGGGCATGAAGATTTGAAACTAAGGGTTAACAGAAAACCTGATGGCTTGGGCCTGTCTTACTGCTTGTTCAAGTAGAAGTAAATTGCTTTAAAAAAACCTCAAGCACTAGGAGGTTAAAACTGCAATGCATACTTTTACATTCCAGAGAGGATCAGTGAAGATAGCAAACTTTCAAAATGCCTCTCTTGTTTTGATTTCAAAGGAAATAGAAGCCCTAAAACGTCTTATTGATTCGATATAACAACTTACTGGTTTGCCTGCTGCCATGCAGCCTCTGACCTCTTGTTAGCTTGACTGTCTTCAGCGGTAGTTTACAAGAATTATTTAGGAAAGTATCAGCGTTTTTGCTTTTAAATTGATCACAGAGGTCTTCGTTTTAAAACAATACCAAGAAGTGTGTGTATGTTTTTTTTAAAAGTTTGTAGTGGTCATGAGAGCTGTTTTGACTTGAGTATGGTCAGCTATGAACTTTGCACTGTAGGGGAGAAAAGCTTTGCTTCCTTTACCTTACCTTTAATTTGATAGATGAGATAGTTCACTTTCCATGTTATAATGTCGACGGACAGCCCATGAGTTGTTAGGTACAGAGAATAAAATATGTGGTATGTGTTTCTTTTTTTTAAAGGTGTCTGATTATTGACAGTTAAAAAAGTTAAAAATCAGCATACTCACATGGTGGGAATGTGCACACTTTGTAGATGTATAAATTAAGTTCCATCCCATCCTTCCAACTTTCAGAGGTATACTGTTGACAGTTTATTTCTGTTCTACTGGAGGTTGTCTTTATTACTTTAAAAGTTATACTTCTATTTCGTGATTCAACTTTAGATAGTACCTATTGATTCCTTTCTCTGAAGGATAAGACATTGGGTGAATACTACCTTTTGCTTGCCCTTCTCCTGATTGGTACTTCTCAATTTTTAATTGTTAAACTATTATTTTTAGTTTTCTGGTTTACCTTTATGACTCTGACAATACAAAATTCTTATTAAATTTAGATAGTTCCCAATGATTCCAACTATGCAGAAGAAGAAATGAGTGCTTCTTCCTTTTTGCCCATTTTTATTGGTTTGACAAATCTAAATAGGCCTAGTTAGTAAATTAAAATCATTGTAAACTCCTTTGGAAAGAAATCAAAGTCTGCTATATTTTAGGAATTTAAGTGTCATTTTTTCTTGGCTTATTGCTACAACTGTTTTTATAAAAGAGAGTAAGGACGTATAACCCTTTTAGTGCCTAAAATTTTCCCAAGACATTCAAGTTAACGTTTCGTTTTTTTTTTTTTTTTTTTAAACCTATGAATTTTTGCTAAGGAATGAAAGAAAAGCCCTTGCCCATTAGTGCTTCTTATTCACTGAACGCTTTCTAATAGTGCCTTCATTTCAAGCCTTATTTAAAGACAACATCGGCATTCTCTAAATTGTACCAATTTCTGTCCCCTGAAATTAAATCTGTTAAGATTATATGTTTATTAACAATAGTCTAAACTGGTGGTTATGATATTACATAGTCAGCTGCTCATTACTACGGATGAAACTAAAATGAGTCACCAGTGAGGATAGCTAATAAACAAGTTGGCTAACTAGAGCACCTACCTGCTTTTTAAGTAGAAAACCCTTGCTTTATATCAAGAAATGTAAGGACCATCTGCATTTGAAAACGTTGCTTTTCCTTCAGATCTCGTGAAAGGCCGTTATCAGAAAGCTTTCTCCTTATCCCCTTCTAACAGTCTTTCTTTCCAGCGAACGTTGAATTTGGGAATAGCCAGAATTTTTTAGTGAATACATTGCCTTCTTTCAGAGATGTGTGTGGTGTTGTCACTCAGTTAAATTTGTTCTCAGTGCAAATGTGATGTCTCCCTAGATATAACAGACATTTAATTGGATTTTTTCTAGTTTTTAAGCAGGAGATTAATAGCATTAAGACACTGATTGTATTGGAGACCACCTGAGAGTGGCTCTGTGACGGCCTGTCCACCCTTTTTTCCTTGACACGGGAGCTTGTCAGTGAGTAGCTTTCCTTCAATCATTAGCTAGCAGTGTTAGGAGGAAGAGAAACAGGTTTTGTTGGTTAGTGATAGATTGCTATTTTATGGGCTTATCCTTATATTAAAGTTACTTGATATTATGGGATAGAGTTTAACAAGGAAATGTCTGGACTCCTCATTTCTTTACATCACAAATGTGTGGGAAATTTTGCAAAAAGGTTGTGAAAATGCTTTTTAAACCACTGCCATCGAACAGTTACAGTAATCTAGAGGATTCTTTCTGTGAACATCTGCAAATAGAAAGAGATTAACTACTTGTATATTTGGAATGTATAGCTGGTTCAGTGAAGAAGTATGCAGGATTTTTCTGTGAACAAGTCTTGGCAAGACTTGTTTTTAAAAGTATTGCAAAATAATTTTAGCAATATAAAGTATATCACTATAATGTTCTAAGGAAATACAAATAGTCTCTTGAGTTGGAAGTTGGGGGAATGTTAGTTACCGGTCCTGGAGCTTCTGGCCTGGCACCGAACCACAGGACAACTGATCCATAGTTTTATCAGAGAAAGAGAAAGGACTTGGTGGCCTGGTGCCAGAAACCAAAACAGCCCTCTCAGAAATTTGAATCAGGTAACAAAGAGATAAATTGCTTGTTAGCAGTGAACACTGGAACTGAAGAGTGAAGGGAGAGGTTCGGGAGGCCAAGACTGACCATGTACAAATGGCAGGTCTGAGAAAGCAGAGGAGAAGGAAGCAGTTCCCCGTAGAAAAATTCTTCCTGGAGGTCCGTGAAAGCTTTCTAATACAACTCCCAACCCTCTTGTTAAGGTAACTTGAGTGTTTGTTGTTTTATGGTTGCAATGAGCATCATTAAAACCTGAATTTTTAAAATTCCATTCTTGCTTAGGATTTCACGTATTACCTAAAGTGTATTTAAAGTCACTTTGATAAATATTGTTGGACACCTACTGCCTACTATAAGGCAGGCACGTGGTACTAGGGTGGGCACAGAGGATGTAAAGGTGGATAATACACGGCTCTGCCCTTGAAGGACCGTGAGACTTATAGGAGGAAAGACCTAGAAGAGCTAATAAAGGAGTGTGTATGTGTTTATGTGTAAGGTATTTGCAGGGTTGAATATTGGGGAGGTGTTTGGGGTAAAGAAAGGTAAACCTTCCTAGAGGATGAACTGTTTGAGGCTTTTAAAGGATAAATAGGTTTGTCTAGTGGATGAAGATGTTGGGGAAGGGGGCATTCCAGGCATTGCACAACTGTGTGATATATTTGGGGAATTCAGATCAGTTTAGTTGTTAGTGCCATAGTCCTTCCTTATTAGGACATGAAGTGTGAAGCTGGCACTGATAAGAAGTGAGGCTAAGAAGAAGGCTCACAGGCGATACTCATGAAATTCTTGATTATCATACTTTGGGCTTCGGACTTTTTCTCATTGGCGAGGGTTTTAAGTCAGAGAGAGATACATACTGAGATTCTCATTTTAGAAAAGTCAGATTTGGAACCAGTATGGACTATGAATTAGCAATGGATGAAGACTGATTTGGAGGCTTTGGAAGTAGTCCTGGTGAGAGATTCAGAGGAGGAGAAGAGGATCTGGATTGAATGGCAATTTTAGGGGGTAGAATCCATATGAATTACAGATCAATTGCCTGTGGGGAAGAGAGAGGGAATCTGACAACTCTTAGGTTTCTTATTTGAGAGAGACTAGGGAATATAGAAGGAAGAGATTAGTGAGAGGAGGTAACTCATTTCCTGGAACAAGTAACCGAATTTTTAGTTCATCATGCTTTGGGGACATCCAGGTGGAAATGGCCAGCATTATCTGAACAGTCATTTATTGTGTGCCTGCTGTGTGTCCTAAGCCCTGTACGTGACAGCTAACCTACATAGGAATGTGGCTGAGAATGATGATTGAAACAAAAATGCCACCAGTTACCAAATGCAGATGACAAAGACAAGGCACTAAAACTAAATTTTAAAGATACAGACGTACCTAAAATGGAAAGTTTCCCTTGTAGCTTCTCACCCCCACTTCCTAATGGTAGCCATTGTTAACAGTTTGGGGTATTTTACATTATATTAATATATCTATAGGTATAGATATGGATACACACATACCCTTTTATTTTTCAAGTAAACAGGTTCATATTTCTACACACATTTCTGCAACTTGATTTTTTTTCATTCACGATCATCTTTCCATGTTAGGATAGACAGGGATAAATACATATGTAGAGAGTGATCCGCTAACTTTTTATAATTGATGTATAGTGTTTTATAGTATTGGTACACCATAATTTAATCTTTTTTTTTTTTTTTAACGTTTATTCATTTTTGAGAGACAGAGAGCATGAGTGGGGAAGGGGCAGAGAGAGGGAGACACAGAATCCGAAGTAGGCTCCAGGCTGTGAGCTGTCAACACAGAGCCCAGTGCGGGGCTCGAACTCATGAATTGCAAGAACATGACCCGAGCTGAAGTCAGACGCTCAGCCAACTAAGCCACCCAGGTGCCCCCATAATTTAATCTTTTTTCCTGATTGATAAGCACAAAAAGTTGCTTTCATTAAATCACTATTTCAAATTATGCTAAGGTGACATCCTCATATTTAATATATATTTTTGCAAACATGGTCCAAAATTTGCCTGTTTTAAAACTTGACCCTGTCTTCCAAACACTTATCAATTTACATTCCGAACAACAGTTTACAGTGAAGTGTTTTCCTTTTGTTTCCATTGCACATTACTGGTCTTTAAAAATTTTCCCAATAGAATAGGCAACAAATGTTAACTTTTTTTTACAATTATCTTTTTATACATTACTGATCATTTTTATTTCCTCTGTGGGTTGTTTATTCATATCTTTTGCCCAGTTGTCCAACTGGATTTTCTCTTTTTTTCATACATTTATTTGAAGGGACATTGGCATGTTGTCTGTTACAAAAGGTGCCAGCATTTCTCTAACCTGTTGCTTGTCTGGAGTTTTTCATTTTTATTTAATCAAATCTGTCTTTTTAAAAATTTCTTTATGGCTTCCGGGTTCTCTTAGGTAAATGTACTTCTCATTTAAAAATACTCTATTTTGGGGGCGCCTGGGTGGCGCAGTCGGTTAAGCGTCCGACTTCAGCCAGGTCACGATCTCGCGGTCCGTGAGTTCGAGCCCCGCGTCAGGCTCTGGGCTGATGGCTCGGAACCTGGAGCCTGTTTCCGATTCTGTGTCTCCCTCTCTCTCTGCCCCTCCCCTGTTCATGCTCTGTCTCTCTCTGTCCCCCCAAAAAAGTAAACGTTGAAAAAAAAATTAAAAATACTCTATTTTTATGTCTGTTATGCAGCTTTTCAAGTGGTTATCAATAAATCTGATATTTGGGGGTTTTAATTATTTGTGGTATATCGATAGAACTTAATTTCTTAAAAAATGTATTCTAATACTGCTATTGAATACGTTCTTTCGCCACTGATTTGAAGGACAACTTTTTTCTATACTAAATTTCTCAGATGAACATAAGTACTTTCTATTCTGTTTCATTGATTTTTGAGGAGGAATGTGTTTTTGCATTGGTTTAATTATTGTGGTTAATTTTTTTTTTCAACGTTTATTTATTTTTGGGACAGAGAGAGACAGAGCATGAACGGGGGAGGGGCAGAGAGAGAGGGAGACACAGAATCGGAAGCAGGCTCCAGGCTCTGAGCCATCAGCCCAGAGCCCGACGCGGGGCTCGAACTCCCGGACCGCGAGATCGTGACCTGGCTGAAGTCGGACGCTTAACCGACTGCGCCACCCAGGCGCCCCTATTGTGGTTAATTTTGATATATGTTATGGAAAGGTCATTTCATTAATTTTCTATTTCCAGATTTTCTTGGCTATTCTTACACATTTATTTTGTCTTCCAGATCAGTTTTTGAAGGTTTTTGTAGGTTTCAAAAAAAAAAATCTTATTATTTTGATTTGGAATTGCATTGAATTTACAAGTTAATGTGAGAACTGATAGTTTTATAATACTGAGCTTGGCCTTGTAAGTATGTGGCATAAGACCTATTTATTGATTTTTTTTTTCGTATTTTTCAGTAAGGTGCCTGTCCCTTAGATCTTGCACATTTCCCATTAAATTTATTCTTCTTTTTATTTTATTTTTTATTTTTTTTTCAATGTTTATTTATTTTTGGGACAGAGAGAGACAGAGCATGAACGGGGGAGGGGCAGAGAGAAAGGGAGACACAGAATTGGAAACAGGCTCCAGGCTCTGAGCCATCAGCCCAGAGCCTGACGCGGGGCTCGAACTCACGGACCGCGAGATCGTGACCTGGCTGAAGTCGGACGCTTAACCGACTGCGCCACCCAGGCGCCCGGTAAATTTATTCTTAAATGCTTTATAATTTTGTTGCTTTTGTGAATGGGACTTTTATTCTCATAGCCTTATTTTATACCATCTATTTTTGAATATTTAAGTGGAACTGGTCACCTTATTCTAATAGTTTCTTAGTTAACTATCTTAGAATTTCTAGCTAGATAATATCATCTGCAAATAACAGTTGTGCCTCTTGTTTACTATATATCTCACTTCTTTTTCTCGTTTTTTTTTTTTAAGTTTATTCTTGGAAGAGAGCGAGCATGCGCACGAGCAAGAAAGGGGTAGAGAGAGAATCCTAGGCAGGCTCCATCCATGATCAGTGCAGAGCCCCACGTGGGGCCCGATCTCACAACCGACTGAGAGATCATGACCTGAGCTGAGATCAAGAGTCAGACACTTAATCGACTCAGCCACCCAGGCGCCCCCTTTTCTTATCTTAACCATTGCCTGGGTTTTCCAGTGTTGAATTTTAACAGTGAACTTTTATCTTAAAATATTATCAATAATTAGAAAAATTTCACAGATTATCTTCAAAGATACCCAGTCTCCTTTCATCTCTTTGATGTATGCTAAAGAGCATAGAAACTAACTCTGAGAATGTACCCAGTTGTGCCAAGAACTGTGATAAGTGTTTTGCCCTTATTTGTATTCATGACAATATTCAGAGGCGGGTATCATTATCTGCATCATATCGATGGTAACGCTGAGGTTAGTAAGCCACCATACAAAGCTGAGTCTTACCCTTCAGAAAAATTTCTCTTTCTCCTTTTACTATATTGATGGGGCTTTTAAAAATCACTTTTTTGCTTTATTGTCAAATTCATATCTCACAGTTCTTTTTGAGCCAATTTTCTGTCTTCTTGATCATTAAAAAATAGAACTTGCTTTATGCCTGTCAATGAATAACAATTACTTTGAGGAATGATACTGTGATTTATATGAAGTCTCTTTCCCCAGAACCTTCAGCCCCTGATTTTACCATCCATGGATAATTCTGCCTAAATCTCTTATATCAGTGATTACAAATAAAACTTTTTTCTGTTCATGCTACATTTAATTTTGGAGAAAAGCTTATTTTGAGAGAGCAGAAGGATTGAACTGGTGGTTTTTTCAGGTTTATTTTTAAGAGCAATTAGTCCTAAGGAAAAACTTTAGATTCTATATTTTAGAACAGAGGAACATAATGAATGCTCAAAGCAGTTTGTCTTCTGAGGTCCAGTAGCAAAATTAAAACTGCCTTTTTTTTTTCTTTTTAAAAAATTCAGCTAAAACTATATCTAAATTTTCCATTTTGGGAATCTTTGTGGTGAAGCAGAATATATTCTGTCAAAGACCAGTGGTAAGATAATGTATGCTAACACTGAAGTTAAAACCAGAGAAAAAAAATCTTTCATGCATAATTTGTTTTATACCTTTAGAATGTAATATCTTTCTTTATTTTGCAGCTCATTTTTAGCTTTAGTGCTATAATAAGAATCTGGTGTTTGTGGAGGGTATGAACATGGTGCTTTCTCAATTACTTAGAGAAGTGTTTACATAAAACTCCCTTAAATGTTTTAGTTCCTGGAACTTAAGGAGTGGTCATTGATAAAGCATAACTCCTTCCCCGAGTCTCCTTAGGATGTTTGTACTTACGTTTTTTTAATGATTATACAGATGTTTTAAAAAAATTTTGTATGTTGTGATAAATGTTTTTTAGTTCTTGAAAAATAAGATTTCTTAAAAATCCGTATTGTATACAGACATGCTTCTGTACGTGTTAATTGTAACTCCATGTGGACCTTAATAAGAAAGTCATATTTAAAAAAAATTTTTTTTTCAATGTTTTTTATTTATTTTTGGGACAGAAAGAGACAGAGCATGAACGGGGGAGGGGCAGAGAGAGAGGGAGACACAGAATCGGAAACAGGCTCCAGGCTCTGAGCCATCAGCCTAGAGCCTGACGCGGGGCTCGAACTCATGGACCGCGAGATCGTGACCTGGCTGAAGTCGGACGCTCAACCGACTGCGCCACCCAGGCGCCCCAAGAAAGTCATATTTTGATGATGCCAGATATTAATTTTTTTCCCTTGCATTCAAAAAAAGATGTCATCCTTGTACTTTGCCAGAGAACTTCTATGGAAACCTTTCCTTCTCTTCTGACTTAATTCTAAAATATAATCTCCCAATCCTTATATCCCTTATACTAGTAAACTTGAAGGTATTTTGAAAGAAAAATTGTTGTAAGGTAAGGATGTTAGAAGAAGGAACTATTTTATATTTTTAAAATAAAATTTTAAAATATTTGAAACAATTTTATTTATAAAAAGTCATTTTAAGTTGATGGCTCAGTTAAGCATCTGACTTTTGGTCTTGACTCAGATCATGATCTTATGGTTTGTGAGCTCGAGCTCCATGTCAGGTTCTGGGCTGACAGTGTGGAACCTCCTTGGGATTCTCTTTCTCTTTTGCCCCTCCCCTGCTTGCTTACAAGTGTTTTCTCTCTCTCTCTCTCTCTCTCAAAATAAATAAACTTCAAAAAATTGTTTCATATTTAATTTTTTTTTAATTTTTTTTTTCAACGTTTTATTTATTTTTTTGGGGGACAGAGAGAGACAGAGCATGAACGGGGGAGGGGCAGAGAGAGAGGGAGACACAGAATCGGAAACAGGCTCCAGGCTCTGAACCATCAGCCCAGAGCCTGACGCGGGGCTCGTACTCACGGACCGCGAGATCATGACCCGGCTGAAGTCGGATGCTTAACCGACTGCGCCACCCAGGCGCCCCTCATATTTTATTTTTTTATTAGAAAGCAAATTTTATAATAAAATCATACCTTTATATGGTAGAGAAATTAACAATAATCTATACCATTCAGAAAGGTCTAAGTACAGAGTACATCTTTCCATCTGTAGTCTCTCCTCAATTCCCAGTTCCACCACCTAGAGTCAACTACTTTTAAAATGTTGTTTTGTTTTATTATATCTGTTGATAGATATGAAATAAGAGGAATTTAGTACTACTTGCCATGTCTCATGCCTATTTTTAGTTCTTCTAATAGGTATGTTTGTAAGTTATGTGCCTTCTTCTGCTTTTGTTTTTAATTGTGGCTAAAAAGAACTAAATTTATCATCTTATACAGTTCAGTAGTGTTAACTATATTCACATTGCCATGCAACCAATCTCCAGAACTTTTTCATTTTGCAAAATTGGAACTGTACCTTTTGAACGATTCCCCATTTCCTCCTCCCTCCAACCTCTGGCAACCACTGCTCTAATTAAGTGGAGTCATACAGTATTTGTCTTTTTGTGACTGGCCCATTTCACTTAGCATAATGTCTTCAAAGTTCATCCATGTGTCAGAATTTTCTTACTTTTAAAGGCTGAGTAATATTCCTTCGTGTTTATATATCACATTTTATTTATTCGTTCCTCTGTCAGTAGACCCTTGGGTTGCTTCCATCATTTGGCTATTGTGAGTAATGCTAGTCCGAACATGGGTGTACAAATATCTGTTGGAGTCCCTACTTTCAGTTCTCTTGGATATATACCTGGAAGTGAAATTACTGGACCATATGGAAATTCTATTTTGAAGTTTTTGAGGAACCTCCATACTGTTTTCTATAGCTGCTGAACTATTTTACATTCCCACCAACAGTGCACAAGGCTTATTTCTCCACATCCTTGTCAACACTTGATATTCTCTGTTTTTTTGTTTTTGTATTTTTTTTTTAAAGTAGGCTCCATGACCAACGTGAGGCTCGAATTCACAACCTGAGATCCAGTCAGATGCTCCACCAGCTGAGCCACCCTGGCGCCCCTGGTTTTGTTTTTGTTTTTTTTGATAGTAGTTATACTAATGGGTGTGAGGTGATATTTCATTATGGTTTTGATTTGCATCTCCCTGATGATCAGTGATGTTGAACATCTTTTTTTATTTTTATTTTAAAAAAATTTTTTAACGTTTATTCACTTTTGAGAGACAGGGACAGAGCACGAGCCAGGGAGGGGCAGAGAGAGGGGGAGACACAGGACCCAAAGCCAGCTCCAGGCCCTGAGCTGTCAGCACAGAGCCCGACACGGGGCTTGAGCCCACAAACTATGAGATCATGACCTGAGCCAAAGTTGAATGCTTAATCAACTGAGCCACCCAGGCACCCTGAACACCTTTTCATAGGCTTGTTAGCCATTTGTATATCCTTTTTGGAGAAATGTCGGTTCAAGTCCTTTGCCCATCTTTTATTTGGAATATTTGTTTTGTTTCTTGTTCCCTGCTATTATTTTTAAATTATTGGTTTTAGGTAGAGTATTGATTCTCCACTAGGAAAGAAACATTTTGAATTTACACTTTTACTTTCTCTACATCTTGATTTTTCTTAGTAATTTTTATATTATAAAGGTTTATAACATTATTCTTTAACTTACAAATTTTTCTTTAAAGAAATGAATGCTTATGTAAGTGTTAAGCACTTGAAGAACTAAGTAGTATGATTAGATGCTTAGACAAGGAAAAGTAATCTTGTGTCAATAAAACTTTTCTCTTTTAAAGGTTCCTCATAACTGTGTTGTTTGGGGCTAGTATGTTTTCTCAATCACTTTTACCCATCTGTTTTCAGTCATCTGCGATTTTTCTTATGCTTTCTGGTCTGCTGCTGGTGACTTTTTTGTTTTCTAAGACTTTGATAATTTGTCATTTGTCTGTTGTTTCAACGGGCCCTTCACATGAAAGGATATAGATATGTGTTCCCTCTGCCATAATGCACCAGAAGCCTCTGAGTGTTGCTTTTAGAAAGTTAGATGACTTTTTATCTCTCTAATCAGGCTTCGCTTCTATTTAAAGTATTATGTGAATATATAGCGTTTTTTACGTTTACTGAACACATAGGATCCAACATGTGACAACTCCATTCACTCAACCTAGAGTAATTGAATGTCCACTCTGAGCCAGACACGGCTTCAGTTATTGGTGATATAGCAGTGAGTAAAAACTAAGTGCCTGCTTTCATGGATTTTACATTTAGTCAAGGGAGATAGACTAAAATATGTATAATTTACATATGCTGGCAAAGTATTTTCTCTGAAGAATAAAAAATTTAACTAGTGGGCTCCTGGGTGGCTCAGTCAGTTAAGCCTCCAACTTTGGCTCAGGTCATGATCTCAGGGTTCGTGAGTTTGAGCCCCACATCAGGCTCTGTGCTGACAGCTCAGAGCCTGGAGCCTGCTTCCGATTCTGTGTCTCCCTCTCTCTCTCTGCCTGTTACCCACTTGTGCTCTTCTCTCAAAAATAAATAAACATTAAAAACAAAATTTAACCAGCTTCATGTACTAAAGTAGAGTAATTTATTTTATTTAAAAAGTATTTATTTAGTGAGCATGAGAGTGGAGGGGGGCAGGGAAAGAGGACACAGAGAATCCCAAGCAGGCTCCGCCCTATCAGTGCAGAGCCTGACGTGGGGCTTGAACTCATGAACGGGGAGCTTATGACCCAAGCTGAAATCAAGAGTCAGATGCTTAAGTGACTGAGTCACCCAGGCACCCCAGAGTATACTAATTTAATATCCTCATCAGGGATTTCATTTTTCATTAGCCAGTCTTTTAAAAGTGAGATTATGTAACCATTATGTTCTTGTCAAAAAACCATCTAGGAATAGCTGTGCATTGGGTAGATGCTACTGTGGAAAGTGGTGTCTCGTGTGCAGGAGATTTACTCAGGTCGACGGCTACGGAAGGGAAGGCAAGGGAAGGAAGTAGGCTTAGGTAGGAGGAAATCAAGATGCCCTAAAGTCTCAGCAGAACCCTCAGTTGACCCTCCCAGGAGTTCTGAAGATGAGTTAATACTTCAGAGCCTTCCTGAGTTGTCTATGACCTTTATACCCCCACATGGAATCAGTCATTCACTGTGGGCTGCTCCAGGAAGTGGGTGTGGCCATAGGTGAGATTCAGATCTCTGAAGGAGACTGTCAGCTGGGGATTATCTGCTGGTAACATGTCCAGCAGCTGGTATAATAAATGCTCCATTGCTAATGGGGGATTTTAGGGTGGGATGGGGAGGGGAAAAGTCAGATCATAGCATCCACCACAGGTGTCATTAGGATTTGGTTTGAATTCTTCTATTTTTTAACTGTGAGAGACTGGCAAATATTCCTTTGTTTTGATTTTTAAATCTGTAAAATAGGTTAGTATGTCCAGTTTGACAGTTCTTGTGAAGATTATATAGATAAAGTTTATTTATTTTTTTAATTTTTTTTTAACGTTTATTTATTTTTGAGACAGAGAGAGACAGAACATGAACAGGGAAGGGGCAGAGAGAGAGGGAGACACAGAATCTGAAACGGGCTCCAGGCTCTGAGCTGTCAGCACAGAGCCCGACGCGGGGCTCGAACTCATGGACCGTGAGATCATGACCTGAGCCGAAGTTGGACGCTTAACCGACTGAGCCACCCAGGCGCCCCTGATAAAGTTTGTTTAAATACCCAGAGCACACTCAGTTTTCTATAACTGTTTATAGGCAAAGGAAATAAACAGTGATATTTCCTTGTCAAAAGTACATTTTCTTGAAGGTGGATTTCTCTTAGAAAGTATTTCTTCTACATCCAATTAAGAAATGTTTGAGTCCTTATATTTTTTAAAAAGTATTTTGTAAACTGTTATGTATATATGTTATATACACATATATAATATGCATACATATATACATACAAATTTAAAGAACTGTTGTTATAGGAAAGTGTAGGTCGTAATAAGAGAATTTTTTTATTACTTTCAAAAAAATGCTTTAAGGTTCTTCCAAATTGTAGCTGTCTACTACCATGACAATTGGATTTCTAATTTTTAGATATTAAATTATTTTTTATTAATATTTATTTACTCTCGAGTTAGTTAATATGAAGTGTAGTCTCAGAGTCCTTATTATGTTAATAGTACTGTGACTCTATGAAACAGTCTGAGGATTTTTGTCTCCCAGTTGTATACAATTTAGTTGAGGATGTGTTATCAGTGTATGAGTTAAATAACAAAAGATGAAACATAAGATACATGTTGGACAGGTTTAAAAGTATGGACCATTGGGCTTATGTGGTTAAAAACTGTTTAATGGAAGTTGATGTTGAAGTGCCTATTAGAGAATTGATCCTCACCTCCCTCTATAAAGTGGGAGGGCCTTGAACCTCTCTCTAAATACTGGGCCAAGTATTAAAATTTGGATCATCAAGGTCTTATGTGTGGGAGTTACGAGTAAACCAGATGAGTGCAGTAGAGTATTTGTATTGGGAATGGTGGGTTCAAGTTGAGAATGGGAATTAGAACCAGATCATCAAAAGGTAGAATTACAGGTTTAGGAGACCTCTACATAGAGATAGTAGTTAAAACATTGAATATGAATTAAGTTTCAGAGAGAAAGAAAGAATGACAGAAGATGAATGTGAGAGAGAATGTAAAGAGTACCTTGTGATTGAAGACCAAAGGAAACTTAAGCATTCATTCAGTATAGCAGACGGAGAGCCAGGGAAGCTTACTGTTATGAAAGCCAAGGCAAGAAGTTCTCAGAGGCAGGGATACAAAGCTGTGAGATGCTTAGAAAGATTATCAAGAAAAGGGCAATCCATTTTGAGGCTCTGCTCTTTGCTTACCTTTGATAGCCCATAAAGACCAGTTTTAAACCTTTTTTTTTTTTTTTTTGCGCAGATGACTAAAATTTGAAATTCCTTATTTCCTACTCAGTGTTCTGTGTTGCAGCTACCCATTTCTGTTCACAGTTCCTTCCTTTCTTGAACAGGTATTTCTTAAGCATCCATTCTGTGCCAGGCACTGTGTTGGTTGCTAGGAATATAATGAACAAAATAAAATCCCTGCTTTCACCAAACTTACATTCTAGGTGGGGTAGATGGTAGACTATAAACATTGGTTTACCTGCTCAAGTAGTAGAAGAGGTTGGTCAGAGAGGTAGCCAGGGTCTTGTAGACTCCACTAGGGACTTTGGATTTTACTCTTCATGAGACAGAAAGGCATTTGAAGAGTTTAAAACAGAAAGGACATGAACTACATTAATTTTGTAAAACTGTTAGGACAGAATTTGACACATAGGCATCACGCTATAAATTTTTATCAGAGTCATTCAGTCTGTTTGACTTACATTTGAAAGGTGATTGTGTCTGGCTACTGAGTGGAGATGTGATCATAGGGAGCCTTCTCCTGGCTCCTTGGAGGAAGTCCCAGGCCTCTGCTCTAAAACAGTTTGTTGTGGTTTTAAATTTTATACTAAATAGCCACTACGTAGATTTATTTGAATACTGTTGCTTATCTAACACTACTACAAACAAATACACATTTATGTCTGTTCCTATGTTCTTTGGGTATCTACCTAAAATATTAGTCTTATTTTAAACCCAATTTTGGCAAATGGGAATTCTTTGGGAAATGGTGAAAATGAAGGTGTGAGGTCTAAAGATCATGCCACACGAAGAATGGGTGATGGTCTCATGGGTGGTTAATTTGTGGAAGTGAGGGCTGGGGAAGAGGACTTGACAGGTCTTGGTCAAATTATTGAAGAGCTGTTTCTTAGATGACGGGTGGACTTTTGGGGGAGGGGAGATCTGCAACCTGTGATTGGAAAAGATTTCAGTTAAATATAAGGCAGAAGTTCATCAATAATAGAGCTGTTCATCTGCGGAGTGCAGTGCCTCACAAAAGAGTGAGCTTTTGATAACAAAATTAAAGCCAAGTGGGACAACCATCAGAGCAGTTAGGGTGGCCTACCTGAATGAGAAGGGAGATTGAATGAAAGTTTCTCACAAATCCACCATTTTTACTTTTTTTTCTACTAAGTTTATTTATTTTGAGAGAGAAAAAGCGTGAGAGGGGCAGAGAGAGAAGGAAAATCCCAAAGAGAGAAATCCCAAGCAGGCTCCATGCTGTCAGCACAGAGCCCGATGTGGGGCTTGAATTCACAAACCGTGAGATCATGACCTGAGCTGACACCAAGAGTCAGACGCCCAACCAACTGAGCCACCAAGGCGCCCCCGCTATTTTTACTTTTAAGCATTATTTAATATGGATTTTTTGTTTTTACTTTATGGAGATAGTTTACCGGAAGCAATGCATGTTGAGGCACTCACAAAATAACTGATGTTCATCTGATTTTCAGGCACTTAGTGTTATGTAGAGTATCATTAGTTTTGGTCATTGTCAAACTTAAAACTCCTTTTTTTTTTTTTTTCAGGGATATCATGATAACACATTTTGAACCTTCAATCTCCTTTGAGGGCCTTTGCAGTGAGGTTCGAGACATGTGTTCTTTTGACAACGAACAGCTTTTCACCATGAAATGGATCGATGAGGAAGGTGAGTGGTAAAGAGAGGGCTGCCTGTGTAAGCATTGATTTAAGATACTATTTTGTCATTTGTTTTCTTTTTTAAAGTTTATTTATTTTGAGAGAGAGAAAGAGAGTATGTGCACACACGCATGAGTTGGGAAGGGTCAGAGAGAGAATCCCAAGCAAGTTCTGCACTGACGACTCAGAGTTCCATCCCACAAACTGTGAGATCATGACCTGAGCTGAAATCAAGAGTCGGATGCTTAATCAGCTAAGCCACCCAGGCACCCCTGTCATTTGTTTTTATTTATTTTTTTTAATTTTTTTTTCAACGTTTATTTATTTTTTGGGACAGAGAGAGGCAGAGCATGAACGAGGGAGGGGCAGAGAGAGAGGGAGACACAGAATCGGAAACAGGCTCCAGGCTCTGAGCCATCAGCCCAGAGCCCGACGCGGGGCTCGAACTCCCGGACCGCGAGATCGTGACCTGGCTGAAGTCGGACGCTTAACCGAGTGCGCCACCCAGGCGCCCCTGTTTTTAAAATGTAGTAAAAGTTCAAATTAATTAGGACTATTAGGTATATTAGAAATTTTATGTTATTCTTATTTTGCTTCAAGCACTTAAATAAAAAGAATACCAAAGGGTACAATCTTTGTTTTGTCCTTTTTACTCCAAAATAGAGTGAAATTAATGTGACTTGTTTTCCACCATTAATGTAAACATCTCATCAAATAGTGTTACATTTTGCTTTAATTTTGAAGATGAGTATTGTCTTATATTTTAGAGATTACCTTCAATAATCTGGCAGTATTTTTTTGCTGAGTACTGTAAATACTTCAAAGAAAGTGCTACAGAATAAAAGTGATTGTGATAGCCATGATTTCAGAGGTGGTGGCAGAGACTTGATACCTTAATGACTTGGACTCAGAAAACATCTATTGAACATCTGTGTGCTGAAGATAGAAATTTTCTTTCTTTTTTAATTTTTTTAATGTTTATTTCTGAGACAGAGAGAGACAAAGCATGAGTGGGGGAGGGACAGAGAGAGAGGGAGACACAGAATCAGGAGCAGGCTCCAGGCTCTGAGCTGTCAGCACAGAGCCGGACGCAGTGCTTGAACTCCCAAACTGTGAGATCATGACCTGAGCCAAAGTCAGACGCTCAACCGACTGAGCCACCCTGGCGCCTCTAAGATAGAAATTTTGTATATTTCACACTCAAAGTCTCATAGGGAGATGGACATGTAAATAACAAATGTGATAAGTTGAACATAAATGCATAGGCATCTTGGAATCCAAAAGAGCCAACATCTCCATGTCCTTGAAATATTTGTGACGTTTGGACTAAAAATAAAGAGTAGAAGTTTTTGAAGTGGAGGAGGTGAGGGGAAAACCACTTTTGATGAAGAATTTAAAAAAGAGACGGAGGTGTGAAGAACATGGTATATGTGGAAGAGCGGTAATTCACTAAATTAAAGTGCAAGGTGTAGAGAGGTGTGGACGAGGGCTAGATCCTTGCTCCTTGGTGTGGTCTGCGAATTTTTGGAAAATGGGACTCTCAGGCCCCATCACAGATCCCTGGATCTGAACCTACACTTTAATAGGAACTCTAGGTGAGTGGCATACATATTTTTTTAAGTTTATTTATTAAAAATAAAGTTTAGGGGCGCCTGGGTGGCGCAGTCGGTTAAGCGTCCGACCTCAGCCAGGTCACGATCTCGCGGTCCGGGAGTTCGAGCCCCGCGTCAGGCTCTGGGCTGATGGCTCGGAGCCTGGAGCCTGTTTCCGATTCTGTGTCTCCTTCTCTCTCTGCCTCTCCCCCGTTCATGCTCTGTCTCTCTCTGTCCCAAAAATAAATAAACGTTGAAAAAAAAAATTAAATAAAAAAAATAAAAAAAATAAAAATAAAGTTTATTTATTTATTTTGAGAGAGATCACACACATGCACGCATGTGCAAGCATGAGTTGGGGAGGGACAGAGAGGGAGAGAGATTCCCATGCAGGCTCCAAGCTCTCAGCACAGAGCCTGATAGCAGGGCTCAATCTCTTGAACCGGGAGATCATGACTTGAGCAGAAATCAAGAGTCAGATGCTTAACTGACTGAGCCACCCAGGTGCCCCAAGTTGCATGAATATTAAACTTTGAGAAGCTTAGGATTCAATCCTGGAAGCCTTTGCAAACCACGTTAGACTTTATCTTACATGATGGAACGTCATTGAAGTATAGTTTAAAGATACCCTAATTAGGGGCGCTTGGGTGGCTCAGTTGATCGGTCTTCCAACTCTTGATTTTGGCTCAGGTCATGCATGATCTCATTATTTGTGGGATCACCCGCATCTGATTTTTCCGCTGACAGCGTGGAGCCTGCTTGGGATTCTCTCTCTGCCCCTTCCCTGTGCACACCTACTCACTCTCTCTCTCTCAAAATAAACATTAAAAAAAAGGAAGACACCTTATATATACTAGTTTTGTATTATGACTTTCTCTTAATTGTAATGTGAATGGAATTTCATTTTAAGGAATGTCATAATATTTAGCTCAATATTTGGGGCATTTCTGTGTTTTCTGATGTGAAAAGCACTGGAAAGATATCCCAACTCCAAGCTATAGATAAACTCAAATGCATTGTCATTTTCTAAAGACATTTTTTATTTGATTTCATTTATTTATTTTTAAATGCTTATTTATTTTTGAGAGAGAGAGAGCATGAGAAAAAGAGGGGAAGAGAGAGGGAGACAGAGGATCAGAAGCGGGCTCTGTGCTGACAGCGGAAAGCCTGATGTGGGGCTTGAACTCATGAACTGAGAGATCATGACCTGAGCTGAAGTCAGACTGCTTAACCGACTGAGTCACCCAGGTGCCCCAAGACATTTTTTTAAAAAAGGTTTTAAAAAATTTTTTTTAATGTTTATTTTTTATTTTATTTTATTTTTTTCTTTTCTTTGTTTATTTTTTAAAATTTACATCCAAATTAGTTAGCATATAGTGCAACAATGATTTCAGGAGTAGATTCCTTAGTGCCCCTTACCCATTTAGCCCATCCTCCCTCCCACAACCCCTCTAGTAACCCTCAGTTTGTTCTCCGTATTTATGAGTCTCTTCTGTTTTGTCCCCCTCCCTGTTTTTATATTATTTTTGTTTCCCTTCCCTTATGTTCATCTGTTTTGTCTCTTAAAGTCCTCATATGAGTGACATCATATGATTTTTGTCTTTCTCTGACTAATTTCACTTAGTATAACACCCTCCAGTTCCATCCACGTAGCTGCAAATGGCAAGATTTCATTCTTTTTGATTGCCGAGTCATACTCCATTGTATATATACACCACATCTTCTTTATCCATTCATCCATCGATGGACATTTGGGCTCTTTCTATACTTTGGCTATTGTTGATAGTGCTGCTGTAAACATTGGGGTACATGTGTCCTTTCTAAATAGCACACCTGTATCCCTTGGATAAATGCCTAGTAGTGGGATTGCTGGGTCGTAGGGTAGTTCTATTTTTAGTTTTTTGAGGAACCTCCATACTGTTTTCCAGAGTGGCTGCACCAGCTTGCATTCCCAGTGTTTATTTTATTTTTGAGAGAGAATTTATTTGTGAACAGGAGAGGGGCAGAGAGAGAGGGAGACACGGAACCCAAAGCAGCCTCCAGGCTCTGATCTGTCAGCACGTGCCCAACGCAGGGCTCGAACTCGTGAACCGCGAGATGATG
This sequence comes from Felis catus, assembly GCF_018350175.1. Classification (NCBI taxonomy): domain Eukaryota; kingdom Metazoa; phylum Chordata; class Mammalia; order Carnivora; family Felidae; genus Felis; species Felis catus. The sequence continues at coordinate 95,570,708 of NC_058376.1, read as the reverse complement.
ACCTGAGCTGAAGTTTAATGCTTAAACCACTGGTGCCCCTAAAACAGTTTTATTTATTTAATTGCTGTACTCAATGTGGGGCTCGAACTCATGACCCTGAGATGAAGAGTCACACATTCCTCAGACTGAGCCAGGTAGGCACCCTTTTAAAGACCTTTTTAAAAGTTTTTCTAAAGTAATTCATGTACTTATGTTGGACAAGGTTTCATTTCAACGTGCATGAAATTACATCATTACATTTTTTTTTTTTTTTTTTGAGAGAGAGAGAGAGAGATAGAGAGTGGGGGGGGGGGGGGGCAGAGGAAGAGAAAGAGAGAATCTTAAGCAGATTCCATGCCCAGGAAGGAGCCTGATGTGGAGCTCTATGACCATGAGATCATGACCTGAGTGGAAATCAACCAAGAATCGGATACTTAACTGACTGAGACACTCAGGTGCCCACCATAATTACCTTTTTAAGCACTGTATAATATTCCATGTTGTAGATATTTCATGATTTATTTATTTAACCCTTTATTGATGGATATTTGGACTATTTCCAATGTTTTTGCTACCATAAGACAATACATAATGCACATCTTTATATGTAATTTTGTGCTATTGTATGGGAGTCTCTCTGTAGCCAATTCACAGAATATGCCCTTCATAAATTTTGGTAGCTAGTGACAATTTGCTATCAAAAAAGGTTTGAACCAGTGTATGGCACAGCTACATTGAATGAGAGCATCTCTTCACTCATGCCCTTGCCACCTCAGATATTATGAGTTTAACTTTTTTTCTTGGAATCTGATTGGTGAAATACTAGCTTGGTCTTTTAAATTCTGTATTATTCAAGGGTAAGACTGAATATCTTTATTCAACCACTTTAATCTTTAAATAAATATTTATTAATAATTGTATATTAATAGCCATGTATTATATATTAATAATTAAATATTAAATTTAATCTTTAAATCTTGTTGATTCTAAATGGTGTGGATATCTCACAGTGTATCTTCAGGCTGAAAATGAGACTATATAATTTAGAATTTAGCATAGTACATACAATATAGTTAGCATCAATAGTTTGATCATTATCATGAGCTAATGTTATTCTCATGTTTTTAAAGTAAGCTCTATACTCAGTGTGGGGCTTGAACTCACAACCCCGAGATCAAGAGCCTCATGCTCCACCAACTGAACAGCCCCAGTGTTATTCTCAATTTTAATTCTGTGCTGATCACTTCATGCCATTTACTTGCCACTTAGGGTTTTTTCAGTTGGTGGTTTTCAAATTCGTGCACATAGGAATCACAGATAATGCATTTTATTAAAAGAAATTGATTTAGAGATAATCCATTAAAATTTTTTTTATTGTACTCTTATACTTTGTAATGTCTTTACCTGGGGAGCTCTGTTCCCAGATTGTTACACGGCTGTCTCTTTCCTGTCATTCAGGTTACTCAAATGTCCTGTCTCCAAGAAGCCTTTCACTTCTATTCACTTTGTATCTTATTTATATGGTAGAATGTAAGTTCCACGAGAACAGAGTTCTTGTCTTTGCCATGGAGCTCCAAAGCCTAGAGCAGTATGGTACACTGAAAAAACATTTGCGAATTGTACAGAAGGCTAATAGCAAGCCTTCCCACAGTGTAGTTTTATGTTTGTTATTAGAGATTTAAGCATGGGGCATTGTGGTTTATTCTGTTTTTTCCTAACATAAAAGCATCTTTTAATTAACAGGTGCACATAGTAAATTAAATTAATTATCTGATGAAACAGTCTTATCCTTTTATAATGCAATTCAAAGTTCTTTCTCTCTAAATAGCTGTTAAGTGTCCTAATTTTCTGGGGAAAACTACAAAACTATAGCCCCATCCAAGTAAAAGGTTAAACTTTCTATTAAGGTGTGTTGATTCCCATGTGATCCTTCTTACCCTGGTTAATTGTGATACCAGTCTTTTCTTAATTTTAGGTATATAGAACCAGTAGTAATTATTTTTAAGCGCCTTGCAATTATTTTTCAGTTGTAATTGTGTTGCCTTTATTTTTAGCCATATAAGCATGGGGGTTTGCTTATCTGGAGAAAAAATTCTCTCTAGAATCACTGGAAGACAGGACTATAATTTCTCTGGTTTATGAGAAACACTTTCTAGAAGCTAATCTTTTAATTGTGGGATTTTATATTAGGGCGAGTAATGATCATAAGCTTGCTTCATTTCTTTAAGTAGATTTATGACAACTGTTCTTTTTCCTTGTGTTTAAAACCAGTTTTAATGATTTGTTTTGATGTGCCTGTGGGAAAACTGGTTTGCTTAATCTAACTAAACATTTTGGAATGAATAGTAATTTTGTAACAATTGTACCTCCCTTCTCATGTGGGGAAAGAATATGGGGCAGAGAATGATAAATGACTTTATAGTTCATCATATTTTAATTGAGACTGTTTTTCCATAAGGATGTGCTTTAAAAAAATTTTTTTTTATTGGTTATTTATTTTTGAGAAAGAGAGAGCAACTAGGGGAGGGGCAGAGAGAGAGGGGGAGAGAGGGAGACACAGAATCCGAAGCAGGCTCCAGGCCCTCAGCTGTCAGCACAGAGCCTGACGCGGGGCTCGAACTCATGAAACGTGAGATCATGACCTGAGTCGAAGTCGAACGCTTAACCGACTGAGCCACCCAGGCACCCCAAATATTAAGTATTTTCTACATTTCTTTTTTTCTTAAGTTTATTTATTTGTTTTGAGAGACAGAACGTGCTTGTGCACTTGTGTGAGGCAAGGTGGGCGGAGGGGCAGAGAGGGAGACAGAATCCCAAACAGGCCTTGCAACTGCAGAGCCTGATGAGGGCTTGAACTCACAAACCATGAGATCGTGACCTCTGTCCCTCTCCCCGACTTGTGCTTTCTCTCTCTCAAAATAAGTAAGTATGTAAGTAAGTAAATAAATAAATAAATAAATAAAAAATAGTGCATGTTAACAAAAATATTGATTTGTTTGAAGGAAAAAAATGTCTCTGTGGATCCTCAGATCCCCCTAATAGCCGCTCTAAACAAATTGATGATCTTTTCATGTGAATGTACAACTAGAAGGTATAGGGTAACACTTTTTTTCTTTCTTACAAGTAGCCAAATACTGTATAAGCTGCTATTTAACCCACTTTTTCCTTTAACATCTTGTGGATATCTTTCTGTATCAGTGTGTGTAGATTTATATAACGTTTATATAATGTGACTATACATAACGTTTTTTATCATCACAATCAAGAAATTTGATACTGACATATTATTTAACATATGGTCCATATTTAATTTTTTTAATATCCTTTTTCAGTTTCTTTTTCATTTTTCTAGGACTTTTTCCCCCTGGATATAATCAATATTGATGTAGTGTTTTTGGCTCTCATGTTTCTTTGGTTTCTTTCTTTCTTTCTCTTTCTTTCTTTCTTTCTTTCTTTCTTTCTTTCTTTCTTTCTTTCTTTCTTTCTTTCTTTCTTTTTTAAATTTTTATTTAGTTTATTTTTTTAATTTACATCCACGTTAGTTAGCATATAGTGCAACAATGATTTCAATAATGGATTCCTTAATGCCCCTTACCCATTTAGCCCATCCCCGCTCCCACAACCCCTCCAGTAACCCTCTGTTTGTTCTTCATATTTAAGATACTCTTATGTGTTTGTCCCTCTCCCTGTCTTTATATTATTTTTGCTTCCCTTCCCTTATGTTCATCTGTTTTGTGACTTAAAGTCCTCATATGAGTGAAGTCATATGATATTTCATATGATATTTGTCTTTCTCTGATGGACTAATTTCGCTTAACATATACCCTCAAGTTCCATCCACATAGTTGCTAATGGCAAGATTTCATTCTTTTTGATTGCCAAGTAATACTCCATTGCATTACATCTTCTTTATCCATTCATCTTTATCTTCTTTATCCATTCATCCATCTTCTTTATCCATTCATCCATTGATAGACATTTGGACTCTTTCCATACTTTGGCTGTTGTTGATAGTGCTGCTGTAAATATTGGGGTGCATGTGCCCCTTTGAAACAGCACACCTGTATCCCTTGGATAAACACCAGTAGTGCAATTGCTGGGCCGTAAGGTAGTTCTATTTTTAATTTTAATTTTTTGAGGAACCTCAATAGTGTTTTCCAGAGTGGCTGCACCAGTTTGCATTCCCAGTGTGGTTGTGCATAATTTATTTAATCAATCCTTCTTTGATGGATATTTGAATTATTTGTAGTGTATAAAAAATATTAGTGCAGAGAATATCTTTGTGCATATGTTTTTTGGGCACCTGCACTGTATTATTTATAGGGTGAATTGCCTAGAACTGACACCCAAAAAATTGTACCTTTTGTTATATTTTTCAGCAATAGCATATGTAAGTTATTTACAGCCTGTAAAAGACTATGTGAGGGAAAAAATAGATGATTTGCAGAGAGTGGGAGAGGATATAATTTGGATGTAGTTCTTTTTTTTATTAAAAATTTTTTTAATGTTTGTTTATTTTTGAGAGAGAGACAGAGTATGAGTGGGGTAAGAGCAGAGAGAGAGAGGGAGACCCAGAATCCGAAGCAGGCTCTAGGCTCTGAACTGTCAGCACAGAGCCCGATGCCAGGCCTGTACTCAAGAACCGTGAGATCATGACCTGAGCTGAAGTCAGACGCTTGCCTACTGAGCGACCCAGGCACCCCTGGATGTAGTTCTTTAATTCATGTTACTGTTGGGTTCAGTAGGTGAGATTCATGGAAATTTTGAAATGCAGGTAAGCATTCTTTGACATAAAGAGTATATGTGGAGTATTTCTGAATCTGCGAGGTTAAACGATTAAATCTGATGTGTTCATAGGGTGGACAATTGAATGTCAAGATGTAACAAAACCATACTTAGGATGGAAGGAAACATTTCATACGATATTTTACAAACATCTTTTCAAAAATTTTTTAATATTTATTTTTTGAGAGAGAGAGGAGAGAGAGACAGAGTGCAAGTAGGGAAGGGGCAGAGAGAGAGGGAGACAGAATCTGAAATAGGCTCCAAGCTTTGAGCCTTCAGCACAGAGCCCAGTGAGGGGCTCAAACCCACAAACCACGAGATCATGACCTGAGCTGAAGTTGGATGCTCAACTGACTGAGCCACCCACGCGCCCTGATATTTTCCAAACATCCTTCATCTGATTTTCTTTTAGCTGGTGTGTTAGGAGTTTCATACTTTTTCTCTACCACCCCACATTGTATATTGACACTGTATATTAAGTGGCAAACATGTCAGAAGGAACAGTGAGGAGAAAACTTTCTGACTGAATGCATGTTCAGTGTGATGTCAGTTACCTAGGTAGCAGTATTATGGATCCAAACCTGAAAATTAAAAAATGAAAATTGACATCAATAAGAAAAAAATCTACATACTCCTTGAGCAGATCTTGCCTTGTAATTGGTATTTTCCTTTTGCTTAGAGAACTTCTTTTAACATTTCCTATAGTAGAGGTTTGCTTTTGATTTATTCTTTCCTCTTTTTCATGTCCTTATTTTCACCTTTAAAAAATGGTTTTATTGAGGCATAACTGACACACAATAAATTGTACATGTTAATATTAAAAGTGTACAATTTGATGAGTTTTGACACTCAGGAAACCATCACCACAAGTGAGATGGAGACCGGAGACCGTATCCGTTACCCCCAAGTGTTTCTGTATGCTTCGCAGTTCCTCACTCCTACCCATCCATCCCAAGCAACTACTGATTTGTTGGCTGTCACTGTTGATTAGTTTGCGTTTTCTAGAGTTTTATAGGAATGGAATCATACAGTATGTACTCTTTTTTTGTGGGGGCGGGGACTGGTCTGGCTTCTTTCATTTGGCAAAATTATTGATAATGTGTACTGTGTGTATCAGTAGTCCATTTCTTTTTATTGCTGAGTGGTATTCCATTATGTGGATCTACCACAGTTTATTTATGTGTTCCCCTGTTGATGGACATTGAGGTTGTTTCCAGTCTGGGGCTATTATGAATAAAACTTCTTGGCAATCATGTATAAGTCTTTGTATAGATATATTTTCTTTTCTCATGGGCATATGTCTAGAACTGGAATGAATGGCTGGATTATATGGTCTATAAATACTGTTTTTTAAAAATAAAGTAGGAAAAGAAATATTTGAAAAAGAGATGAAGTGAGGTATTGTACCTCAGGCAGATTCTCGGGCTGATGATTTTTAGAGAGGAATTTACATGGAAGTTGAGGGTCTGGAAATTGATACTGTTTTCTTTCTTTCTTTCTTTCTTTCTTTCTTTCTTTCTTTCTTTCTTTCTTTCTTTCTTTCTTTCTTTCTTTCGAGAGCATGTGCACATGCAGGGGAGAGGCAGAGAGAGAGAATTCCAAGCACGCTCTGGGCTTCTGCCCAGAGCCCGATGCAGGGCTTGATCCCACAAACCACGAGATCATGACCTGGGCTGAAATCAAGAGTCGGACCCTTAACCGGCTGAACCACCCAGGTGTCCCTGTAAATTGATACCTTTTAAAAACTGTCTCTGCCTGGTCATCATTGGAAAGTCTTCCTACACTCCCAGGGGTAGAGTACTCCACACAGAAGACAGCTAGATGACTTAGAGAAGTACTCAAGTATTTCTTTTAGTTCTGGCCTCTGCCCCAGCTCTGTGCTTTAGGTGTTCTGCCTGGTAAATTCTGGCTGCTGCCACTTATATAGCAGGCTGTGTGGATGCCTGACAGGCAGAGGGATCAAATGGGGGCCCACATAGGAGAAATCCCTTGCAGTGGTAGGATGGAGATGAGTTAAAAGGCGAGGCAAGCAAGAGTGGCCGTATGAGCCTGATAAGGCACCAGGACTCCCAAACTTGTGCTTTGTTCTATGGCGAGGTCTGGCCTTCTTGTTGGCATGTCCATCTCTGATTACATTGTCTTCCTTCCCTTTCTAAGGGACAACTACTACCATAGGTTAAGTTTTTTTTTTTTAACTTTTTTTTTTTTTTAACGTTTATTTATTTTGGGGACAGAGAGAGACAGAGCATGAACAGGGGAGGGGCAGAGAGAGAGGGAGACATAGAATCAGAAACAATCTCCAGGCTCTGAGCCATCAGCCCAGAGCCTGACGTGGGGCTCGAGCTCACGGACCGCAAGATCGTGACCTGGCTGAAGTCAGACGCTTAACCGACTGCGCCACCCGGGCGCCCCAATAGGTTAAGTTTATAATCAAACTTTTCTCACCCATATCCCTTCATCCCCAGGGAACCACTAATATGCCTTCTGTCACTATTCTATATATATAAATAACAAAGTAGTGCTTTTATGTGCTATTCAATTAATATAAATGGCATTATTCTGAAGCACATATTCTGAAACTGCCTTTTTTCACTGGGTATTGTCTTGTCTCTATGCACATTATTCATGCGCATAGAGAACTAGTGTACTTCTTTTTTTTAATTCTTTTTTTATTGTGGTAAAATATACCTAACAAAATTTTAACCGTTTTTTAAGTGTACAACTCAGTGATCTTAAGCATATTCCTAATTTTATGTAAACATACCCGCTACCCTCTTCCAGAATTTTTTTTTTATCATCCCAAACAAACTCTATACCTATTAACTCCCCCCACTTTCCCCCTCCTCACATGCCTTTCTTATACTTTCTGTCTCTATAAATTTGCCTTTCTGTTTCTATGAATTTCTACTATGAATTTGTCTTTAGGTCACCTTTGTTTTTGAAAGTTTTGCTGAGCAAATAATTCCAGGTTAGCAAATTTGTTTTTGCATTTTGTGCACCGTCTTCTAGCTTGCATTGTCTCTGATGCAAATCTGTGGTCAGTGGCCTTTGTTTTCTATGTAATGTGTCTCTTGGGCTGCCTTTAAGATTTTTCTCTTTATTGTCGGTTTTAAGCAGTTTGATAACGACGGGCCTTAGTTCACTTTTATTCATGTTGTGTGTCTTAAGATTTATTGAGCTTCTTGGATCCGTGGGTTTTTATGGTTTTCATCAAATTTGGAAACATTTTGGCCATTAGCTTTTCAAATTTTTTTTCTGTCACCACATCCTTTTAGGGAACTGTGGTTAACGTGAATATTAGGCCTCTTAAGGTGTCATAAAGCTCACTAATGTTCTGTTCATTTTTTTTTTTTTTTTCCCAGTCTTTTTCTCTGCATTTCATTTTGGGTAGTTTTATTGCTTGTATTTAAGTTCACCAATTTTTTCTTCTGCAATGTGTAATCTGCCATTAATCCCATCTAGTATAGTTTTCATTTCAGACGTTATAGCTTTTATTTCTAAATGTTCAGCTTGGGCCTTTTAAAATATCTTCCATCTTTACTTAACATGCCCAATACCTCCAGCTTCTTGAGCATATATTGAATATAATTACACTAACTTTCAGTAACCATTTCTATAAATTTCTTTCATCTGTCAATTCAGGGTTAATTTCGGTTGATGGATGTTTCTCCTGTTGTAGGTCATAGTTTCCTGCTTCTTCACATGCCTGGGTATATTTTATTGGATCCTAGACAATGTGACTTTTGCATTATTGGGTATTGGATATATTTGTAGTTTCATAAATATTTTTGAGTTTTGTTCAGGTATACATTTAAGTGACAGCTGATCCTTTGTTGCTTATTTCCAGTATCTTGAACCATTTTTTTTTTTTCACTTGTTTTGTATAGTTTTTTTGTGTTTTAGGTAGAGGGTTAAATCAGTTCTTGTTACTTCATCGTCTCCAGAAGTGGAAGTTGAAGATGGGCAGCTTGATAGGATGGCATATGCTTCTGTAACCACTGATTTCTGCCTCCTAGAAAAAAGGAAGAAACCAGAAATCCATTACTGTTGTGATTGGGCCTAATATTGAAAGGATGACCACCTAAACACTGTAGCATTCTTGAAAAATTTTTTGCAAATCTATATTTTAAGCAACGCAACCCTTCAAAGCAGGGAATACATGGACTTTCACGAGTGGTATGTAGTATTCTGAACCCAGTATCCAGAGGTGGAATGGCAGCAGAAAGAAGGTCCAGTGGGAACAGAATGAGTCTAAATCTATGGCAGACTCAAACATCAGGGAGAGGAGTGTTGTGATGCTATCTCAGGCAAATGTTAAGGGTGGCCAACCTTGGTTTTATGCTGTGTAGATTCTTTCAAGTGTGGGGCACTGAACTGAGTCATATGCTGAGATACCTAACATAACTATGTTTTAAGTTCTGCGTCTTGTCAGGTTATTTTGTAAATAATTGAACCTTGCATATTTATTAAATACTTGAGGTCCAGTCCCCTAATTTGGTTCTTTCTGTAGGTGAAAAGAACATGTAGATGCATTGAAAAAAAGACTTGATCTGCTGGTTATAATATACAGATTTTATTGCCTTGAAATTCATTGATCTGAGCAGATCTCATTCTGGCTGTATGCCTGTTTTAGGATATGAATATGTACTTTAGTAATAGAGTAGGCTTTCAGAAATAGCCTTTCCTCCTGTCTTTTCTTTCATGATGATTCTTCACGGAATGTTTTGCTTCTGAGTTATGTGCCCTGCTTTATCAGGCATTAAATAGTTGGCCCAAAAAGGTAATACTTGAACCACAGACATTCAGTCCAATAAAAATAAAATAGATTTGGGTATACATAATACCAGTAATTAACTCCTGTTTTCACACTTCCTTGTGATTATTCAAAAGTGTCGATCTCTAGGTAAATACTGCATGCAGGTACTTTACATGGTCTAGGTTTCAACGAACATCAGGCAGGTATCGGTCTGGCAAAAAGACGATGTCTAGCAGAAGGAAAAGATTGATTTTTTAAAATATGGTTATAATGATACTTTCTTTATTTTAATTTTTAATTTTTTGTTTTTTTAGAGAGAGCATGTACAAGAGTAGAAGGGACAAAGGGAGAGGGAGAGAGAATCTCAGGCAGGCTCCATGGCCAGCGCAGAGCCCAATGCGGGGCTCAGTCCCACAACCCTGAGATCGTGACCTAAGCCAAAATCAAGAGTTAGACGCCCAACTGACCGAGATGCCCAGGCGCCCCTGGTTATAATGATACTTTTAACAATAGTTAATTCCATTCATGGCATTTAATCCAAGTGCAGTAATAAAAGTCACATGTATAATGGACCAAGCGTACTATGAGTTAACTTTAAAAATATGATCTTTAGTTTTCCCATCATCCTCACAATATAGGTAATGGCCCTCTGTAGAGAGAGATAAATATATATATACACATCTATATACATATGAATGACATACATATATTTCTTATTGTTTAAACACAATCTGAGGTGAGCTTAAATGTATTTAAAATGTATTTAGTTTCCTCACCTGGGGAGTTGTAAATGAAGTGTTAATTAAATTTCAGACTCCTATCTCTAGAATTCTTTGAATATTTCATTATTTAGAATTAATTTAGTCAACTGGCTTATTTGTCTAACTGAAAGAATAATTTACACACTTATTGATGTGTGAAATTCTCATTATTTTTATACTGCTTTTTTATTTTTGGCTTACACTTAAATCTACTTCTGTAGAAACAAAAGTTTTTTTAAAGCAATGTCAAAAATGAAATGTAATTATATTGACTTTCACTTTCATAAATGTGGCAAAATGGGAGAAGTTTGCGTACTAACAAAGTGAGTCTGTGTGTTTATTTCTTTGAGGCAAGCAAAGACAGACTTTGTTTTTAGACTAGACTGTTACTTTGTTATCAGACTCACTTTTATAAAAATGCTGCAGTAAACATTTTTTTCTAAAACAGTTGCACTGAGATATAATTTATTACTTAAAGTGTATAATTCAGTGGTTTTTAGTATATTCACAGAGTTGTGCAACCATCACTGTGATCAATTTCAAAACATTTTGTCACCCAAAACATAAACCCCGTGGTCATTAACATTCACTACCTATTTCCCTCTAGGTTCTTTACCCTCCACAGCCCTTAGATCAAGGTAACCACTAATCTACTTTGTGTTTCTATACACTTGCCTAATTTAGACATGTCATATCCATACTTACTCAATTTTGATGGACATTTGGGGTTTTTTTTTTCCACTTTTTGGCTGTTATAACTGGAGTGAACATTTGGTTTCAACTTTTTGTGTGGACATAGGTTTTCATTTCTCTTTGATAGCTACCAAGACTGGAACTGCTAAGTCATCTGATAACTATGTTCCATCTTTTAAGGAGCCCCCATTGTGTTGGCTGAGGTGGCAGCACCATTTTACTTTCCCACCAGTAGCATATGAGGATTGATCCCAGTTTCTCTGCATCCTCACCAGTACTTGTTATTGTCAGTATATTGAGCGCTGATCCAAAAATGGTTTATCTGTGTAACATGGTTGGGTCATTTTGACCTCACTGTTTTTCATCTAGCCCCTTGAAGACACCTATAACACCAAGTTATAAAGTGAGCAAATGAGAGCACCGATCTTTCTTTTATGTAGATAATACTCAAACCAGAAAGTGTATTGGGGGGCGCCTGGGTGGCGCAGTCGGTTAAGCGTCCGACTTCAGCCAGGTCACGATCTCGCGGTCCGGGAGTTCGAGCCCCGCGTCAGGCTCTGGGCTGATGGCTCAGAGCCTGGAGCCTGTTTCCGATTCTGTGTCTCCCTCTCTCTCTGCCCCTCCCCCGTTCATGCTCTGTCTCTCTCTGTCCCAAAAATAAATAAACGTTGAAAAAAAATTAAAAAAAAAAAAAAAAAAGAAAGTGTATTGGAAGAAAAGATTTCATCCGTAGTCACAACGTAAATTTTGTTTTTAAATCTAGGAATACACTTTCATTTTTTTTTTTTTTAATGCTTATTTATTTGAACCTGAAGTAGGCTCTAGGCTCTGAGCTGCCAGCATGGACGTGGGTGTCAAACCCATGAACTGTGAGATCATGACCTAAGCCGCAGTGGGACGCTTAACCGACTGAAGGTTCAGTCTAGGAATAAACTTTAAAGAAATGTGTAGAAACCATATAAAGAAAACTGAAACAGAAACAACTGGATGCCATAAGCAAAACTGTGGATGAATGGGGTGAGGAAGAAGCGTCATGTAAAATGAGAGCTCCCTACAGATGAATCTGTAAAGAGCACGACCCCCCCAGAAATTTCTATTCTTTTTTTTTCATTTTTTTTTTTAACGTTTATTTATTTTTGAGACAGAGAGAGACAGAGCATGAACAGGGGAGGGGCAGAGAGAGAGGGAGACACAGAATCTGAAACAGGCTCCAGGCTCTGAGCTGTCAGCACAGAGCCCGATGTGGGGCTCGAACTCATGGACTGCGAGATCATGACCTGAGCCGAAGTCGGCCGCCCCACCGACTGAGCCACCCAGGTGCCCCACCCCCCAAAGAAATTTCTAATAGGGTGTTTTTAAAACTGACAATTTTATCTGGAAAAATAAATAGGAAAATTCTGGCAAAGGAAATGTAAAGAGGGAAGATTTTTCCTAATTTTGTATGTCAAAAAATACCATAATCACATATATAAGAGTAGTAACAACTGACAGAAAATGTTTGTAACATTTACAGAGGATTGTTATCTCTAATATAAATAATTAGGTCAAAAAGAAATAGATGAAAAATCTCCTTAAGGGGGTCTAGATAGCTAATTCATGAATGACAAAAAAAAACAGGGGGTGCCTGGGTGGCTCAGTCTTTTAAGTGTCCGACTTTGCCTCAGGTCATGATCTCACTGGCTCTTTAGTTCGGGCCCATGTTGGGCTCTGTGCTAAAAGCTCAGAGCCTGGAGCCTGCTTTGGATTCTGTGTCTCCATCTTTTTCTGCCCCCTTCCCCCCTCCCCCCCACACTCACACTCTGTCTCTCTCTCTCAAAATTAAATAAACATTAAAAAAATTTATAAATGACAAAACTCAGAAATTACTATTAACGAAACAAAGATTTTAAAAGAAGACATTTTCACCTGTCAGATTAGAAGATACTTAAAATTTAATGATTACTTGTAGGATCTTAGGATAGATACACTTAGTTGACTGCATTTATGATCACCTTTTTGGAGTTACTGTCTTTCCAAATTTTGGAATAACTGTCAAAATTTTAAATGGGCACACTTTAAACCAATCAATTATCATGAGAAGTATCATGAGAAGTTATTCAAACATAGGAAAAAATTCATTTCAAGAATATTTACTATTCACTAATAAAAAAGGACTGAAGTACTGATACATGTTACAACATGGATGAACCTTGAAAACATTCCAAGTGAACAAAGACAGACATAAAAGACCACGTATTATGTGATTCCATTTATGAAATGTCCTGAAAAGGCAAATCTTAGATACTGAAAATAGATTAGTGGTTGCCTAGGTCTGGCAGTGGGGGGGTGGGGGGGGTGGGGGGATGGGGACTGACTGCTAATGGGAAAGGAGCTTTTTTGAGGAGACAATGAAAATGTTCTAAAATTGATTGTATCAAGAGTTGACAGCTCTGTGAACAGACGACCATTATACACTTCAAATAGGTAAATTGAATGCTATGTGAATTGTATCTCAATAAGATAATTATTAAAAATTAGGTTATCTTTAGGCTTTTCATAAAATGTGAAATATTATCCCCTTTAGGTAAGGCTGTTCAGAAGAGGTGGCATTTATTTGTCCTGGGTCTTGTAAGATTCACAGGATTTCAGGATTCAAATTGAAAGATGGTAGTAAGGTGTTTGTTACATAACGAACCACTTCAAAGCCTAGTAGCTTTAAAAAACCCACCACTGGGGCGCCTGGGTGGCGCAGTCGGTTAAGCGTCCGACTTCAACCAGGTCACGATCTCGCGGTCTGTGAGTTCGAGCCCCGCGTCAGGCTCTGGGCTGATGGCTCGGAGCCTGGAGCCTGTTTCCGATTCTGTGTCTCCCTCTCTCTCTGCCCCTCCCCTGTTCATGCTCTGTCTCTCTCTGTCCCAAAAATAAATAAACGTTGAAAAAAAAAAAAAAAAAAAAAAAAAAAAAAAAACCACCACTTTATTAATTATTTTTTTTTTTAGTGATTTTTTTTTTTTTTTTTTTTTTTTTTTTTTTTGTGAGAGAGAGAGAGAAAGAAAGAGAAAGAATCTTAAGCAGGCTACATGCCCAGCACGGAGCCCGACACAGGGCTCGAACCCAGGAACTGTGACATTGTTACCTAAGCAGAAATCAGGAGTCACATGCTTAACTGACTGAGCCACCAGGCGCCCCAGTCCCACCACTTTATTTTGTAATCTCTCACACTGGTCTCAGTTGACTGGCTGTGCTAGTCTCACATGAGGTCTCTCATGCAGTGGCAGTCATATGGCAGCTGGGTCTGGAGTGACATAGAGGCTCATCTGGGATACTGGCCTAGTTGGTTCTCCCTCTCTGTGTAACCTCATCACAATGAGGTGGTGTCTTGTTGATTTTCTTAATGATGAGTGATACTGAACATCTTTTCATGTGCTCATTGACCATTTGTGTATCTTCTTTGGAGAAATGGTCATTTGTTTTTTCCTTGCCTTGCTTTTGGTGTCATAGCCAAGAAATCATTGCCAAATCCAGTGTCATAAAGCTTTCTCCCTATGTTTTCTTCCATGAGTTTTGTACTTTTCACTCTTGCATTTAAGTCTTTGATTAGGTTTGAGTTAATTTTTGTTAATGGTGTAAGACAGAAGTTCAACTTTATTCTTTTGCATACAGTCATGTTTAGATATTTTATTGTGAATTTTTGTTAGTTTTTATAGGTGTATAATGATATTGTGATATTAAGGAATTTTAATCTAGACTTATAAGGGTTTGTTCACAATGCCATGGTGGAAGGGAATAAGTGAGTGGGTACGTAGGGGGAAGCAAAATTTGGTAACATGTTTGAAAATTTCCAAAATGAAAAGTTAAAATAGAGTTGGTAAACTAGGGGGATGGTGTTTTAGAAACCTAGATGCAGTTCTATCCTATAGATGGTTAGTAGGGAACTTTGTTAGATGCTATAGAGAGATCAATTAGAATAAAGACAGAAAAGATGCTATTGGTTTTAGCAGCTCTTTTCATGACCTTGGATATAGCAGTTTTAGTAGAGTGTTTGGACTAAAACCTGATAGCAGAATTTTGAGAAATTCATGGAGGACAGGAACATGGAGAAAGCAGGGTGGGGTCACTCTGAATATTAAGAAAAGTTATTTCTAAAAATTTTTTTAATGTTTATTTTTGAGAGAGAGACAGAGAGAGAGTGAGCACAAGTGGCAGGAGGGGCAGAGAGAGGGAGACAGAGCCTGACACGGGGCTCGAATTCCTGAACCACAAGATCATGACCTGAGCTGAAGTCGGACGCTTAACTGACTGAGTCAGCAGGCACCTCAAGAAAAGTTACTTCCAGAGGTGCCTGGGTGGCTCAGCCGGTTAAGCATCTGAGTCTTGATTTCGGCGCAGTCATGATCTCACAGCCTGGGAGATGGAGCCCTGCGTCAGACTCTGTGCTGACAATGCAGAGCCTGCTTGGGATTCTCCCCTTCTCTCTGCCCCTCTCCTGCTTCCGTCCGCATGTGCTCGCTCTCTCGCTCTCTCAAAATAAATAAATTTTAGGGGCGCCTGGGTGGCTCAGTCGGTTAAGCGTCCGACTTCAGCTCAGGTCACGATCTCGCGGTCCGTGAGTTCGAGCCCCGCGTGGGGCTCTGGGCTGATGGCTCAGAGCCTGGAGCCTGCTTCCCATTCTGTGTCTCCCTCTCTCTCTGCCCCTCCCCCGTTCATGCTCTGTCTCTCTCTGTCTCAAAAATAAATAAACGTTAAAAAATAATAAATAAATAAATAAATAAATAAATAAATAAATAAATAAATAAATTTTAAAAAGTTGTTTCTAATAAATCTAAAATATTGTAAACCCGTGATTTAAAAAGTACAAAAGAAAAGTAAGAAGTCAAAGATCAAAAGCCCTACCCTATATTTTTCCCCTTCTTCTCACCCACCCCCTCCAGTTTCAGTCTAGGGTTTGCTCTTGAGGGTGTGGCTACAGTGGAATGGAACCCGAGTGTGAGGGAGATTGTTGAGAGGGAGACTCAAACATGCCTGTGCCTGAGAAGAGCTAGTGGAAGGAAAGAAAATGCAAATGGAACTGAAAGGGCTAATGGGATAAGGCCCAGAGGAAGGTAAAAGGAAGAGATTCAGTAAGGGAATCGCCAAGTTGGAGAAAGGTACAGAGGCACTCATTTCTTTGAGACTGGAGGAAAGGAGATGGCTTCATTTTCCTCTCGTGAGTAATAGACATAGTTCTCTACTGAGAGTGACTGAGGTTTGGATAGGGCCGGTGGCATCTTGTGTGTGGTAACATTTGGTGTGACCACAGGAATGAGCAGAAGCATTGCAGTGTGGAGGACCCAGCTCGGGCCCCAACTGGGATCTAATTACTTTTTCATTGAGGAATGCCATCATTCAGGGAGATGTGCCATCTCAGTCTTTGCCAGGGTGACTCAGTTCTTTGGCTGGTTGACTAGGAAGGTGTTTCTTCCTTAGTCTTTCTGTGTGTCCGTCTACTAAAATGATGCGTTTACATTTAAAAGCAGCTCAGATTGGACTGCTGTTCAGTCCAGAGTACTTTAGTAGCTGTGCTTCCTTTCTGTGAGCCTCTTGAGCAGGCTCTCAGGTGAAGGAAAAATTTGGCAGAATGATTACATGGCGACCTCTAACCGACTATATTGTGGCAGTGAAACCACTTTCACTTCCTCCTCTAGAGAGATAGGTAACAGAAAACTTGTCCCTGGCAGTTAGTCATACTGTAGTGACAATCCAAATGTGGTCGGGGTAGATTGTGTTTGCTATATTTTGCATATACTTTATATGTTATTGAGAATTAAATGGCTTATATGTATCAAATTTGGTATCTATGAATTTCATGTCATATTTTTGGGAAGTAGAAATGGAAGTTATGTAGCTACTTTAGAGAATAGAATTGGCTAAAATTTTAAGTATCTAAAGACTTGTTCTTGTCAAATATTACTTTATGTTTATATGTAATTGTTTTTTCTCAAGATTTTATGTAATGGAAATTATGTTTTTGCTCAAGATTTTATGTAATGGAAATTGTTTACTAAACATCACATTTTAGAGGATTTAAAAAGTGAGCTTTGCTTTACTTTACTTTTTATATTTTTTAGGAGACCCGTGTACAGTATCATCTCAGTTGGAGTTAGAAGAAGCCTTTAGGCTTTATGAGCTAAACAAGGATTCTGAACTCCTGATTCATGGTAAAGGAGTAGTCATTTCTTACTCTTCTAGAGCTGTATTTTTTTTTTTAATAACCCTGTATTCTTGTCCATTTTAAAACATCATCATGATGTCATTTGCTTAATCTCTATCCCTCATTGCTATGTAATTGTTCAGATTTAGTCTCTCAAATGCTAGAGAAAATAAAATCACCTTATAATCTTGGGAAATTTGTTATTTGGGTTTGCCTTCTTGGATATTACACTGAATATCTCTCAGTTTTTCGCAGCAAAGTGTAGGCTAGAATTTAAAATTGAGTGCCCACTGGGAATTCTCCTAAGTCATTCCCTTGCAGTTTTGTAACGTGTGCAAATAATGATCTCCAAAGAGAAGGTATCTTAAATGTCCTTTCTTTTATTTGAAGGTTAACAGTGAAACTATTTACATAGTTATAGAGATTACGTAGTTTTCTGCAAGCCTGCAAGTCGGATTGTGGTACAGAAGAAGAGACGAAACTCAGCCATCATGTAACTGGTGCACTGTAGACCTAGTTATAGAATCTAGGTCTTCTGGTTCCAAATCTATGTTCTTTTCATTCTACTGTGCTACCCCTCAAATTTTTTATGCACTGTAGAACCCACTTAATATGGCACATTTAATTGCAATTCGTTGGCAATATTTCATGAAACATTTTTAGGAGCTTTTGGAGACCAGACCTAGGGAACTCTTTAAAACTCAAAACAAACATGAATCTCCCATAAGTATAATGAGTCAATACCTTGTTATTATTCCCATATACTTTTCTTTACAGTGTGTTTTTTAAAAGTGAGTAGTTTAATATTCTTCTGTCTTCAGAATTTGACATAGTGACTTCCAAAGGGATCCATAGTCTTAATTTGTTGAGATCCTAGCAGAATTTTAGTAAGTCATCCATTTTGGGGGTCATCTCTTTTTAGAATAAAACTGCAGTGAGTGTTTAAAGAAGTGACTGATCAATAGTATTAAATAGTTTAAGTTTTGTTTGGTTTTCTGAAAGAGAGCACGCACAAGCAGGGGAGGGGCAGTGAGAGAGGGGGAGAGAGAATCTTAAGCAAGCTCCACATGCAGCACAGAGTCCGACACAGGGTTCGATCTCATGACCGTGAGATCATGACCTGAGCCAAAATCAAGAGTCAGACGCTTAGCCAACTGAGCCACCCAGGCACCCCACTTTTGTTATTTTTACCCTATATCACATATCTGTTTTTAGAAGTTGGCTTATATTTCAACTTTTAAGAATATGTTAGCAACTGTGCTTCCCATACTCTATATTCTTTATTAAGCCATGTCCTTCTGTACATCACAGACTACAGCTGGTTGTCTAGTTCATAAATATACTATGTCTTTATATTCTGTCTCTTTATAAAAATGGCCTGAATTATCATGTTTATAAATTTACAGTTTATAAGATAAAACTTATATTTTGTTGGATTTGGGTACATGTTAATCTTGTGAACTTATCCTTAAATTTAGTATACATCTTTTAAAAACTGTAATGGTTTATGTTCATGTTTGTATACATTTTTGTAATTTAATTTTAATTCTTCATTGTAGCAAACTTTACACTACAACAGAGATTTAAGGAAATAGTTAATTTCTCTAAGGACAAAGGAATCAATTAGTAATGTTAACAGGGAGTAGAATGAATAATTTGAGCTTCTAACCCATTTGTTTTTGGATGTTCACTTTCATAAAAACTTCTTCATATAGCCTTGGTAAAATGGATCCCTTGAAAAAATATTGACCATATGCTACGTATCTTATGTCAAGAGAGGGTAAGGTTGAAATTTGGGTCAACGTTTTTGATATTAGAATTTGGCATTCTATGTAATTTGTGTGTTTTAAATATGCTGTATTAATTTTAGTTTATTTTCTTTCAGTCTTCCCTTGTGTACCAGAACGTCCTGGAATGCCCTGTCCAGGAGAAGATAGTGAGTGTGTATATATACTTCATATTTTTGAGAATAGAGTTATTTATGGTACAGTGGCACAAGTGAAAAGAAATCAAAAATAGAACTTTTAGTCCGTTTGATTTCTTTTCCATTCTTCTGTCTAATTTAGTATATCTTAGCAACTGCCTAAACTCTACTTTTGCCAGATCACAATCAGGCAGTTCTTAGTTGCAAGTTACTGACATAAGTGTCTGTTGCATGTTTGAAGAGAAAATTAAGTTAATTTTAAGTCGTGTTTCATCCTGGTTTTTAATTTTTGAAATTTTCAAACTTCTGGAGAAGTTGAAACATTGAAAACAAAGATGCAAAGATATCTTTTGCCTCCATTCACTAATTATTAACATTTTCTATGTTTCCCGTATGTCTGCATCTGTATGTGTTCACACATAGGCAGAGATGTATATACATAAGAAACATGCTTGTTTTATTTTTATTTTTTGGTGTACCATTTGAAAGTAACAAGATGCTTCATCTCTGAATACTTGAGCTTGTGTAGTTAGAAATTGTTAGGGATTTCCTTTTGAATGTCCAAGCTGATGGTTCCCATTAGTGAGAGGAATTGAAAGTTTGTATATATACACACTTATATACAGTCAGTAGTTATTGCCTTTGATATCCAGTGTAATGTATTATTACTTGTGGATACTACTCTTTTTCATTTGTGGTTTCTGCACATATCCATGACTTTAGAGAGAAAAGTAGTAAATGTTTTCCTTTGAATTAAATGAAAGAGTTCTAAACTTTCAGCTCTGTGACTCTTCATGCAACCTGGTGAGAAGGAAAAATTAAACAGCTATGAGTGTTTGTATATAGAGTTGACTGGGGGCTGTGTAATATACATAGGAAGATGGAGAAATATAAGGAAGTAGGTAGAGCCTTGAAGCTCTAGTGAAAAATTTAGGTTTGGGTTCAGCTGAGAATATTTTGCTGGAGTTCCAGTGGTGGATGGACCAAAGCCAGTGTAGGCTGCCTTTACACAGCTGTTGGAGAGGCAGCTATGTTCTTTGTCCGGTCTGCACTTTTGAAAGACTTGCCATTGTAGCAGGTCTTGGTTCCAGAGTCCCATCTCCAAGTCGATCATGGGTCTATAGCACACTTTCCAGATAAAGTAATAATTTCCTAACTTTTCACTATATTTCATGCTCATATTCACTCTTTAAAATTTGCTGGTGGGGACTTGATACCACTTCTCCCCCAGTATAATAAATGTTACTAAACTAGAGCATGGAGGAAAATTAATCACTATTAATATGGTCTCTTGGCTCTTTTAATTCCTCGGCAACATTAATATGCTTAAATTTAAGGTATATCGAGTTGTAGTTTCATGAAAGCTTCTGAAGGTATTTCAGGTTAAGATATTGTTAACAGAAACTTTCTGCTTTGGTTACTCCTAACAGAATAGATAAATAAAAATTAAAGCATTTATATTTAGGGTTCTGTATTATGCCATCTTTAGATTTCTAATTTAGAGCATTTCAACTGGTCTGTTTTATCTTAATTTTAAATTCAGTGCTACATTTGCTTTAAAATATGAGTTTAAAAACCTAATGGAATCTTTCCACAGTATTAACTATCACTATGGAATACTACTATTAATGACTAATCGACAATGTATATAATAGTGATCAATTTAACCAAAATTACACAGGTAGATTAGATTTGATCTTTTGGAACCTCTTAATTTGTTTAGAAAAAGTATTACTGTAAAAACTATTGGGTTAAAGATTATTGGAGGAGCACCTGAGTGGCTGAGTCAGTAAAGCATTCGACTTGGGCTCAGGTCATGATCTCACAGTCTGAGTTCGAGTCCTGCATCGGGCTCTATGCTGACAGCTCAGAGCTTGGAGCCTGCTTCAGAGTCTCCCTCTTTCTCTGCCCCTCCCCCACTCACACTCTGTCTCTCTCTCAAAAAATAAACATTAAAAAAGTGAAAAAAAAAGATTATTGGAGAAGATAATATTCCTGTAATTGCAAAATGTCCCTTACAGAACACCTACGAAAAGTAAAATGTACGTTTACAATGAAGAAAACTAGGAATCACTGCCTTTAACGGAGTGACTGAAACACTAGTAAGTGGGAGTCAGCAATCTGACATTTGTCTATCCCGTAATGTGATACAATAAGCAACACATATCGCCTATGTATTATTTTTGCCAAGAGTATTTAATACTGATTCTAATGAGGAAACAGACAAATCCAGAATGTGGGACATAACGTAAGACAACTGGACCCTGTTAAAAAAAAAAAAGTCAACATCACGAAGACTCAACAACAAATACGGCACTGTGAATATTTCAGCATCCATTAAAGAGACAAAAAAGGTATAGCAACCAAATGCAGTGCTTAAATCTTGATTGGATCCTGGAGAGAAAAAGAAAGCTATGAAATACACTCCGAGGACAAATAGGGGAATTTGCCTATGAGCTGTATGTTAGGTGACGATTGAATTGATGTTGATTTTCTCAATCATGGTAATGGTATTGTGCCTAAGCAGAATTAGGGGGAACGTCCTTAATCTAAGGCAGTGGATATTTAGGTGTTTAAGGGTGAAGTGGTATGTCTGGAACTTACTTTTAAATGATTCCAAGAAAAAAAGCAGGTGTAGAGGACAGAAAGCAAAGGTGGCATAATGTTAGTAATTGGTAAATCTGTGTGAAGGATGCAGGTGTTTCTTGTTCTGTTCTGTCGATTCTCTGTGGGCTTAAAATTTTTCAAAATAAAAGTTGCGGGAAAAGTTGTGTTAAAAAACACAAAAGCCCGAATGGTTATTTGAACACTTTTACTCCATGGGCTTTGTTTTCATTTAGTTCCTCGATGCATCTATTTTAGTTTTTCACTTTGTTTTTATCCAAATATTTTTTTTTCTTGCAGTGAATATCATGAAAAAATCACAGACTTAATTATAAAAAGACTTTACTCACTCTTGCTCTTCTTTTTTCTTTTTTTAACTTTTTATCTCTCTTCAGAATCCATCTACCGCAGAGGTGCACGCCGCTGGAGAAAGCTTTATTGTGCAAATGGCCACACTTTTCAAGCCAAGCGTTTTAACCGGGTAAACCATAGTTTTTTAAATGTTTGATAATTTGAGATATCTATTTTTTCCCTCACTACTGTAAAGTCTCGTTTTCCCTTTTAAAGGAGTAAATAGGGTGACAACATTCCCAGTTTGCCCAAGGGCAGTATCCCTGTTATCTCCAGGTAATTAAAAAAAATTTTTTTTAAATGTTCATTTATTTTTGAGAGAGAGACAGAGACAGTGTGAGCAGGGGAGGGGCAGAGAGAGAGGGAGACACAGAATCTAAAGCAGGCTCCAGGCTCTGAGCTGTCAGCACAGAGCCCGATGCGGAGCTCGAACCCACGAACTGCGAGATCATGACCTGAGCCGAAGTCGGCGCTTAACCGACTGAGCCGCTCAGGCGCCCCTTGAGATAATTTTTAATAGCCTCTCCCTTCTTAAAACTGCTCCAGAGTGGATGATTAATTACGTGGTTATCCTAGCTAAAATAAAGTTGGCTTTTTATTTTATTTATTTATTTTTAAGTTTTATTTATTTAGAGACAGAGAGAGAGCATGTGTGCGTGTGTTTGTGGAGGAGGGGCTGAGAGAGAGGGAGACAGATTATTCCAAGCAGGCTCCATGCTGTCAGCACAGAGCCTGATGTGGGGCTTGATCCGATGAACCATGAGATCATGACCTGAGTCAAAATCAAGAGTCAGATTCTTAACCAACTGAGCCACCCAGGTACCCCGAAAGTTGACTTTTTAAGTATAATTCCAAACATCCAGAAAATAAGCAAAGTTTATTTTGCAAACCAGTTAATGTTGCAATTTTAACTTTCAGTTTTGAATATAATAATTGCAAAACACTGACCTAGCCTTAACTATGTACCAGGTGGTTTTCCAAATGCTTGACATATATTAACTCATTTAATCTTTACAACAACTTGAGATAGGTACTATATATTTCTATTTTATAGGTGAAAAAACTGAGGTATGGGGCAATTAAGAAATTTGCCCAAGATGACACAGCTAGTAAGTGGCAGAGCCAGGTTTGAAAGAAATTTCCAGTAGTCCAAACTAGTGCCATGTTCTGGATTCATTAATGTAAATAAAAGCTACCACCTGAGGTTTACAAAAGTCCTTTTCTCAGTAGCACTAATATTTGAAAACCTTTGAAATAATTACTTTAGGTATGAATCTTTAAGAGAGCAGGGCTTTGCTTTGACTTCTGAACATTCTGGAAGGTTTACGTTTGCTTGGGAGTCCTTGCATAGCTTTTTCTGTCATATGGTTTTCAAGTTTCATTCACTTTTACTATTTTCAATACTCTGAATTTATGTGAAGACTAAAAATTCTTGAAGTTAGAAAACAACATGCTTGCAAATTTCACTCTTGCAAACAAAGCTCTTTTCTGTTTAATTTTCCTATTCTAGCTTTGGAAAACTTATGTATGATGAAGGGAACTGAGTTAGAGAAGAAAGCCACTTATTTTCACTATTTTATGAGCAGAATGTTGGCAAATAATTACGACTGTCTTTTGGTTAATAAAATACTGTTGAATTATTCTTTCCAGCGTGCCCACTGTGCTATCTGCACTGACCGAATATGGGGACTTGGACGCCAGGGATACAAGTGCATCAACTGCAAACTCCTGGTTCATAAGAAGTGCCACAAACTTGTCACAATTGAATGTGGGCGGCATTCTATGCCACCGGTAAGACACAGTTGTCTCTTTTTAATAGAGCATTGTCAGTAACACTACTAGAACAGAGGGCTAAAATGCGGAGGTGCTAAGGAGTCACAGTTTTAACAGTGTTGTTACAGAATGTAACTTTACAGTCCAGTTGACCTATGATGAGTTTTGGAATTGTTACTGCAAATTTGTAGTATATAGGTAACTTCTTTATTTAATTTGCTACAAAATCATCTGGTCTAAATTAGGAAGAGGTAGGGAAAACCATTTAAGAGACTCTTTTCTCTTGTTTAAGCCAAACTCATTGGTTTGTAGCTCCCGTTGTTCTGGAGCATCCACACCAAACAGAGATCAGGTAAGAAGAATCAGAGGCTTCATGTTTGCTATTTAAAGTATGAGATTACTGGGGCGCCTGGGTGGTGCAGTCGGTTAAGCGTCCGACTTCAGCCAGGTCACGATCTCGCGGTCCGTGAGTTCGAGCCCCGCGTCGGGCTCTGGGCTGATGGCTCGGAGCCTGGAGCCTGTTTCCGATTCTGTGTCTCCCTCTCTCTCTGCCCCTCCCCCGTTCATGCTCTGTCTCTCTCTGTCCCAAAAATAGATAAGCGCTGGAAAAAAAAAAAAAAAAATTAAAATAAAGTATGAGATTACTAGGTAGAGAGTTTTTGAATTAAAAAATTTTATTTTCACTTTTTCTTTATGCAATTAAAACACGTTGGTTATAGAATAAATAGAGAATACAAATGAATAAAGAGAAATTAAATACAAATCCCTCATGAGGGGCACCTGGGTGGCTCAGCTGGTTAAGCATCTGACTCATGATCTCATTCAGGTTTTGATCTCAGGATTGTGAGTTCAAGCCCTGCATTGGGCTCTGCCTGGGGCATGAAGCCTACTGAAAAATTAAAAGTTAAATTAAAAAAATAAAAATAAAAATGCCCCATGAAATGTCCTATCTAAAGGTAATTGTCTTGGTGTATACTCTTCCAGACCTTTTTCTTTGCAGATTTATATGCATAAACATTTAAAATTTTTCCATTCTATATGGATGTAGAATAACCTATTAGAATAGATTATAGAATAATCTATATAGAATAATCTATAATCTAATAATTGTATTCATATAGAATAATGGATAACTTTTAAATACGTTTTAAGAGTAGATATAACAATATAATGAACTTCCATATATCAGTCATCCGGCTCCCACGGGTATCAACTCATGAGTGATATTATTTCAGCTATACACCCCCCATAAGTGACCTGCTGTCATCCTATATAATTTTGAACCAAATCTAAAAGATAAGAACTCTTTTAAAAACTAACTGAAAAACAAATTCCTTATAACAAATACTCATCCAGGCAGTGTTCAAAATTTCAGTTGCCTCATAAATGTGAAAATTTTGTTTTTACAGTTTTCATTCTGAATTAGGATCCAACTGAAGTCCATATTTGCAGTTGATTGATATGTGTCCTAGATATTTTCTGACTTACTGATGCTTCCATCTCTTTCTCTCTCTTGCTTTTGTCTCCCTTAAAATTTAAATGTAGAAGAAATTATGTTGTCATTTAAAGTGTTGCAGAATTTCTCTCTTTGCTTCTCCATGGTTATGTTTAAAATGTTTCCCCATCTTCTTTATTTTTTGTGTGTTATAGTTGAACCTATAATTAGATTCCGGGTTTTGGTTTCTGTGGGTTGTTTTTGAGACTGCTTCATAGAAGGTGGGGTGTTTATCCATCAGAATGTGCATAATGTTTGATTTGGTCTTATTCTTTTACATACTTTTTAGCAAAAGTGAGATCATATATATACTGTTTTCAACCCATTTTTCTCACTCAACTATGTATTTTGGTCATCTTTCTATATCTGTCTGTCTATATCCCCATCAATTTTAGCATATTTTGTTATATGTCTGTGTCATGATTTACTTCATGTGTTCCCTATGGTTGAACATTTGACTTGTTTTCTGAATTTCCCTGTAAAGAAAATCATCATGAACTTTCTGATAAATAAGTCTTATTATTTCCTTAAGGATCCAGAAGTAGAATTACTGGCCTAAAGGATATGCATTTTTAAAGAGATCTGGAGACATCTTTCTAAATTGCCTTCTAGAATGAGTGTACCATGTTTATTCATAGTACCTTCTTTGGACAGTGTGAAAATAGGTTACTATTAGTGACTCTTGGCTATCAGAATTATTTAGCTTGTTCGTATAAGCTCAGGAATGGGTTTGTAGTTAGGGAGGTGAAAATCCCATCTTAAGAAAAAAAAAAAACAAAGGCCAAAATTTGTGAACATAATTTATTTAGGGTACTGTTGATATTCTTGAGTATTCTTAGGTGATGGAACGACTTTGTACATTTATAAACGTAGGAAGAAAGGGGCAGGATTAGTGATTATATTGATATTTTAGGATGGATGCTAAACACAATGAAAAATCCTAAGGCCTGTCTTTAAGACAGCCTTAAAATTACAATGGTATAGGGGAGCCTGGCAGGCTCAGTCAGTAGAGCAAGTGACTCTTGATTGAAATGAGTCCCATGTTGGGTGTAGAGATTACTTTAAAAAAAAAAATCTAAAAAAAGAAACTATAACTGTATAACTTAATGTTCTTTCTCAAGTTTACCCTTTCTTGCTGGTATTCATTAAACCTGGATCCAAGATTAATGAATTAGTAGCACTTTAGTTTGAGTTAACATTATTCCTGAGGTTATTAGCAGTTAGTGGGTTAAGTCAGTTTCTAGAAGATATGTCTTTTCCTTATTTGGATCATTGGCACTTTTGAGAATCTTCAGAAAAATGGGAAACCCATGAAATTTTAGGTTTATAGACCATTTTGAAGTCCATCTCTGGACTCAGCTAAGGAACGTATGTACTAATGACTTCTTTTGTTAGAGATGTAAAGTGAATGTGTGGAGCTCAAAGGAAGAATAGTGTAGAAGAGAAACAGATGAGAGTATATAGAAGTTTAATTTGATTGCTAATTGATGGTCTGAAATTAGTATTCTCTTTCTTCTGTTATCTGTAAAGTGACTAATGTTACCTCATTCACAAGAATATTGCATGGTTTCATATAATAAAATTAAAGTAAATTAAATATAGTAAAAACAAGTCTCACTTATTAAGTTATATTCTTTCAAGCTTAAATTTTAATATGCTGTGTCTCATCAAAATAATGTTGTTTCTGAATTAATAGAGGTATTGGGATTTAAAAAGAATCCACTAAATTACTATATCTTTGGAAATGTTTGTAGGAGCCAATGATGCCCATGGATCAGTCATCCATGCATTCAGACCATGCACAGACAGGTAAGAATCCCACTGATACTAACCATTGTTCATCAGCAAAGTATCATTTAAAGACTTCTTTAGGTAACTCTTTAACTTAAGTTTAAAAACATTTATGTTGTTGCCAAAAGAAGTTAGGTTACCATATTTTGCGGTGGTGTTATCAGTCACAATATTTAACATATACCTGTGGCATTTTAAGAAGACAACTATGTAAAGTACAACAAATGACTCTAATTCAGGTGAACTTCTTCTGAGACCTTTTTAAAATTCAGCAAACCTAGTTTTTTCAGTAATGAAAACATACTGATATTGTGGGCCACGTTGACTATGTTCAGGTGATCTGTTTTTATTAAAAGCTTTATTATCAGAAGTAGAAATTACGGGGGCGCCTGGGTGGCTCAGTCGGTTGAGCATCCGACTTCGGCTCAGGTCATGATATCACAGCTCATGAGTTCGAGCCCCGTGTCAGGCTCTGTGCTGACAGCTCGGAGCCTGGAGCCTGCTTCAGATTCTGTGTCCCCTTCTCTCTCTGCCTCTAACCCACTCGCATTCTGCCTGTCTCTCTGAAAAATAAATAAGTAAACATTAAAAAAAAATTTAAGATGTAGAAATTATGTAAAAGACGTAGAGATGTAGTATAGAAAATTCAAAAAAGATCATGTGAGTTCCAATGTCAAATAGATACAGAACCTTAAATATGTATCTGGGAAATTTGGAGAGCTGTTAACCAGGACAGAGCATACTGATCTCAGAAGAGTCAAGAAAAGGAAGATGAGGGAGTTTTTCTGGAAGGACAGAATACAGTCTCTTGTTCATGCAATCTGTGAAATGTGGGGTTTTTTTTTGTTTTTTGTTTTTTTTTTTGCCCCAAGTAGTTCCAAGGAATAGAAACCTGTAGTCCAGTTTTTGAGTATGAAGAAAGTGAGGAGTAAAAACCAAAGGCCCCCTCTCTCTATGCCTTAGTCATACTAAAATAATTAAGGTTTATGGAGTCACCCTTGTAGAAGGAATTGATTAATTTGTGTAGAGGAGAAATATTTTTTTTTAATTATTTTTTTTTAACGTTTATTTATTCTTGAGACAGAGAGAGACAGAGCATGAACGGGGGAGGGGCAGAGAGAGAGGGAGACACACAGAATCGGAAGCAGGCTCCAGGCTCTGAGCCATCAGCCCAGAGCCCGACGCGGGGCTTGAACTCACGGACCGTGAGATCGTGACCCAGGCTGAAGTCGGATGCTCAACCGACTGAGCCACCCAGGTGCCCCAAGAGGAGAAATATTTTTAAAAAAACAAAAATATTTGTTAAAATCAATACTTGGCTGTTAATTGGTTCTTGTTCTCTACTCTCATTAAAGATTAGGAGTTGACTCATAAATACATACAATTTATTACTAGTAGGACAAATATTCCATTTTAAATAGTGAAAACTTGAGGGTGCCTGGATGGCTCAGTTGGTCAAGCATCTGACTTTTTTTTTCTTAATTTTTTATGTTTTATTTATTTTGGGGGGGGCGGGGAGGGGTAAAGGGAGAGGGAGACATAGAATCCAAAGCAGGCTCCAGGCTCTGAGCTGTAAGCACAGAGCCTGATGGGGGCTTGAACTCACAGACCGTGAGATCATGACCTGAACCAACGTCAGACGCTTAACCCACTGAGCCACTCAGGCGCCCCAAGTATCTGACTCTTGATCTCAGCTCAGGTCTTGATCTCAGGGTTGTGAGTTCAAACCCCATGTTGGGCTCTGCTCTGGGGGTAAAGCCTACTTAAAAAAATAAAATTAAATAATGAAAACTTATTCTGAAATAGAAACTTAAATCACGAGAACATTTTAAGTCAAGCTCAGTTAACGGGTACTATTGTTTTTCTCCTTTTTTTTTTGGGGGGGGGGGATTGGATTTTCAGTAATTCCATATAATCCTTCAAGTCATGAGAGTTTGGACCAAGTTGGTGAAGAAAAGGAGGTAAGATAATTAGTTTTATTGTATATTACATCATTAGTTTTTTAATAAGACTTGACAGTTAAAAAATATGAAAATTAACTTGCTTAGATTTTAAATCATAATGGTAAAATGCAGGAATGATTTTTAATGATGTTTGAGTTTTATTCTGATTTAATCTAATAATTGCTAATTTCATTTAAATTAAATCTGGTGGGATAACGTCTTTCTTTATCCTTTTATTTATTTATTTTTTTAACAGGAGAAAATCAAATTTAATAACCATACAAGGATAACTTATTTTTATTTAAGACAGCGTAATCTAAAAAATTATTAAAATTTTAATTGAATATAATTTAAGAGTGAGGTTTAGAATACTTGGTAGTATTATTAAGATATATTGTAGATCCTTCCATATTATGGGCTAGTTGTTTATTTCAAGTATAAATGATTAAGCATCTTAAATACTATTATTTTTTCTATTAAATGTTTTATCAGCTTTTAAAGCAGTAAGTTTTTAGTTAAAGATATTTAATTAAAATAATATTTTTTAAAAAATATCTTGTAGTGAAAAAGACTTAGGGGCACCTGAATGGTTCATTCAGTTAAGTGTCTAACTCTTGATTTCAGCTGTTTGTGATCTCATGGTTCGTGGGTTCAGGCCCCATGTCGGGCTCTGCGCTGACAGCACAGAGCCTGCTTGGGATTCTCTCTCTCCCTCCCCCCACCCTTTCTGCCCCTTCCCCACTTGGGCTCTCTCTTTCTCTCAGAATAAATAAATAAACCTTAAGGGGGGAAAAAAAAAGAAAAGATTCATCATGTTTCACACCTTCCACTCCCACTTTGACTTCTGAGAGGCAGCTCTTTTTAATCATTTCTAGTTATGCCTATAATGTTTATAACTCTTCAATTTTCCAACTTTATATATTGCAGGCCAGAAAGATTTTGTTCACAATTCCTCCCCCTTTTTCCATCTCTTTCCAATATTTGATAGGTATATTATGTTTTACTCCTAGTTACCTTTAAAAAACCCCAACTTTGGGCCGCCTGGGGGCTCATTTGGTTAAGCACCTGACTTGATTTCAGTTCATGTCATGATCTCCCAGTTTGTGAGATCGAGCCCTGCATTGGGCTCTGCACTGACAACGTGGAGCCTGCCTGGGATTCTGTCTCTCCCTCTCTCTCTGCCTCTCCCTTGCCTGTGCTTTCTCTCTCTCTCTCAAAAATAAACAATGAATAAATAAATAAATAAATAAATTCCCAGCTTTTTATTGTGGAAAATTTCAAACACAATTAAAAGTAAACAGAGTAGTATAACAAAGCTCCTGTATCCATTACCCAGATAAAACAGTTATCAGTATATGGCCAATGTTGTTTTGGCTATCCATTTCCCTTATTCCTGTATTATATATACTCCTGTATTATATTTTATATTATCTGTATGAGATTATCTTTCTTCTTGAAAAGCTCAGTATTTCCTTTAGTGAGAAGGTACTAATGATGAATTTCTTTAGTTTGCGTTTGTCTGAAAATGTTTGTATTTCACTTTTGTTTTGAAGGCTATTTTTATAGATCAGCAGGGTTTGTTTTATTTAGATCCTTTAAAGGTGGCATGCCACTAGTTTCTGGTTTCTGTCTTGTTAGTGATTCTGTGAAGGTACTGTGCTTTTGTTCCATTTCATTCTCCTTTGTAGTTTCAGTTAACCACATTTAATTTTTTTTTTTTTAATGTTTATTTCTGAGACAGAGACAGAGCGTGAGTGGGGGAGGGGCAGAGGGAGACACAGAATCAGAAGCAAGCTCCAGGCTCTGAGCCATCAGCACAGAGCCCGATGCGGGGCTCGAACTCACGAACCGCAAGATCATGACCTGAGCCGAAGTCGGATGCTCAACCGACTGAGCCACCCAGGCGCCCCCAGTTAACCACATTTAAAGTCTGTATATTACCTTTCCTTCTTACCATTCTATGCTTTCTTCATCTACTCTAATCTGGTTTCTTTTACTCCTCTTTATTTATTCTTGTTATCACATCAGATTATTATTTCTAGATTTTTGTGTGACCCTTCTCTCGAAACCTCATTCTCCTTCAGTTTTCATGATACTTTTTTTTTTCTTTTTTGTGCTTACTAGTTTTTCTCAAAATTTGCTCTTTGTTTTCTTGATACTCTTCACTTGAGAAAACTCATACTTAATTCTTATGGGTACATGTTGATTGTATGTGGAGGATTTTGCAGATGTGTTAAAACAGATTATCTTCGGTCTTGTCTATAAATTACCAGAAGCCCAAGTTTCTAGTTGTAAATGGATTATAAGGCTGGTTTTGTCATTCCAAAAGAGCTTGGTATTGTGTAGAAAAGAATGTTTTCCATTAGTTAAGCTGCCTCATGCTTATTTTCTGTTTATAGCTTCCAAAAATATCTCTGAATATATCCGCTCATTAGTCCAGATTTGATATATCAAGCTTCCAGTGGACTCTTTAATCTTGCAATCCCATTGTATCTTGTATCTTCAGTATGAAAAACCAAGCCCATTATCTCAACAGCTCTGTTAATCTTATCCTATGTGCACACTTTGTTTTTCTGTCAGTAGTACCTCCAGTCTCCCAGTCATCAAAGTTAGTGTCATTTTTTTAATTCACGTATCTCCATTGTCTTCATACCCAAAGTTATCACATCTTAAGACATCCTTTAACATTTCTCAGATTTCAACTCCCTCTCCATTCCTATCAGTACCCTTCTGACCTCAACTCATGAATTCATCCTTTCCTTGAGTAGTTAGATTATATCGTTTGGAATGAATAAGAAAAGAATTATTAAGAACTTAAATCAGAAAATACTTAAAAAACATTTTAACCAGGTACTGGAAATATAATGTATTATGCAAAATTCCTCCAGGTATAACTATTTGATATTAATGTTCTTGACAGGCAATGAACACCAGAGAAAGTGGCAAAGCTTCATCCAGTTTAGGTCTTCAAGATTTTGATTTGCTTCGGGTAATAGGCAGAGGAAGTTATGCCAAAGTATTATTGGTGAGGTTAAAAAAAACAGATCGTATTTATGCAATGAAAGTTGTGAAAAAAGAATTGGTCAATGATGATGAGGTAAGTAAGCACAATGTTTTATCATTTCTGAACTGTTAAGTTGGCTTAAGTGTACTATTTCAGAGAAAACCTCAATGTTTTGTCTTATCATTTCAGTCTACATTTCTAAATATATGCTTCAAACAGATTACATAAGATATATTTAATGTAATCTGATGACTACTAGATTTTTAAGAAATAAAAATCAAGCCATATTATTATCAAGGAAAAGTACTTGATCTTTGTAAAAGTTTTCTAGACTGTTTCATAATACTGAAAGATTTATTGGTGTTTTTGTATATAAGGTGTTGTTTCATGATTATCATGAAACAGTAGTAGTTACTTACTTGTATTTGTGATCATTGAATTACTAAGAACAAATTTATCATAGTTTTGATGATAATTCAGTTTGACATGGATTTCTTTCATATTTTGAAATAGGATATTGATTGGGTACAGACAGAGAAGCATGTTTTTGAGCAGGCATCTAATCATCCTTTTCTTGTTGGGCTGCATTCTTGCTTTCAGACAGAAAGCAGGTAAGATTGAAAGATAATGGAATGATTCCTGGGCTCTACACCTTTTGGTATATTACACAATGAAAACTGCTTTCTACTATAAGCCGGAAGCGGAAGACATGGAGATGGACACAAGAGTACTCTGTTTAAAATTTCCTGCTACTCATACTCCAATCAGTGATAGCCATCTAACGGTGGATCAGCAGTAGGAAATTTCCTGCTTTGGGCAAAAAAAAAAAAAAAAAAAGACCAGGTCATAATTATGGCACTAAAAATCTAACTTTTTAAGTATCTTCAAGATTCTAGTTTTAGGACTTAAAGTTTCCTAGAGTTTAACTAGAGAGAGAAATCCTAACTTCTTTACCTTAAGTGACAGTTAAATAAGACTTGTTTTGCAAGGGCCAAAGTCGAGGTGAGAGTAAGAGGCTCTGGATTGCTAGTGGTACTACTTTCAAATGGAAGAAGCAGTTCTCACAGTTATGCTGGTTTACTTTTTTGTATCTTCTGTGATTAAACAGCTTTCTTCTCCAACTACCCTTTGTTTCTGCCAAATTCCTGGAGTGTTTGTTCAGGATAAATCTGGAGAATGCTCTCTATGTTGTAACTGCTCTCTATAGTGTTTAAAAATGCAAAGTTACACTGCCTCGTTTTGGATTTTGGTGTCATGTGCTCTCTCCTGTGTTTTTTTATTTTTATTTTTTAAGCCCACTGACATGTCAAGTTCCTAGAGTTAAGCCCTGCTAATTTTCTTTCTTTCTTTTTAATTTTGTTTCTCCCACGTTTTCATTTAAATTCCAGTTCATTCACATACAGTGTAATATTAGTTTCAGGTATAGAATTTAATGAGTCATCACTGACCTATAACACCCAGTGCTCATCACAAGTGTCCTCCTTAATCCCCATCACCCATTTAACGCATCGTCCCCATCCACCTCCCCACCAGTAACCATCAGTTTGTTCTCTATAGTTGAGTCTGTTTCTTGGTTTGCCTCTCTTTTTTCCTTCCTATGTTCATTTGGGTTTTTTTTTTTTTTTCTTTTCTGTGTTTTAGATTGTTCTTTGTCATAGAGTATGTAAATGGAGGAGATCTAATGTTTCATATGCAGCGACAAAGAAAACTTCCTGAAGAACATGCCAGGTACCGTTGGATTTTTGTCTGGGGTCGTGGGTAGGGGATGCTATGGGACTTTTTATGTGCCAGGGTTTGAAAGGGTAGATAAATCACTTATTTTGATACTAGTTAATTTTTTGGAAGTCATATAGAGGCTAAGGTAAAAGTTTATATTATAACATATGTGTAACATTATGTATTTACATATATTAATGTAAGTAATTGAAAAGTATAAAAACTATTCAAGGGGAAACCTTCAGTTAACTAAACCCAATTATTTTATCTATTCAACATCCACCATTGAAATAATTGATAGATTTACACTTATTATTTGTATATACTTGAGAGTAATAAAACAATTCCTCTTAAGGTTTTATGTAATTCTGACTATTCTTCCTGTAATTACAATTTCTGAATTGTTCTGCCTTTGGCTTTTTTTTTCTCTGATCTCATACATGTTGATGAATAAGAAAAGATCATTAAATATTATTTATTTATTTGTTTATTTTCTGTCCTTAATTTGACATTATTATATAAGATTGTAAATTGCTTATATGTTGGAGGAATTAGGTAGGGAAGGATCATGGCCTTGGAGAAGTTTAATTCATCAGTGCCATGATTTGTTTTGTTTTGTACTCATAATTAGCAATAATTCTCACCCTGTTGTGCTCCGCAAAAGATGAGGCATATGAGTTTGTATATGCGTGTAACAAAGGTTAAAGATTTTATTTCTGTAAGTACTTAGTGGAAATCTTTTTTTTTTTAATTTTTTTATTTTTTAGTGTTTATTTTTGAGAGAGAGACACACACACAGAGTGCAAGTGGGGGAGGGTCAGAGAGAGAGAGGGAGACACAGAATCTGAAGCAGGCTCCAGCCTCTGAGCTGTCAGCACAAAGCCTGATGCGGGGCTCGAACTCACAAACAGTGAGATCATGACATGAGCCAAAGTCGGACGCTTAACCAACTGAGCCTCCCAGGTGCCCCAATTTAGTGGAAATCTTGCTAATACATTGATTCTTTCTTATCAAAAAGAGATACTATCCTTCAGTTTTATTAAAAGATAGAAATTGTACTAATCTAATCTCAGACCAAACTGTGTTTTGTTTTGTTTTAATTTCCTGTATGTTCATTTATTTAGTCTTTATTAAATGGTTGCCCTTCATAGCAGAGCCACAAATGACATTTCTAATTGTGACCAGAGCCTGTATTTGTTCCTTGTTTGTTCAGTTGGACATGGGGAAAGTAGTTTTTACTGTATTAAAGTGTCAGTTCTGGTTTTGTGCTTTTCTGGGAACCAAAGTACAAAATAAGGGCTCAGGTTCTCTATTCATAGAATTAAGTAACTGAGAAGGTTTGTGTTATGTACCTCCAAACATGATCATGATAACATTCCCCAAAGTAGCAATAAACCAACTTGAGTGTTTTATTTTCATTGTTCAGGTCAAAAGTTCTGGTTATCACCAATGAGTTAGTGGCAGTTTTTAAAAAACCCTTTCTTTGATGTTAAATGGTATGGTTGTAGGATAATTCATTTTCTAGAATTTTGGTATGCATTTTATAGTTTGAGTTAAACTTTTAGTATTTTTTTTTTTTTTTTATTCTAGACCAATCAATGATTCTTAGCATTTGGAGAGATCATTTGTCTCTTAGAGAAGTGATAGAAGCTATGGAAACTCTGTAGAGGGAGGAGATGTAGATGTACACACGTATGCACAACTGAGCCTCCAGTTGTAGCAGTGTGGACTGTCTGAAGTCTATGTAAGGACCCAGATTAAGAACTTCTGTTTGAGACTTTCGAATTAATAATTTTTTGAAAAGTATGAGTTCAATGTAGACTGGAACTTCTGTAATAGTGTTTTGGGCTCAGGTGTTTTTTTCTTTATTTCTTTTTAATTTTTTTAAAGTTTATTCATTTTGAGCAAGCATGTGCGAGAGAGTGCACGCACATGCGCACATGCTCGAGCAGGGGATGGGCACAGAGAGAGGGGAGAGAATCCCAAGCAAGCTCTATGCTGTCAGCACAGAGCCTGATAGGGAGCTCGAATCCACGAACCACGAGATCATGACCTGAGCTGAAGTCAGACACTCAATGAACTGAGCCACCCAGGCACCCTTAAGATATTTTAAAGTGTACTTCAGTTTGTGTTTTGGTGTCATTTCTAAAAACATAGGGAGAAAAATATCTTTTGACACGATTTTGGTGTTTTCATTTGCAGATGGGGATAGGACTTAAATAACCTCTTCTAGAAACTTACCACAATTCCGAAACTTGAATCAAATGAGTTATTTTTCTTTTTAGATTTTACTCTGCAGAAATCAGTCTAGCATTAAATTATCTTCATGAACGAGGGATAATTTATAGAGATTTGAAATTGGACAATGTATTGCTGGACTCAGAAGGACATATCAAACTGACTGACTATGGCATGTGTAAGGTGAGAGGCATTTCTAGTTAATCAGAAGGTCTCAGCAGCTCATAAAATTGTTTTGGTAAAATAACAATATTTAAAGATGGAGAAATGATTGCTACCCTGTTTGGGATGCTTTTTGGAATTTTAGCACAAAGAAAAATATACATGTTTTCTAATCATTTACAAAAGTCCGTATTTTCTGTGACTGTTATATGTGCTATAATAAGAGTTAATTTCTTTTTATTGTCTGTAACATTTTATTTTGAATGTTGTGAAAGTACTGGAGAAAATTTGGAAATAAAAATTGTCTGCAATCCCATGACTTTAGCGTAACTACTTGCGTGTCACCTTCTAGTTTTCGCCGTTTAATTGTGACTCGTGATAATGTATTCAAGATTTTCCCAGGAAATGTATCACTTTTTGTATTTAAAATTTAAATATCTGACATAAAGTACAGCAGAACAAAATAAGAATTTCAGTTACTCTCAGGACATGTCCTTTATTTCTCGGACCTATATTCTTTTTGTAACAGTTTTTTATTTAAGAGTCTAGTGTTTTTCCACAAAATGTGTAGGGTGCTACTCTCCTTGTTGAAGTAGCCGGGCCAGAATTATCTGCACACAGTAATATGGCAACAAGCATGTAAACGTATGGATCACACTCTCCCATTTACCTGAAGGAAGTGCCTCCAGAGCTTGGAGACTATTTAAACTATTTAAATGCTAACATTAAGTAAGACACTCTAACAGTATTGAAGATTTAATGTCATTATCTCTTGATAATGACCTTAAAAGAAAATCTTTACCTCAGGTATTTTTGCTTTTAGGTACAAAACTCAGACATTTTTATCTTTTCTTATATTAAATTTCTATTTCCCTAAATTTTTCTATTATACACATCTTTAGTTATAAACAAGTAAACATTTAGTAGGCAAACCCCTATATATCCATTTTTTATGCGATTTGTGATACCTTTTTTTTTTTTTTTATCTCTGTCACTTTTCTACCAGGGGATTTTTTTCTTATTTCAAAAGAAAAATGTCCTATAATTTGTCAAAGGAAAATAAAGCTGAACAGCAACAACAAAAAACCCATTAAAAATGTTAACCTTGGGGGCGCCTGGGTGGCGCAGTCGGTTAAGCGTCCGACTTCAGCTAGGTCACGATCTCGCGGTCCGTGAGTTCGAGCCCCGCGTCGGGCTCTGGGCAGATGGCTCGGAGCCTGGAGCCTGTTTCCGAATCTGTGTCTCCCTCTCTCTCTGCCCCTCGCCCGTTCATGCTCTGTCTCTCTGTCCCAAAAATAAATAAACGTTGAAAAAAAAAAGTTTAAAAAAAAAAAAAAGTTAACCTTGTTAGAAAGTGTACACATTAAAACAATAGTCTTTATTTTTGCATGCCAGATACTGTTTTGTTTTTTTTTTTAATTATAATAGTCTGCTTACAGAGTCTGAAGAAATGGCATTCTTCTGTCATTGGTGAGTGTATGCATTGTTATAACTGTAAAGCAGTTTGGTGGGGATGTATCAGGAATCTTAAAGATATACAGGCACACTCTTTGATTTAGAACTTCTGCCTCTGGGATATTCTTTTTTTACATTTACATCCAAGTTAGTTAGCATATAGTGCAATAATGATTTCAGCAGTAGAATCCAGTGATTCATCCCCTACATATAATGTCCAGTGCTCATCCCAACAAGTGTCTTCCTTAATTCCCCTTGCCCATTCAGCCCACCCCTGACCCAGAAGCCCCTCCAGCAACCCTCAGTTTGTTCTCTATATTTAAAAGTCTCTTATCTTTTGTTCCCCTCCCTGTTTTTATATTATTTTTGCTTCCCTTCCCTTATGTTCATCTGTTTTGTATCTTAAATTCCACATATGAGTAAAGTCATACGATAATTGTCTTTCTCTTACTGACCAATTTCACTTAGCACGATACACTCAAGTTCCATCCATGTTGTTGCAAAAGGCAAGATTTCACTGTTTTTGATTGCCGAGTAATACTCCATTGTGTATATATACCACATCTTCTTTATCCATTCATCCGTCAATGGACATTTGGGCTCTTTCCATACTTTGACTATTGTCTATAGTGCTGCTATATTGGGGTGCATGTGTCCCTTCGAAACAGCACACCTGTATCCTTTGGATAAATACCTAGTAGTGCAATTGCTGGGTAATAGGGTAGTTCTAGTTTTAATTTTTTGAGGAACCTCCATATTGTTTTCCAAAGTGGCTGCACCAGTTTCCATTCCCACTAGTAGTGCAAAAGGGTTCCTCTTTCTCCACATCCTTGCCACATCTGTTATTGTCTGAGTTGTTAATTTTAGCCATTCTGACAAGTATGAGGTGGTATCTCATCATGGTTTTGATTTGTATTTCCCTGATGATGAATGATGTTGAGCATCTTTTCACGTGTCTGTTAACCGTCTGGATGTCTTTTGCCCATTTCTTCACTGGATTATTTGTCTTTTGGATGTTGAGTTTGATAAATTCTTTATAGATTTTGGATACTAACCCTTTGATACGTCATTTGCAAATATCTTTCTGCCTCTGGGATATCCTGAGTAAAGTTTTTGGCCTATGAGAAAAGGTTTATGACCAAAATTTTTTTCTTGTAGTTGGTGATAAATATTTTAAATATTTTAAATAATCTAAATGGCTAGTAAGGAGAATAATTAGGGGAAATTACAGAGTGACCACAAAACATAGCATTATAAAGTCATTTAGAAGATGTTTGCCAAAACTTCATAACAATATAAAATGTTTATAAATAACATTAAATAGAGTTTTAAGGTATGGCATTGTCTGTTTCTTTTTTTTATTTTTATTTTTTTAAACTTTTTTTTTTTCAATGTTTCTTTATTTTTGAGAGATAGAGCACAAGCAGGGGCAGAGAGAGGGGGAGACACAGAATCCGAAGCGGGCTCCAGGCTCTGAGCTGTCAGCACAGAGCCCGACGTGGGGCTCGAACTCACGGACCGCGAGGTCATGACCTGAGCTGAAGTCGGACGCTTAACCGACTGGGCCACCCAGGCACCCCTGGCATTGTCTGTTTCTATATGTGTTGTATGTTCTATTATGTAGCATCATACATTCTGTTTACTTTTACATATTTTTGAGGTTATTATAATGGGCATGCATTACTTAATAAAACTCACAAAAATGAATTGCCTTTTACTTAATTGTAAATTTACTGTTAGCTTGTTTTTAAACTATCTTTTTATTGTTGATATCTTATTTAATTGCCTTGTGGCCAGAAAATGGTCTGAATGATATTAGTTCTTTGAAAATATATTGAGATTTCCTTTGTGACTTAGTATTTGGTCAGTATCCCATATGTACTTTAAAAAGGATATATAATCTCTTTTTTGCATGCAGGGAGTCTATGTCCTTCACACTCTCTCTTTTCTTTCCCCTTTTCTCCTCATGTACACATAGATTATACATATTTGTATGTATGTATGTATATTATATGTATGTATATACATATTATACGTACGTATACATAGTATATGTATATGTATAATATGTATCTGTATGTATATACATATTATATGTATGTATACATATATGTATATGTATAATATACATATGTATGTATATTATATATGTATATTTTATATATACATATATATATTTAGCTTTTGTCAAATCTTTTTCTGCTTACTAATTTTTTTGTCTGTATGATATGTCATTTTCTGATACAGATGTTTTGAAATCACCTGTTATGATTTGGGATTGTATTATCAGTTCAGCCTGCTATATCAATATACTGTAGACTAAGTGGCTTAAAAGACAGACATTTATTTCTCATAGTTCTGGAGACTGGGAAGTTCAAGATCAAAGTGCTAGTAGATCCAGTGTCTGGCGAAGGCACTCTTTATGGTTTTCAGATGCATGAAGGCACTCTTCATGGCTTGCAGATGGGTGAAGGCATTCTTCACGGTTTGCAGATGTGTCTTTTTGTTGTATTCTTACATGGCAGGGAGAGAAAGAGGGAGTTCTCTTCCTCTTATAAAGACACTTATAAAGACACTAATCCCATCATAACTAATTACCTCCCAAAGTCTCTGTCTCCCAGTGTTATCACATTAAGTGTTCAACATATGAATGGCGGGGGGGGGGGGGAATACAAATGCCCATTCCATAGCAGGGATTGTGAAATTCTTCTAATTTGTCTATTTTTACTTTGTGTTTTGAGGCTGTGTTGTTAGGTGCATACAAGTTTGTTATAAATTTTTGGTGATTGTTCCATTTCTCAGTGTGTAGTTTTTCTGTTATACACATTAGTGTGTTCTGCCTTAATTTTTTCCATCTGGTAGCTATTGAAATACAAAGCCAAAAAAATTGTGCCTTAGGAAAAACAACCAACAGTGCTTGTGTTAGCAGGTGGGATTTAAAGTGCTTTTCTTCATAAAATATGATTCCTTTTACTCATAATTAAAATTTTTATATTAAGTTTTTACCTGAATATAAATTATTTCAAGTACAATTTTTATTTTAATTGAACTGTCCACCAACATCTAATGAGGACAGGCTTTCTTTAAGCTATTTAGGGGCAACTCATGATTTTAATAATAAAGACAACTGTACTAGTAATATTTTATTTATGCTTAATATATTACCTGTAGATGCTGAGCTTATATAACAAATGAAATAAAAGAGATGAATTTAAAAGATAATTTTTGATCTTCTTATTTCTTTTCTCTTTTTTCTTTCTTTTTTATTTTTTCTAAAAGGAAGGATTACGGCCAGGAGATACAACCAGCACTTTTTGTGGTACTCCCAATTACATTGCTCCTGAAATTTTAAGAGGAGAAGATTATGGTAATAAATAAATAGGTGTTATTTTAGCTAAGTGCTAGATGGGTGGTTAAATGTGGTACCCACTGCATTATAGTACTCTGTAGTATTTAAATACTAATCTTATTAATATAAACTTCCTTGATCCCCTTAAAACCTACATGAAAACCCTAAAATATGAAATAAGAGACAATGGGACCTTAGCAGTATTTGGGGGTACAGATTTGAATATTTTATTAATGGCAACACTAAAAGTTCTAGGCACTAATCCAAGCAGTTTACATTATATTAACTAAATTAATCTTCTCAATAATCCTAGGAGGTAAGCATTGTTAATTCCCATTTTACAGAAAGTTTAGATAACTTGCCCGAGGTCATACAGCTAGAAAGTGGCAGAGTAAGGATTTAAACTTTAGCCATGTGACTACAAAGTCATGAACCCCTGGAAGATTGTTCACATTTCCTGGGATATTTCCTCCAGGAATCTGAAAAATGAGGGAGAGATTGACTGCTTGTCAGGAACCAGAGAATATATTTATCTCAAAACATTGGACTTCTTGGGTTCTGGCCCTCTGATTTCAGCAGATGTGAAGGAGGATGGTACTTCTGACAGCTGTTCAGAATCTGATTCCAAGGTCCTTCAAGGATCTTTAATCAACTAGCAGAAGATCAAGTTTCAGACCCACGAAAGTTATTCTCAAATAAAATTTAATTACATCCTCAAAAAAAAAAAAAAAAGATACAGACTATGAGTCTGAAATTACAGGCATATTTTGGAGAAGGAACTTAGTGTTTCATTTCCAGTATTTTTTCCCCAATATTTTATTTTTAAAGTTATCTTTTAGATACCTCCCCTTGTTGATAAGTGAAATATTCCTATAATCTTCACTGCCAACCATGATAGTTATAATGCATTTAGAGTTTATTTTTCATTATGTTTAATTTTTAATTATACAATGAAATGAATCTCAAGTTACTGACTTTTAAGAATGCAGAATAGATAATTTGTTGCTTCAAAAAATTTCTTTTTTGAAGGTTTCAGTGTCGACTGGTGGGCTCTTGGAGTACTAATGTTTGAGATGATGGCAGGCAGATCTCCATTTGATATTGTTGGAAGCTCGGATAACCCTGATCAAAACACAGAGGATTATCTTTTCCAAGGTAATTTGAGGTATTTTACAGATTCTCTGTGAATAACCTATTCTAGAGTATGAATGAGGATGGCTCAGATTTTTACCTTGAGTAAGAGGAGAATAATTGGACAATATACTTCTTAATATGTAAGTCTTCATTTTTTTTTTAATATTTATTTTTGAGAGAGAGAGAGAGAGAGAGAGAGAGAGAGAAGGAGAGAGAGAGAAGGAAGGGCAGAGAGACGGGGAGACAGAGAATCCCAGGCAGGCTCTGCACTGTCAGCACAGAGCCCAACGTGGGGCTCACACTCACGAACTGCAAGATCATGACCTGAGCTGAAATCAGGAGTCAGATGCCCAAGCAACGGAGCCACCCAGGCACCCCTTCATTTTTTTTAAAAATATATCTTCCTACTTCTGTTCCTTCAGTCCCATTTACCAACTACTTTCTCATACTCAGAAATATAACAAAGAAGTTCCTTCAGATCGTATATCACAGAGATTAGAAGAAGGAATCCTGTGGCTAGAGAGGAATATCTTTCCACATGGACCCCGAGGCTGAGTGCATAAGTCCAAGAACAATATGGAGGAAAAAGTGGGGTACCAAGAATATAAGAGGATCAAAAGGTGAAGAAAAGAAGGCCCACAATTGGAAACACAAAGACTCAAACAGAAAAAAAAAAAAAAAACAGACAAGGGATCACCCCCTGCTCCCAACACCCAGTCCAAAGATTTCCATGAAATTCTACATTTAATAATTAAGGCCATCACAGGAAATGAATAGCTGTTTCATGTAACAGAAAATCCAGATGGCCATGGAATATATGAAAAAGCATTCAGCTTCACTAGTAATTAGGGGTTTGCACATTAAAACATTAATGAGCTACTATTTCCTGCCCGTGCATTTGCCAGAAATTTTAAAGTCCGATAATACCAGGGCTGGTGAGGATGTGGATGGAGTAAGTGGAACTCTCATAGACTGCTGGCAAGCAGTGAAAATTGATTTACCAGCTTTGGAGAACAACTTGGCAATGTGTAATAAAATTGAGTATAGTAACATGTACCTCACATTTTGTAGCTATTAACTCATTTAAACCTCATAACAACCCCATGAAGTAGGTATTATTTTTATTCTAATTTTACAGGTGAGGAAACCGAGGCACAGTAAGGTAGTCAAAGAATAAAATATGCATGTAAATGATAAGGACAGCATTCAGAGAAGAGGCTCTCTGAGAGGGAAGGGAGAGGAGCGAGCCTGAGAAAGCACATGAGACGCTGAAGTAGTATATGTAATACCTTATTTTTTTCTTCGAGAACGCCCTTAAGTAGCTCATAATAAAAATGTAAAATTGAAGCTATGTAAATGTAATACCACTATTTTCTCTTTCTAGTTATTTTGGAAAAACAAATTCGCATACCACGCTCTCTGTCTGTAAAAGCTGCAAGTGTCCTGAAGAGTTTTCTCAACAAGGTATAAATTGAATGTCAAAATCTTCAGCGGTTTATCTCTGTATAGATGAGACTAAGTAGAGGTTCAGGCAGTGTAATATTCCAAGACACTAGCGTATAATCATTTTTTTTTCAGTTAGATCTGGAACTCATCTCTTTACCAAAGAGTATTAGATCCTGAGATGAATTGTCCTTTCCATTTTGACAGTGTAAGTCACTGCCAGCTATATATTACATATGGGTTTTTAATGTAGATGATATATATACCATGTACTCAATTAGGGAAAAATTACATCTTTGGGGATAGCCTCAATCGTACTTACAGCTTTGTTACTCAGTTTTCTTTGGATTATTATTCATAGATCTCTTTCCTTATTGAGCACTTGGGACAGTAGTGTTCTGTACAGATTATCATGTCAAAAGCCCTGTAATCAGATAAAATTCAGAAGAAATGAAATGCTGTCATTGGTTCTTAAAAAATCTGAAGACCATTCAATTCTTCGTTGTGGTCGGTAGGTTAGAATCTAAGATTCTAAGATTATGATTCTGAATGGTTTTTACTCATAACACTTCTAACACCAAATGTGTAGGTTTTTTTCCACACCAACAACCAATTCTCCACCTCTCTAGACATCAACTTGGTGTATTACAATTCAGTTTATTTCTGATACTAACTACCCAGAGTTACCATCAGATTCCAGGGGTTTAAGGGCTCAGTCCCATAAAACTATCTTCACCTCAAGTGCCAGTCATGAGTCATGAGTATCGAGTACCCACATTTCTGTCTGACTTGGCTACAGAGTTGAGCTTCCCACAATTCTCACACCTCAGGTTCAGTAATTCGCTAGAATGGCTCCCAGAACTCAGGAAAATAGTTTACTTGCTATCACTGGTTGGTTATAAAAAAAGATACAAATGAACAGCCAGATGAAAAGATGCACGGGGTGCAGTCCAAA
Organism: Felis catus; assembly: GCF_018350175.1. Taxonomy (NCBI): domain Eukaryota; kingdom Metazoa; phylum Chordata; class Mammalia; order Carnivora; family Felidae; genus Felis; species Felis catus. Next base: position 95,526,228 of record NC_058376.1, on the reverse strand, counting down.
AGGATCCTGAGCACAGGAGTTTCTGTCCCTGTGGAGTTAGGGTACACACCCTCCGTGTCTCCCAGCATATGGACATATTCACCAACCCAGAAGCTCTCCTAACTCTGTGGTTCAGAGGGCTTTATGGAGGTTCCATTACATTGACACAATTGATTGAATCATTATCCATTGGTAGTTGACCTCCACCCGTCTGAAAATGAGGCTTAAAGTTACAACTCTCTAATCACATGGATGGTTCCTCCGGCAACCAGATCCCATCCTGAGCTATCTACCAGCCCACCAAGAGTCACATTATTAGTATAAACTCAGGTGTAATTGAAAGGGACTTGTGAATAACAAAAGATAATTGGCTCACTCAGGAAATTACTCAGGTTTTAGAAGCTGGGTCAGGGACCTGGGACAGAGACCAGATACGCTTATTGTATCACGGTGATCTTGGCAATCATAAATGTTTTCTTAAATAAATTGTAGGTTAGAAAAAGTAGGTTGATGTGCATTTATCATCTAAGGTAAATATAGATAATGATGAATTTTAACAAAATGAGAAATTGAAGCCTTTGAGTACTTTAGATGGAGAAAGATTGAAAATGGAAATCTAAGTATTAGCACGCTGCAAAATGAAGGTGAGAGGTTTTAATGTTCAAAATAAAATGCCTTTTATTGGAAAGGAAAATGGTAATATGTTCTCATTCACAGTAATGAATAAGCCAAGACTGTTTGTTTGTAAGTTACAGCCCCTTAGTCCAGTGGGTCACATAATGGTTGTATCACGGTTATACACCGATTATATTGTTTTGTTGCTGTAATTGGACATAGAGCTTTACAAATGAGCTAAGAACACACTTGTGAAGTTTCGGGGTTTGTATATTTTGACCAGCACAATAACCTGTGCCAAAGAAATAGGTGGATGCTGCTGAAATGATTGTGCTGCTCTCTTTTCCCTCCCCTTTTCCTGTAGCAAGGAGTAGTGACCTATATCCACTATAATCACATGATAGCCGGGGACAGAGCCATGAGGAAATTGTACTTGTCACAAGCTTCAGATACTCATTTAAGTCTAGTGTTGTACTATGATGTAATTTCAGAGATAAAGGTATTATATAATAGACACAAAACCCAGGTCACAGAGAGGATTTATTTATTCTAAAGCATGATATCCCTCCAGTTCTTGAAACATTTCTCTCCATCATAGGACCCAAAGGAACGATTGGGTTGTCATCCTCAAACAGGATTTGCTGATATTCAGGGACACCCATTCTTTCGAAATGTTGATTGGGATATGGTACGTAAATTGTCATTGTTTTCTATATTAGGTATCCTTATTATCTTGGGCCAAATTTTATTCTCTTAAAAGAATGTTAAAAAAACAAAGCAAATATATCATAGCTTAAGTAACTTAAGCCACACTCTAAAGTGCTTTTTAAAAAGCTTTTAAAACAATAAAAGCTTAGAATATTAATTTAATGGAGCAGGTTGTCATATTAGTAAGGCCTATATCAGCGTTCAGTTTTGTACATTATTTCCATCATTGTGAATACCGTTGAACCACGCCTAAGGCCTCGCTGTGATAGGATGTGGAAGCCTCTGAGGGAAGAGGAGAAATGTAGAGGTGGAATTTTTCTAAGAACATAGGCTTGAGCTGTCATCTAATATGCCTTTCTAGATGGAGCAAAAGCAGGTGGTACCTCCCTTCAAACCAAATATTTCTGGGGAATTCGGTTTGGACAACTTTGATTCTCAGTTTACTAATGAACCTGTCCAGCTCACTCCAGATGACGAGTAAGTAACTCTATAGACTGAAATATTTCTGAAGTTATTTGGAAGTTTCCTTTTTAGTGGCTACACGGTGCTTCATTACCAGATTATAACAGAATTGAATCAGCCATTCAGTTATGGGATATTTGAATCTATTACACTATTATAAGTTATAACGACTGCCCTTTTCTACTTTGCCTTACGTGCCTTATCTCTAATTCCCACAACAACATGATAAATCTACTTACTGTCATCTCCCTCTTACAGATGAGGAAACTGAGACCCAGACAGGGCAAGCAGAGTCACACAGCTGTCAGGTGGCAGAGTCAGGATGGAAACCCGTGCTCTTTCCACTGCACTGCACTGTTTGAAGAGGACTGTCTTTGAGTTCCTGAGTATTACTTTAAGATAGATTCTCAGAGAGGGAATTAGATCAAAGAGTGAAAATTTAAGTTTATTTATTTTGAGAGTGCACAAACACGAACAGGGGGATGGGGGGGGGGGAGAGAGAGAGAGAGAGAGAGAGAGAATGAATGAATGAATGAATGAATGAATATACCAAGCAGGCTCCACACTGTCAGTGCAGAGCCCGATGTGGGGCTCAAAACTCACAAACTGTGAGATCATGACCTGAGCTGAAATCGAGAGTCGGACACCCAGCTGACCGAGCCACCCAGGTGCCCCTAAAGAGTATGAAATTTTGAAAGCTCTTGATACGTATTGCCAAATTGCTTATTAAAAAGATGACATTAACTTACCAAGTCTAGCCAGCGGTGATCTGACATATTTTTTATGTGTATGTTCATCTTTTAAAAGTATGGTTTAGAATAATTTGGGCATATTTGATTGTTTACCTCTCTTTACAGATTCATTCTGTCATCTCAAGGAGGCCCTTACTCCTTGGCTATATTTTCACTTCTGTCTTGTTAATTCTTACCACATTCCTCATGCAGCTGTTCAAACCGTCTCTACATTTTGGAAGCCTTCAGTCCTACCCCTGCCTTCACCACTTCTAACGGACTAACCTTGCCTTAGCTTGACTGCAAGGATTGAGACCTGCCTGGTGTGAGCTTGCTCTGTTTTCAGCTGTCACAGACCATCTTGCATCTCAGAATTGCGGTCTCTCCCACCTCCTTTTTCTTCTTCCCTATTCTTGGAAGGCTATCCCTCTTTTGCAAAGGGTGCTCCATTTTCCTAGATCTGTTTCCTTAGCTTCTGCCAGGATTTCATTTTGTCAGTTATGTCCATTACTCCACCTTCTTTAATTTCTCTTTTCCTGCTGCTCTTCTTCTATTTATAAACATGCTCAGATATCCTAATTTGCCCCCTGGATCTTAGCACATCTTTAAACCACCATATTTTCTTCCCTCATTTTCTTTTCAAGATAATTACTCGATGCTCATGGTAAAAGAAAAATAAATAAGCAGTATCTCCATCAAACTCCTTCAGAGTAGTCAACATTGATTGTCTTGTACTTTTCTTACTACCTGCACTCTAACTCTTTACAATTTAACCTGCTTCTTCGGCTTTTGACGGTTGAGTTGATTTGTCAATTTCTGATTTTCGTTTAATGTTTATTCATTTTTTGAGAGAGGGAGAGGCAGAGGCAGAGAGAGAGGGAGACACAACATCCGAAGCAAGCTCCAGACTCCGAGCTGTCAGCACAGAGCCCGCCCGATACAGGGCTTGAATTTACGGACTGTGAGATCATGACCTGAGCTGAAGTCAGACACTTTACCGACTGAGCCATCCGGGCGCCTCTGTTGATTTCTGATTTTTAAAGCGTGTTTTGATCAGTCCTCATCTCCCCTGATGTCTGTGAAGCATTTGGCACTCATGGCCTTGCTTTGTTGGGCGCTACCCATCCTGGTCTGCTTCATCTCTGTGACCACTTATCATCCTTTTTCCCCTGTCCCCTCAAGACTGAGATGTTCCACAGTTCTGTTCGTAACAGCCGCCTTTTTGCAATATGCACTTTGTTCCTTGGAGATTTCGGCCAGCCCCACATCACTGATACCAGCTATTTAAATCACACCCAGCTAAATTGGCAAACGGTTTTTGAGCAAAAGGCCCTGTGCTAAGTACTGGGCATTAAAGACGATTAAGATGTAGGCCAGTCTCACAAAAAAGCTTACTGTCTACGAAAGGAGAGAGTAATGTACGAAAGTTATTATTCTGACAGTGTCATGTATTAAAAAGAACACTAGATTTAATCAAAAGATAGGAATTTGAATCTTGACCTCACCTCTTACCAACTGAGTAACCTGGGTTCAAATTTCATAACTACTCTGAGCCTATTTCTTCTCTTACTGCCTACCTCAGAAGGCGGCTGTGAAGAATAAATGAGCCATAGTTCCTAAAGCACCCCCCACCTGGTATCTCTCCTGAACTGCATTTCTATCTGCTTGTTTAAACATCTTCCCTGGTTTGTCAGACAAGCACCTCAGACATACGAAATCTGAAATAAAGGTAATGACTTCTTGGGGCGCCTGGCTGGTTCATTCAGGGGAGCATGTGACTCTTGATCTCAGGGTCGTGAGTTCAAGCCCCACATCAGGTGTAGAAATTACTTTTAAAAAAGGAAAGAAAAGAAAAGAAAAAGAAATGACTCTTTATGGTCTCTTTTTCTGTTGTTCTCAATCAGTTCCTTATTTTTATTTACTTTTTCGTGCTCATTATGCCATCATGTGTTCCTGCATTCAGATCCAAAATGTCCATGATTATTGACGCTTCCTTTTCCTTAACAAACGATATTGTGTTCAGCTGCCAACTCCTTGTCTGTTCTTTCTTTACTTCATCACTTGTGTCAGATCCTTTGTTTTCGTTCCCATTGTCGTCAGCCCCATTCACACCTCTTTCAAATCATGCGTAGAATATTACACCATCCTCCTGATCGGGCTCATCCTTTGCTTTGCAACCCATCCTGTACATCTCCTGCAGTAGCACTACCAGTTTTTTAACCCCCTTTGTCAGAAGCCTCCAGTAACCTCCTCCTTGTCTAGAAGATAAAACCTGTCGTCTCAGCCAGCAGTCACGGCCTTCTACCCTCTCCTCCCACCCGACTCTCCAGCCCTCTCTCACTGTGCTCCAACACAAGTGCTGTGTTCTGACCAGTCTCCATTACTCCACATTCCCGGATAGTGTGCTGTTACCTTTGCTCATGCTGTTCCCTCTGTATGCATCCTTCATTTTTACATACTGGAATCTTCTCCATCTTGCTGAGCTACCTCAAATGCAACCAGGTCTTTGATGAATAAAGGTGAAACTCCTTCATTTTTACATACTGGAATCTTCTCCATCTTGCTGAACTACCTCAAATGCAACCATGTCTTTGATGAATAAAGGTGAAACTCCTTACTCTAGTAAGCATTACTGGCTTCCTTTAACTGGCCATTGCCTTCCTCCCAGATCATCTACCTTTGACATGCTTCTGTTCCTGTGCTTTCAACTCCAGTAAATTACTTGGCACTTTCCCAGACCTAACATAGTCTTTCATAATTCTGTTCAGTAAGTGGTTGTGGAATGAATGCTGGCTTTCTCAATTTCTGCAACTAGAAGTCACCCTTCTCATTAGAACTGTGCTTAGATCAAGACTTAGCTGTCCCGGGGCGCCTGGGTGGGTCAGTCGGTTAAGCCTCAGACTTCAGCTCAGGTCACGATCTCACGGTCCGTGAGTTCGAGCCCCGCGTCGGGCTCTGGCCTGATGGCTCAGAGCCTGGAGCCTGCTTCCAGTTCTGTGTCTCCCTCTCTCTCTGCCCCTCCCCCGTTCATGCTCTGTTTCTCTCTGTCTCAAAAATAAAAATAAAAACGTTAAAAAAAAAAAAAAAGACTTAGCTGTCCCATATGAAACTTAGCAGGTACTGCTTTCCCTTGTAGCTTTTCTTTATATGGGATACCTTCCCTCCTCGAAGGAAGGGACTGTATCCTGTGTAACTTTGCTCTGCAGTATGGTGTGTGCATTTAAGTATTCAAATATTCATTGGTATTACTCTTACTGCATATTAAATTAGAAACCCAGTATAACAGAATGCCAACATCTCTATACCCTATGACCCATGACCTCCCTGTGATGTCTTCTCCTTATTCTAGGTCTTTCTATGTACTTGTCCCTATTGCCTTTTCCTTTTGGCTAACTTCTTCTGGGCCTTCTTGTCACCATCTTCCTGTTGAGGCGACTACTAAATTGAATGCTAATTCAGACCTGGATGTTCACCTCTAAGTATGAGTGTTGTTCAGGTCAAAAGTTAAGATTAACCAGAATTGTGACAATTTGTGACTTTTAATTTCTAGCCTTCAATTTTGGACTACATTTTAGTTCTAAACCTGCTTACAGGATTGTTAGTCTTTTATTTTCAGTACTCTTGATTCTTCTAGAAGATGTTTTGGGATTAATCTAAATACTTGTAGATTTCTTCCCCCATAATTTATATAAATTAAACTTATTTTTTGTTTTTTAATTTTTGTTTACCATTTAAATAAAAAGTTGAAGAAATCTAGATTATGAAAATTAATTTATTTTTCTTTCAACAGTGACATTGTGAGGAAGATTGATCAGTCTGAATTTGAAGGTTTTGAGTACATCAATCCTCTCTTGATGTCTGCAGAAGAATGTGTCTGATCCTCATTTTCCAACTGTGCATTTTGCTTGTGTTGCCATTTAATGCATGAATAAACTCGTTACCAGCCTGGATACAATGAACCATTTTATATTTCTTACCTACAAAAAAAAAGCATTCAGTATCTTCTATTGTTGGCTGTAAGAGTCAATTATTACATCTAACTATGAAAAAGAAAATGAAACTAGTTTCCAGACGGTCATGTCAACATTCAGTTATACTGGTAATCCAGCAGCCTACTGATGAGTAATGAAGTTGTCCTTTTTGTTTAAAGGAAATATTTAACCACCGCGTTTAAGGCACATGATGGGATTGTGTCATAAACCTACTGTGATTTTTGTCATTCTTCATTTAGTCCTTAAAGTTTTAAATTTTGGAATAGAAGAGTAATTCAAAATACAACAACTTATATTACCTATTACTTTCTGAGTTCTTTGTGTTTAAAAATTCAGCTGTAAGTTTTATTGCCTTGGATAATTAAGTTATTGACTTTTAAGGCAACAGTTATTAAATTGGTAGTAAAGGATGTCACTTGCTTAGAATTAGGGAATACAAGTTCTCCTTGAGGAAAAAAAAACCAGGCACATTTTATTAAGTATTAGATTCTAAATCATTAGCTATTTTTGAAAAACTGATGAGTGATTTCTTAGGATAGGGGTGTAAGCTTCTGAGCTTATCCCTTTAGCCAGAACTTTAACTGGAATGTTAGTAACTGTCATTTAAAGAACCAGGATGCATTTGAATGGAGCATTTCTCAGTATATAGAAAGGGAGGAAAATAGAAATTAAAAATGTTTTAAATTAAAAAAAAAAAAAACAAAACACACCAGAAAAGTGCAATGGTAATCCCACAGTGACTTTTTATGGTTTTAGATAACAAGGAAGCACTCCTTATCAAACTTGTAAAAGCATTCCATTATCCAGTAGAGACAGAACGTATGCAATTTTTTCCGTACAACTTAATATACATAAAAAGTATTTTATCTTCCAAATAGTGTCTTAACCTTACTCATTTATTCACCAAAACCACATTATCCATACTTTTGGACCCTGTTTATAGTATGGAGTCTTCAGTGAAATTAAAAAAGGTCAACATGAATAAATATTCAGAACACAGACATACATATTCCACAAGTTCCAGCTCCTTAACTGAGTTTTTGTTAAGTGGGTAACACATATAATCAGAGTGGAATACATTTCAGGGGCAGAGTTCTTCAGATTATTTTTTATTAATACTAGTGTTTAGCAATTTATTATTTAAAGGGATGCCGGTGATAGCATCCGTTTATTTTGAATATTTTTTTAATGTTTATTTTTGAGAGAGAGCTTGTGAGTGGGGTAGGGGCAGGGGGGTTACAGAGGATCTGAAATGGGCACTGTGCTGACAGCAGGCGAGCCTGCTATGGGGCTCGATCAAAGTCACCCAACTGTGAGATCACAACCTGAGCTTAGGATGAATGCTCAATCAACTGAGCCACCCAGGTGCCGTGCCCCTAAATATTTTTTTAATGAAAAGGGATGTAAAAAGTAACAATAATCATCTAAATTACTCACAATTGTCCAATCTTAGTAAAATTTAATTGGGGGGGAAGCTATCTAGTCTTAAATTTATAATGATTTAAAATTTATAGGCATCTAATAATTAATTGTTTTTTTGGATGCTACCTTTTATTTGAAATGTAATTTTTCTGAAGTTTCCGACCATGTACTCATTTTTCTTCAAATGACCAAATCTGAAAGCAATGAAAACCTCAAAGGAAAAAGTTTATATACATTCCCATGTTTATGTAAGAAGTATGTATGTTTTTCTTAATACCTAAAACTTGTTTTAAAAAAGCAGTGTTCACTTCAAATCATAAACTTATAGAAAATTCTGACATATCAGAAATATGTTTATGACCTTGCTTTTAAGTGGTACTGTCTCCCCTAGGGCATTAGTTCCCAAATTTTAGAATGGGGAACGATCACCTGGGACATTTGTTTAAAATGCATATTGCTGGGCCCACCTTAGAATTCTGTTGGGTCTTTGGGCCTTATTTTAAGAAACACTTTCTTTGAGTTATTCTTTTATTTTGGCTGTAGTTATATATTAGAATATTCATGACAAGTTTTGAGAAAGGGGTAGGCAATGAATTACTATCTTATCTACAATTTTAAATAAACTTTGAATGACTTCTTCAAGTTAGATCTCTCTTCCCCAAAAAAATCCTATCCATTTTCTATCAATAATGTTACAAATGATGAACATTTTTCTGTGATGAGGTTTTAACCATTATTCAGGGTGGTCTTTTGTGTTTAAAAACATTTTTTTTAACTGATAACATTTACTGTGTATATTTTATACAGAATTGCATTACAAATATGTTTTTAACTGTGTTCTGTTTTTTGTAGTTTTTAAGTGCCATGCGAGTTGTTTTTATATTATATAGAAGTTCTCTCAAAATACTCAGCGGGAATAAGGCAGTTGACAGAATGGTTGGAATTTTGGTGTTCTAAGAAAAAATTTATATTCCATAAGCATGTATGTGGTCAGCTCATTTTATGTGAATGCAGCCTGAATTAGATATCAGGTATTATACTTGTTTAGTACCTGTATATTTACTTTTTAAATTCTGTTTTGTTTTGATTTATGTCCTACAGAATACTGCCTTGATCATCATAATATCTGTATTTGTGTACCGTTTTTTTTTTTTTTTACTTTAAAATCTTTAAATAAAATGTTTAATATTCATCAAGATTGGAACATGTTTAATATGTAGCATATCAAATTTGTGTAAGAACAGGGGTGTATCAAAATTTGTTCAGGAAGAAAAGTGAAAATTTTAAAGTGTGGAATTTTCCTGTACTTACAGCAGCATTTTGGTGGTACTAATGCCCTATTGCAGACATTCATCCATAAAATATTGTTCAGTGTGTTTTCAAACTTGCCCTTCTATGCATCCCTTCTATTAGAAAACAAATTAGTAAGAAATCAGCTGAACATAGTTTTAACCAGTTTTAAAACTGAAGCAAATTTAAACAGATTCAGAACAGATTATTCCCAAATTATTTTGTACAGTGATCTAAAGTTCCAGACCTTCTTGTTTCTCCGTTGTAGCTGGTGTCCATATATAACAAGCGTGAGCCTGGCACTCCACACTTACAAACCTCTTTACCATAACTTAATGTCTTCTTACCTTCACGAGGAGAATGAAATCTTAAGTGTCTTTACTTTTTTCCTCCGTGCACTTGTCAGAGAGCTAGGGCGTATATATATTAAAACCACCAAAGACGGATCTCTGTCTGACCATTTTATTTTATTAAAGACTTTTTAAAAATGTTTATTGATTTTGTGAGAGACTCCCAAATAGGCTCCATGCTGTCAGTGCAGAGCCCCACGTAGTGCTTGATCTGAAGAACCATGAGGTCATGACCTGAGCTGAAATTAAGAGTCAGATGCTTAGCAGACTGAGCCACCCAGGTGCTGCTTAAAGATTTTATTTTAAAGAAAACCAAAGCTGGAGGCATCACAATCCCAGACTTCAAGATGTATTACAAAGGTGTAATCATCAAGACGGTATGGTACGGGCACAAAAACAAGACACTCAGATCGATGGAACAGAATAGAAAACCCAGAAATAGACCCACAAATGTATGGCCAACTAATCTTTGACAAAGCAGAAAAGAATATCCAATGGAATAAAGACAGTCTTTTCAGCAAATGGTGCTGGGAAAACCAGACAGCGACATGCAGAAAAATGAACTCGGGCCGCTTGATTACATCAGGCACAAAAATAAACTCAAAATGGATGAAAGACCTAAATGTAAGATAGGAAGCCATCAAAATCCTAGAGGAGAAAGCAGGCAAAAACCTCTTTGACTTCAGCCTCAACAACTTCTTGCTTAACACGTCCCTGGAGACAAGGGAAACAAAAGCAAAAATGAACTATTGGGATCTCATCAAAATAAAAACTTCTGCACAGCGAAAAGAGCCAAATCAAACCTAAAAGGCAGCCAATGGAATAGGAGGAGATACTTGCAAATGACATATCAGATAAAGGGTTAGTATGCAAAATCTATAAAGAACTTATCAAACTCAACACCCCAAAAACAATCCAGTGAATAAATGGGCAAAAGACATGAATAGACTTTTCCAAAGAAGACATCCAGATGGCTAACTGGCACACGAAAAAATGTTTAACGTCACTCATCATCAGGGAAATACAAATCAAAACCACAATGAGATACCACCCGACACCAGTCAGAATGGCAAACATTAACAACTCAGGCAACAACAGGTGTTGGTGGGGATGTGGGAAAAGAGATGTTTTTTGCACTGCTGGTGGGAATGCAAACTGGTGCAGCCACTCTGGAAAACAGTATGGAGGTTCCTCAAAAAATTAAAAATAGAACTACCCTACGACCCAGCAATTGCACAACTAGGTATTTATCCAAGGGATACAGGTGTGCTGTTTCGAAGGGGCATGTGCACCCCAATGTTTATAGCAGCACCATCAACAATAGCCAAAGTATGGAAAGAGCCCAAATGTCCATCGGTGGATGAATGGATAAAGAAGATGTGGTATATATATACAATGGAGTATTACTCGGCAATCAAAAAGAATGAAATCTTGCCATTTGCAACTACGTGGATGGAACTAGAGGGCATTATGCTAAGCAAAATTCATCAAAGACAAATATCAAATGACTTCACTCATATGAGGACCTTAAGATACAAAACAGATGAACATAAGGGAAGGGAAGCAAAAAAATACAAAGATGGGGGGACAAAACATAAGACACTCTTAAATATGGAGAACAGAGGGTTGCTGGAGGGTTTGTGGGAGGGGGTATGGGCTAAGTGGGTAAGGGGCATTAAAGAATCTACTCCCGAAATCATAGTTGCACTATATGCTAACTTGGATGTAAATTTTTTTAAAAATTAATTAATTTAAAAATAAAACCCAAATAAAAAAAATACTTTAAAGTTATCTCTACACCCAACGTAGGGCTCAGATTTACAACCCTGAAATAAAGAGTCACGTGCTTTACCAGCTGAGCTAGACTGGCTTCCCTTGTGTCTTATTATTTTATGCTAATTTCAATTCTTGCTCAAAATGGAGTATAGGCAATATTAACAAAGCTCTGTTCAGGGTAACCTCTATACCAAATCACAAATATGGTTGTTTTCTTTAAGTTAGTAAAATCCCGAAACAGAGTCCAAAGAGATGTTCGAAGCTTTAGGGAAATGGTGCACTAAGACAGTCACGAGGGCAACCGGTTTCTTCCTGAAAGTTAAAGCCAATCTCCAACCGTTAAAATTCAGCAGCTTGGTTTCTGAACAACACCCAATACCGAGTCATTTGGTGTATTGATGGCCTGTCTCCCTTTGCAGATTGGCCTTAGCCCTTAAGGGACCAGTTAAGGCCCAGATAGTCTGAGTAGTTTGTATCCATAGTTTATCGTTCCAGAATATACTGGATTTGTTATGCATGGTGCTAAATCAGACAATCTCTGCCCTTGACCTTCAAGACAGGGAATGGACATACTGAGAAGATATTCATATTTACAGCAAATAGTCCAGTTATAGGAGCCAAATAAATGCAGTAAAATATACATTATATGGTCATGATAGTTTATCAGCCTCACCAATGAAACTTGCATGAGTTTTGACATTCATATGTAATTTATGCTAGACATTTTTCAGATTTATGGTAGATAAAGCTTTCAGAATTCATATATACACAGTAAGAATTCATATATACACACATATTCTTTTGTATATTTATATTTGATTGTTTTTGGCTTTTGTGCCCAGAAATATGAATGGGAATGGGAGAGAAAATTGTTAGATGCTTCTGCTTAGATTAGGTTTTGTACAATTCATCTCTGAAATTTATGGTTAAAATGAATCCAGCTCAGAATTTGAGAGTGATTTTTGGCAGTACAGTTTACCTTCATGTAGCAATTTGTGCCTTACTGGCATTAACACTATTTTTACTGTAATTATTATTCCTGATGTATTTATTGAATAAAATGAAATTATAATTTTTCCAAGAGTTAAGTATTTGGTGTGATCTTTTATAGGATGTCTGAAATTTAAAACCCATGCCAGATGGATTTGAGAATTTGAGAGAGCTTTATCTTTTCATTGACAGTTTAGCTGATCAGAAGCAAATTCTGATTGTGTAGGAAGACTCGTTAGAAAAGAGAAAAGAGCCAGTTGAAAAGATCTAGCAAAATCCTTGAAAAATTAGATGCTTTGTTTTTCCCATAAAAGGCAAGTTCTGGGTTTCTAGAGGTAGTGCCGCGTAACGACATTTAAAACTTACATGATATAAACTATCTGCGATGTGGGTGGTTATACTTGGTGACTTTTTACATTATTCATAATATAGGGGAAAATCAGGTAAAGGTAGTTAAGTACAGGGACCTATTTTAACTCACATTTTGTGGCCTTTTACAGAACATTTTCTTTTCCAAGTGAAATTTGTTACTAGGAACTCTAGATTTTTATTTGAAAGTCAGGTTTTAAAATTTAAGGGTCATAAAAGGATGTGCATTTGTGAACAGTTTGAAAGTTTGAAACAATATTTTAATGAGGAAATCTAAATCACTGTGGCAGACTTGATGCTTTGCTAAATTATTCTTACTTTCTTGATGTTTAAATTTTTAATTATATTTATTGGAGGCGTTACAATGTGTCTAGCACTCTACTGATTCTGCAGAGTTTAGAAACGTTTTATTGTAAGGAATTTGTGATAAAAAGAATAAATGCATTCCAGAAAAGATGGCTTAAGTTCAAAAGAAAATTCTGTGCGTATGTTATCCCTTTAAGTAGGGGATATTTCCTATGATTAAAATAAAAACTAACATTCTCCCCCAGGTAGTGAGGTCTGAAACATGGAAATGGCAGACAGCGCTATAGCCTTTCTCTGACTGGGGATCCTATCTGCTTTACCACCACCAGGGGCCAGTCTCTTGCTGTAATGAAGGTCAGAGTTACCAGCCCCTTAGCCCTCTGGAAGAGGCAGTATATTCACTACAGGCCAGTTAACAACAGATTCCAGGATTTCATCAGGCTAAACATGTGTATTTTGATTTTACAGAACTATTGGAAATCAACATTTGAATTGCCTTTCTGAAGGAAATCAGGAATGTGTTATATGTGGGTGTCTGGCAAGTTTTCACAGAACTGCTTTGCCTTGTGGGTGTTAGAACTTTTTATATTTATTCAACACAAATGAGGACCTACTATGTGCCAGGCACTTGGGGGATATATCAAGAAAGAATTTTGCCATATATTTATTGCTATCTGGGCATTTTTCCATCTATAGAAGATCCCTTCAGCTGAAAATAAAATCAAGACTGTTTTTGGTCATTTAAATACTGAGAAATTCAGTGAAAACAAAATGCAAGAAATTGTTCACATTGTTTCATTTGTGGAATTCTAAATCAAATATTGCACGGCGTCACAGATTTAACCCATGAATGTTGGTAGACATTCAGATTGTCCATCAAAAACATGATTTCAGAAGAATTTTGACTAGGTTGCTATTTCACAACAAATACTGAACACTTTTGTACTGGAGGTAAACAGCTGAAAGCATCAATTTGCCAAGAAAAGGCACATTCCTGTTAATCCTGCTGAAAATTTCCACCATGCCTCAATTCCAGGCAGTTATTTACTTCATCGCCCAAAATAACCAATTGTACAATATGCCGTAAGTTGCATTCAACAACCTCACACCTTCTCCTTCGCGGGTTTTTCATCAACAACTTTTTTAGATTGTTGTTGACACCACTTTATAATTTGCACATTGTAACTTGGTAGTAAGAGTAACTCAGAAGAATGATAGCTGTCCACTTGCAAATTCTTGAAAGGATGAGTTCCTTTATTTTTATTTTTATTTTTTTTAAATAGAGGGGAGGGGCACCTGGGTGGCTCAGTCGGTTAAGTGCCTGACTCTTGATTTCTGCTCAGCTCATGATCTCATGATTTGTGAGTTCGAGCCTTTCGTGGTGCTTGGGATTCTCTGTCACTCCCTCTGCCCTCCCCCCCAGCCCACTCTCAAAATAAATAAATACACTTAGAAAAAAAAATAAAGGGCAAAGCTTGTACGTTATAATGAGGCCTGGTGTTTCGTTTCGTTTCGTTTTGTTTTTTACTTCTGTTTGATTTTCAGTGATGCCAGAGGAATTTCAGTTTCCCAAAGAAAGTTGTTCCTCAATGTCAGGTCCACCCAAAAAGGAATATTATTTATGGGTTTTAATAGCTGACGTGAGCCAGGCATATGCTAACCATTTAGCATTAAATGTAAGTAGCAGTGTCTCCACAGATTCAGGATCCAACATCCAACCACACACCAACCCCCGTCCCTTCTTTTTCATCAGTTTTTTTTTCCACCACACCTATTGCCACCTCAAGACCTTAACACGTGCTGTCCCCATGCCCTGGGAGTGGGCACCTTATATCTTTCAGGCATGTGTCACTTGTACAGAGAAGACAACCTCAGGCTACACCACCTGGCGGCCCCTCCCCTATTCTCTGTTGCACTTCACACGTTTTCTCCACAGCTGCTCTCACAATGTCGAAGTATGCCTTTGCTGGCTTATTTTATTATCATCTGTCACTTCCCCCCACTCTGGGAGTTGCATGAGAACAGGGGCCATGTCATTTCCACTTACCACTGTAGTCTGGGCACCGGGAGCAATGCTTGGCACATAGACCCTCCAGGAATAGTTATTAAATGAATGCATAAATGAGCAAATGAACAAACATGAGCTCTCTACTTTGGAAAGAGAAAGGTCCCAGGGGCGTCTGATTTCCCCAAGAGTGGAGATTGGCAGAGAAACTCTCAGCGCTACAGCAGCGTTGGGGCTAAGGAACCAGACTTTTAACAGACCACGCAGATGTTTTTTCTGCTTTAATAAAGACCGGAAAACTGAGCTAGGAGAAGGCCTTCACCCACACACTAAATGCTGACCTAGGCCAAAGAAGCTTTTTGCTACAGTTGGGAAGGTGAATCATTGTGGGGTTTTGTGGGATTCCCCAGCACTGATGTAAACGGAAGCTTTTAGAGAAGGCCCCAAATTTCTCAGGTAACAAATGGAAATCTGGGGAAAGGGAGGCCTCCCAAAATATTGAAGAGACTGCAACGCATAGACTACTTCAGTTGATTGTTAGTTTTCTGTTTTGTAGGAAGGATTTAGGAGAGGAGAATTTCATATAGATTGCCTCTATTGCCTTAACCAAGCGAATCCTAATGAAAGTGCTCCACGGAAGCACATTTCATACTTGGAAGGTGGATCTGATTCACAGAAATCCTCAAAAGCTAGTTGGAGTCAAGTCTCATGTGGGCAGCAAACCTGGGAAATACCGCTCTGGAAATTTGGACTTTAATTCCCCCTCCTTCCTACCAGCTGGTGGAAGAGCCTCTGCTGGAAATGACTTTGAGGTAAATGGGACATTTTGCTCCCTCTCTGTGGCCCACAGAGAAAGACTTAAATTCTCAGGGAAGAAGAAATGATGACTTAGAGAACATATTTTGTCTCCAGCACAATGATTCCCTAACTCTGTGCCCTTTGTCTCTGCATCGAGCGCTTCGAAAGTACCTCAGCTGCTTGCTGTGAACAAGGGGGTGGAGAGGGGATGCTTCCAAAGCTCTTCCAAGCCTCTATTTGCAGAACCCAGAGGAATATTTAATTAGTTCTGTACTCCAGGCTACTCAGAATAGGATTTCATAGGGTTGGAGTGTGCGGATGAAAAGAGAGGCCTTGTACCTCTAGTTTAGACCCCTTGTCCCTAGAAGCTCACCCAACAGCAGGGTTTTAGCCACAGGCCTGTGGGTGTCCTTTCGTGGGTGCTCTCTATGATAGTAGAGAATGTCCCACCCAGAGTCCCCCTTCCTCTCTCCCCACCCCCCATCCTTAGTCCACCTCCTTTACCGCATGAGTAACCGCCATTCTTACCCCATACCTCATCCCTACTGATAAGATGGGTAAGGGAAACAGGCATTTCTGGGGTTGGCGGAGGGCAGAAAAGAATTGCAATTGCCTTGCTTTTGTTTTCTGCGTTTTTTGGGTTTTTTTTTCATTTTGTTTTGTCTTTTGGTCACTTCTAAATTCCTTTTTTTTAAAAAGTCGACATCTTGCACCGTGAGGATTAATATCCCGTGGCTACGTTTCCAGGTCTACAATTAAGATTCATACTCTCTCTGCTAGCATGATTCTTGGGCCTTTGGGAATTAAAAGAGCATCTGTCTCCTTTTAAAACCTGGAGTAACATTACAAAGTCCCTTTCTATTAATGTGAGCTTAACAGAAACCATGTCTGATTTCCTCTTCTCAATTTCCTGTTTTCTTCACCCTCCGACAGCAGACAGAGATGTTATAAATGATGGTGGGCTGTATCGAATTAGGGCTTTTCGTATTGTAGGTCAAGCAAGTGTAGGTGTGAGGACCTAACTGCCATCTCTAACACCGTGTCTATGGGGAAAGATCTTCTATGTTCCAAATAAGGACAGACAAGCAAACTAGAAGACCTACTGTTACCGTGGAAACAGTCTCTATGTGTATGCACGGGTGGTCATACACATAACACACATAAAGGCAATGCTCTGGGGCATTCTGTCTGTGACAATCCTTTTGGGGCCTTGGTAAATCTGTGGCCTTACTGAGTCTTACTTTAAGGTAGGTGACTGCTCTAACAAATAGACTCGTAAGGGGGTAGAAGTTTATTTCTTCCTCTCTTAAGGACGGATGCTCTGGGTCTGCAGCTGGAAGGACGGGGTTCTATTTCCCGTTAACATTCAGGGGTCCAGGCTGATGGTGGCTCTGCCATCTTCAAACCACGAGAAGGGGAAAGGCTGGGAGGTATATACAGGGCACACGTTGTGGCCCAGGCCCCGACAGAACTTGCCTGACTCAGGCTCACATTACTTCTTCGAGAACTCAGTCCTTTGGCCTTTCCGACAGCAAAGGAGGTTGAAGAACGTCAGCCCATGGTGCGTCCAGGAAGAAGAGGTGACTAGCCATGGGTGGCCTGCCAGCTGCCTCCCCCATCCTGCGGCAGAACTTCTTTCAGACTGAGTCACATCAGATCAGGTGGGAAGTCCTACATTGTGATCAGAGGGTCACCACCACAACCCCCTGTTGGTACCTGGCTGCTATGTCCCGCTTCGATTTCCTTCTTCAATCCCTGGCTCCGCTGGACTTCCAGCCCCTTCCTTTGCTCTCCTCCAGTGCCCTGCTCCCAGTCAGTGTGGTCTCAGGCTCACAGTCTCTCCTTGCTACTCAGTATCTACCAATTGAGTCTCCCGGTCTCTTATTCAGATACCCGCTGGATTCCCTTGGCTTTTCACTCATGTGTCTTGTGAGTCCCATTATGTTCCTCCTAATGAGGACAGCAGCCCCGGGGCTCTGATGCCCCATGCCCAGGACACTGCCCTTCCTGATGCCCCATGCCCAGGACGCTGCCCTTCATGGCCTCTCATTGGCTTTGACACTTTAGTCTCCTCCTTTGTTCTCCTCACCTCCATCTGACCTCCCCTCACCTCCCCCCCCCCCCCCCCCCCCCAGCTAGTTGCTGGTGTGGCCTTTTCGAAGTTGTCTATTTCACACCCAAGCACACTCAGCGTCTTTGCTCTCCCAAGCTGCAGACCGCATCTGTGTTAGGGGCCTAGGGGCCAAGGCCCAGCTTCTCCTTCCTGTGAGGAGCTCCCTAGCTAGAAGTCTTCTGTGGCCCAGGCAGTACGGAAGACATATAGACATGAAACAGACTCAGTAAGAATCCTTCATTAGGCACTTCACATATGTCAACAGCCTTGTAGTGGTGGGATTATTTTTATGTAGGTGACCTGCCACCCCCTCCCCTATCTAAGCTGATCTATACTTAATGAGTATCTTATTATAGCCCATGTACTGTGGCACATATATACTTCTTTGTTTACTCCACTGCACCTAGTACACACTAAGCACTCACTAAGTGCTGTCGATACTAGCCCTTCCCTCATCCACTTATTATTTTAAGGGAAATCCTTTTTACGTTTTTATTTTTTTAACTGTATTTGTTTGTTTTGAGAGAGACAGAGACAGTGTGAGTGTGGGAGGGGCAGAGAGTGAGAGAGAGACCGAGAAGAGAGAGAGACACAAGCAGGCTCCGGGCTGTCAGTGCAGAGCCCAGCACGGGGCTTGAACTCACAAAACCCTGGGATCATGACCAGAGCCGAAACCAAGAGTCGGATGCTTAGCTTACTGAGCCACCCAGGTACCCCAACGGTAATCCTTTTTAAAGTGAAGGTTTAGATGATTTAAGCATTGGCTACTCAGCGCTTGAACTAGGTATTACCAAACAAGCAATGACAGAATAGACGATAGAAAAGGCTAAATATATAGCCCTACTGAGGAAGATTTTATCAAAAACTAAAGGGGCTCAGTCAGTTGGGTGTCTGACTGCATGGCTCAGTCAGTTGGGTGTCTGACTGCATGGCTCAGTCAGTTGGGTGTCTGACTTCGGCTCAGGTCATGATCTCACTGCTTGTGAGTTCGAGCCTCACATCGGGCTCTGTGCTGACAGCTCAGAGCCTGGAGTCTGCCTCAGATTTTGTGTGTCCCTCTCTCTGCTGCCCACCCCCACTCGCTCTCTCTCTCAAAAATAAACATTAAAAAAAATTTTAAAAACCCCAAAAACTAAAGGGGCACATCGGTGGCTCAGTTGGTTAAGCTACCAACTTCGGCTCAGGTCATGATCTTTCAGTTTGTGAGTTCAAGCCCCACATCAGGCTCTGTGCTGACAGCTTGGATCCTGGAGCCTGCTTCGGATTCTGTGTCTCCCTCGCTCTCTGCCCCTCCCCCACTCTTACTCTCTCTTTCTTTCTCAAAAATAAATAAACATTAAAGGAATTAAAAAAAAAAAACTAAAGAGAAAGGCTGTTTAAAGACTATATATCCTAGAAAGATGTAAAGGTAGATATTTATGGACTATTCTGAAGCGTGCTTTGTCATTGTACCTATAATGTGGTGTGGCTATGCTTTTAACAGCATTATAAGTACATTTTGAAATGAGAATCTGTCTTCACAAAAATATGACAGCTATAAAGAGAAATATCATCTATGCAGGCTACAAGTTGACCTGATCAAGAAATTCTTCAGACCCTCGTTTATATCTTTTGGCTAAGTGAACCTGGAGAAGGAATTGTAAATTACGGAATAATAGTCAAAGTTTGAAAAGGGGGATCTGCCAGGTAGGAAATAAATTCTCTTTTAAAGAACCCACTTTATTTGAAATGAAGGAAAAAACTGATGGATGGCTTAAAAGGAAATGTTTGACTGAAGCCTGCCTGCTGTACCCATAGCTACCTGCCCACAAGAATGTGGCTCCCTGGTGACAGCTGCACTAATTATAGAAAAACAAGTTGAGTGGAAGAAGACGAATTATGTAAATTTACATTGACTGAGGATCCTGTTGGAGCATTAGGAATTTTGATTATTAAAAATAAATCCAAAATGTTCTTACGTGGCAAAGGAATTGAACTGAAGGACAATTTGCTAGAGTCTTAGCATGAAATCTGGATCAGCAAAAATAACATTTATTAACGTTACTGTAAACTACTTGCAGGTAAGAGCCGTTCTGTGGATTTGAGAGGGAATCTAAAGTCTGTTTTGGGCTGTAAGTTTACATTTTGGTTTTTGTTTATAAAAAAAATATGATACGTACTCCCCAAATCACATTTTTTTTCATAAACTCTTGCTGTTAAAATAGAAGCCTGAAACTTTCTGTGTTCCATTTCAAGCAGTTTTCTTATTCTAAAGTATAAATCTAGCTTAAAAGCTTAGGATTAGAAAACAGTGAAGAATGGAAAACCACTCAATCTTCTGAAAGAAAACATTTTTTTTATTTGTGTTCAAAGATGGGCCATTGAAATCAATACCTTAATAAGGATGTCAAACAGGATTCTTTACACATTCAAAAATTTGATAAAGTCAGGTTTAGTGACTGTGTTCATAAAAGCCAATGCACCTGGTGGTTAAAAATTTTGCTTAGTGAAACATTACTCAACACTTAATTTAATATGCTGTAATTAAAAAGAATTTTTTAATGTTTATTCGTTTTTGAGAGACAGAGAAAGAGACTGAGCACTAGCAGGGGAGGAGCAGAGAGAGAGGGAGACACAGAATCTGAAGCAGGCTCCAGGCTCTGAGCTGTCAGCACAGAGCCTGATGCGGGGCTCGAACTCATGGACCGTGAGGTCATGACCTGAGCTAAAGTCGAATGCTCAACCATAATATGCTGTAATTTTAAATGAATCTTTTTTCCTACTCAGACACCATGGAAATGCAGCTAGATTGTTTTAGACACTCATTCAGTGAACCAAAAAAGTGACTTATTGCTTGCTACATACCGGGAAGGTGACGGGTCTGCCACGAAGGCATGGTTCACAAGTTTCTTTTTTCATTCACTCCTCACCATCGCAGCACTTTAACCAAGTGAGGAAAGCACTGTTACATCGGGGTCAGAAAACTGTCTGAATGCAAATAGCCCTGTATTTATTGCCACTCTTACTCCCCAAGTTTATGTATGTTTTAGTAATCTGCAGTTCAGAGGAGAATTACCCAAGCCTTTTCCCAATGCAGATCTTTCACGATGTGTCTTCTACTGAAAACCCCTGTGCAGATAGACAAAGGACAGCTTGAGGATACCCGAGTGTTCATATTTAGCACTGACACAGCACTTTCATCTGTAATGTGCCTTACAAACATTAACTAATTAAGGGGAACAACACCCCTGCAAGGTATTTAGCAAGATGCAAAAATGAAAATCTACAAGCAAGACAGACAGGATGCATAAATCATGAAGTGTTAAATCAACAAGACCTGAAAACCAGCAGGACTCCCTCCCCCTTTTCTTGCCATGACCGTCTTTTGGGGAAGGCAAGAAGTTAGATTTTGTGCCAAATGATAGGGGAGGGGGTGATGTCTGGGTAGGGGTGACTGTGACGGAGTTCCAAGTATCACATTTCCAAAAGGGAAATGTTCTACTAACTCAGAGGGGGGGCTTCAAGAATACAGCCCTTTTAGAAATACCCCAGAGAACAGAAAATCAATACAGTGTTTAATTAATCTACTGCAGATTGACTTCACATAAAGGAGCCCCAATCAGGAAAGTACTGCACTAGGAAATCTGACAGTGCACAGTTGGAGAGTCTAAGAGGTCGGGAGAATGGCCTGTGGCATAATTTGCATTTTTTGTTAAGGGGTGGGGGAGGGCATCGTGGCCGCGCTCTGGTCCTACTACAGATTTTGCTCGCTTGCTCTGTGAAAGCGTTCTCAACAGCTAACAGCATTACACAACGGCGAGGGGTAGCTTTTAGGGGAAGGAATGGAGCGTCGTTCAGAAGAATCTGCAGTTCGGGGCTTTGGATGAAGAAGGCTGGGATTCTAACGAGTTCTGTGATCCAAGTCCTGTTTCTTCATCTCATGTGGGTTAATAACCTCTATCACAAACAGGATGCTAGAAAATGAAATGAAGTGGGTGGGAAACATGCTTTGGTGCAGAGTAGATATTCCACGACCTGTAGTTCTCTTTTTGCTGCCTTGGGTGTGCTGCAGGCATGAGGCAGGTTCACCCCTGTCTTAACCCCAGGAGGCCCCCACCTGAGAAGCAGTTCTAGAGTCCCGTTGCTTCTCAGATGCCCTTGAAGACCTCTGAGTTGCATTCTCTAACGCGCTGGCCATGAGCCACATGTACTGCTGAGCATTAGGCTAGCTCAAATTCAGATGACCTGTCAGTGTAGACTACATGCTAGATTTCGAAGACTTAGTAAGAAAAAAAATGTAAACATTTTAATGAATAATTTGTATATTTATTGAAATATACATAAGAATACCTTGGACATATTGTGTGTTTTTAAATGTTTATTTCTTTTTGAGAGAGAGCGCAAGTGGGGGAGGGGGCAGAGAGAGGGAGACAGAGGATCCGAAGCAGGCTCCCCACTGACAGCAGCAAGCCTGAGGTGGGGCTTGAACTCACTAACCGCAAGATCATGACTTGAGCTGAAGTTGGACCTCAACTGACTGAGCCACCCGGGTGTCCCCGGACATAGTGTGCTAAATAAAATATATTGCAATTAATTTCACCTCCTTTTGCTTTTTAAAACTGTGGTTATGGAATACCTGAAGTTACATATGGGACTCACATTTGTGGTTCACATTGTGTTTCTATTGGACAGTTTTGAAATATCCAGAAATATCTCAGCTCACATAATTCATCAATGAGAAAAAAGTTTGAGAAAGCAGCCCCCAAAGTGTATTTTTTGCTAGAAGTTTACTTTATATACATTAGAAAACACAAAAATTGAAAGCAAACACATGAATGGAAGTCATAGTATCTTCTTCCCACACCTCAGTGATTACCATGTGTACCCCGGGGATGTATATGTGCCGCTTTGGAAACTGTTACCTTAGTACTGTCTAGCTCTTGATGAGGCAAAGGGCCTATTTCTTCATACTCCTTTGAGTAGGGGAACCGGGTCCTTATAATCAGAGAGAAACAACATTACAATAAAAATTGTAACAACACACAGATTAAGCAAGTACAACCAAAGTCAAATATTACAAATGTTGCACCTTGAGTAAGAAAAAAGGCTAGGAGGAGGCTCCCCTCAGTTGCAGCTGTAGAAGTTTGTTCAGAGAGGGGCAAGTGGAGGAGGGGACAAGTGAGAGGCAGTGAGATCCAGCCCCCGGAAGCTATCTGTACCCAGGACTTTACCTAGGGACCCCTGGCTGGCTCAGTTGGAAGAACACAGAGCACGTGACTCATCTCAGGGTTGCGAGTTCAAGCCCACATTGTGTGTGGTGCCTACTTAAAACCGAAGAGACAAAAACAGAACTTTACTTGGGATTACAAAATTGTCAAAGGGTTGAATCAAAGATTATGGGGGAAGGACTAAGGTACACCCTAGGTTCTGCTTAGTATCTTGTCTCCCCTCCTCTGCACCCCACCCCTTACAGTGAAGAGGAACAGGCTCTGAGTTTCTAAACGTTCATTCAGAAGAGAAAGGATAGAAGAAAGTAAGGAAGGAGCCAGTACATACGTTTTTAGGTTCTATGAGCAGGGGCCATGGAGTCCTGCTCCACATAGGGCCCCCAGGGGCAACAAGACCTTTCTGATGAGAAGTGTAGGGAGATACTAAGGTTTGAAGGCAGCAGTGAAAGAAAGACTCCTCTCTCCAAGTTTGGACCAAGAACTGAAGAGATCACGGGCTTTGACGGGACATGGGAACCTACGTACGCTAGAGACTGGAGAACCTGCCCTGTGCGTTCTAGAATACACGAGATCTTCTGGGACTCTTGAATGACCTTAGGGAGACGAGGACTCCAAATCCTGACTGAGATTAATTTCTTGGCAGTAGAATGATTTGAAATAGAAATGTGGCAAGTTTTTAATGAAAAATATCTTAATTTATAAATGTACACAGTTACATAATATGAAACATCAAATAGAAGTGAAAATAAAAATCCCTCATCCCACCTCCACAAGGTAGATTCCTACTTCCCAGGAACAACCACCTTCAACTTTTTTAGCTGTTTCTTCCCACATTTACCTCCATAATTCTAAATAAGGTATTCATATTACTTCTGAAGTTCTTGAGTTTTAGATATTACCTAAGGACTTTTCACTATGGAAGATGAAAGTTCAACTCCTTTATGCACACACACACACACACACTTTACTTTCCTTTCTTCCTTCCTTCCTTCTTTCCTTCCTTCCTTCCTTCCTTCCTTCCTTCCTTCCTTCCTTCCTCTCAATATAGTTATATCACAACTGCACAATTTTGGTTATTTATAGAGGATTTACATTATTATGACTATTCCAGTTTTATTTACAGCAGAGCCAATTAATAAATTATTTTCCTTTCTTGAGTGATTTTTTTCTAGGGTTACCTAAAAAAAACCCCAAAACTTTGCTTAGTTTTCTATTTACCTATTCGTCACTCATTCATCTTCAAACTTTCTCACTACATACTAGAGCTCTCTAAATATGTTCAAACATTAGGCAGTGTGTCATTTTCTGTCATTTCTCATTCTCCTGCACTAATCTGGCCTGGAACATGCTTGCGATCTGGGGGTTCCCTTCCACGTCAGTCTCATCTTTCTGTCCTTTGTCCTCATCTCTGGCGTTTTGTTGCTGCTTTTGTTTGTACTTACTTTACTCATTTACTTCCCTTTTTTTAAAGTTTATTTATTTTGAGAGAGACACAGACAGCACAGGTGTGGGAGAGGCTGAGACAGAGGGAGAGAGAGAATCCCAAGGAGGCTCTATGCTGCCAGTGCAGAGCCTGATGAGGGGCTGAACTCACAAAACCGCGAGATCATGCCCTGAGCTGAAGTCAAGCATTGGACGCTTAACTGACTGAACCACCCAACGCCCCAGGTGCCCCCATTTTAATGAAGGTTCAGAAAGATGCAGATATCATTTTTTCAGGATGTCTGCTTATTGGGTAGTAAGAATGTGACATTTCCCAACCTCACTCTTGTAGAATAAAAGTCATAGCAGCCACACAGGAATAGCAGCATTTGAAAATCAGGAGGAATCCAATACCAATGACACATTGAAGAGAAGTTCCCTCTCCCAGTTGGAGCTGACTCCAGCCATCTGCACGACAGCTGGACTTCACAGAGGAATGCAGAATCCTCCTAAATTCTAGTAGCACACAGAGTTTGCTCTATAAATACCAGATTTAAGTAACTCATAACAAATTATCTTGTAAGTTTCCAAAAAGTGGCTCTTAGACATATTGCGAAGTAAATGCTGATGTGACTGTGGGTCATTCATCTCTAAGAACCGAAGCAGCTCCCATGGCCAAAAGTAGGGCATTTTGGGCAAAACCAAACTGTAATAGATTGAGGTACGGAAAATGCACTAAAATCCATGAGTTCATAAGGATGCAAATATTAAAACTTAAAGTATTCCTTGGTCATCTGTGGAGGATGCTTATCATCCTGAAAACTGGTAAATAAAAGGCAAACATCCTGCCTTCCCTGAAAAACAAAAAACAAAAACAAAAACAAAGCACCCATACCTGAGGGTAACCAATAGATAATAAGGGAGAGTTCTTTTAAAAACACATTCTAGCTAATAAATGAGGAAGGAATAGATGATATTACAACTTTTAGTGAAATAACAAATCCAAGCAATGTCCATCAATGGCCTGTTAAATCATTTGTTGAAAACTGGTGAGGAACTCGAGAATAGATGGATCAGGCTGACAACGCTTGATCGGCTGAAAACACTGATTGATCTTAATAGTAGAGAAAAGAGAGACAAGTAGACATTATGTGTCTCATGTGCTGTAAATAGGAAGTATACACCACTGCCAATAAAATATTCTTGCCAACAAATCATACATAATCTGATCAAAGTCTCTAGATTTTACTACCATTATCAAGGAAAAGAGAGGGAGCAGGTACATGAAAAATGGGCATTATAGGGATGCAGTCAACAAAATCATCAACAATCAGAATATAGGAAACTGTACAGGGCAAATGGCAATTTCTTCCACAAATAGATTGCAAAGTAAAAGGCATACCTATAGACTAAAAGACTCAAGAAACACCCAAGTGTAGTATGTGGATCTTGATTCAAACATATCAACTATAAAAACAAGCAAACAAGCCTTTACCAGACAACCAGGAAAATATGAACAGTGACTAGATATTTGATGGTATTAAGGAATCGCTGTTAATTATTTAAGGTATGGCACTGGTGCTGTGATTGTGTTTTAAAAGAATTTGTTGTTTGGGGTGCCTGGGTGGTTCAGTCGATTAAGCATTTGACTTCGGCTCAGGTCATGATCTCATGGTTCGTGGGTTCAAGCCCCATGTCAGACTCTGTGCTGACAGCTCGAAGCCTGGAACCTGCTTCGGATTCTGTCTCCCTTTCTCTCTCTACGTCTTCCCCGCTCATGCTCTGTATCTGTCTCTCTCTCTCTCTCAAAAATAAACATTAAAAAAAATTAAAAAAGAATTTGTTGTTTACAGGTACATATCAGGGTAAAGAGAAGTTTATTTTTTTGCCTTCCTTGTGCCAACTATTATCCCACGGGATTGGCTTTCTTTACAACGGAGTCAGAAAGCTAGTGTAGATGCCCAGGCCCCCTCTGGCTTGTCACAGAGCCCACTCTGTGTGGGCCCTTGGAGTCAGTCTGGGTCTTCAGAGACGAGGAAGATCTACTGTAGCTGGCCACTGTGAAAGGTAATAATTGCTGAATGTGAAAATGTGTGCCAGGGCCAGTGATGGGGAGTATTGGGGTTATGGTGAATTCAGGAGCACATGTTCTATCTGAAAGCATCCAAATTCAATGACACATAGAAAGGGAGAGAACCCTGGAGACTGAAGGGCACAGGTCTGAGCTATATTCTTCCCCCGCCCCCCCCCCCAGTATTTATTTATTTATTTATTTATTTATTTATTTATTTATTTTTGAGAGAGAGAGCAAGAGAGCACACAAATAGGGGAGGGGCACAGAGAGAGGGAGACAGAATTCCAAGTGAGCTCTGCACTGTCAGCACAGAGCCTGATGTGGGGCTGAAACTCACGAACCATGAGATATGACCTGAGCTGAGTCAGATGCTTAACTGACTGAGCTACCCAGGTGTCCCTAGGCCTGAGCTATATATATTCTTCAGTGAAATTCAGGATCCCCGCAGCAGACCTGGGGATCCTATACTGGAGCTGAATCTAGACTTTTCTTGGCCATACACCCAACCCTTTGACAGCCAGTAGAGAACGCTAGCGCCTAATCAGAGTGGGTTAAAAAATATTTTGCTTATCAAACTGACGCAGCAGGAATGGGGAGGAAACGCACTACCAGGAAAAAGGCCGTCCCATAGGGAGCCTGTCTGTGTTGACCTAATGATAAGAATCTGTACACCAGGGTGTCAGCCAGACAGGAAATCCATCCTGGTGGAGAGTCAGAAGTGCCCCAGTCAGGACTGACAGGTTGTGGCCACATCGATTGGCTCCAAAGGGCATCCTTTATACACACAGGCAAAGGGCACGTCTAGACTTTTTAGTCACCAGAGACTTTCCTGGACGCTACAAGGGAGTAAAGGGCAGTGGGAGGAGAACTAAGGGTCTAGGAAAGAGGCAGGGAACTTCTTTCCTCCCTGTGATTGGTTGATTTTTATTCAATTTAAAAATAATTCTGAGATTCTCCCTAATTATTAGAGGAATATCTGTGGTCAGAAACTATTACAAAAACCAGGATTTGGGTATGTCTTAGGATCTTGCTGATTTGCTGATAGGATTATTAACTTATGTGGTGGGTTAGTAGGAAGGCTGACTGTATCAACTTCTGCATTGTCAAGAACAAATACTTACTGAGAGTACCACGTAAAGGAACCACACCAAACCCCATGGGAGATGTCGACACGAATAAGACGCAGTTCCTGTCCCACCAGATCTTTTAATACAGATGATGATCTAAGATCATAAAATTACATTCTAATACATAATGTAAGTATCAGCCTTTCCTGAAAGGCTGAGATAGACAGGCAAAGCTTCACAAAAGATCTGGGAATTGACTCTGGCTTTGAAGGGTGGCCCAAATTTTAGTAGGTGTTAAGGGGAGAGAATATCTTCTTCCTATCTTTCACGATGTACTAGATGTTTCTAGTGCCTGCTTGTTTGCATTCCCTCTAAAGAAGCTGTCTTGCTCAAAGGTTCTTCTAGGCAGTCAAGTTTTAATGCCCATGACCCCTGTTCCAGCAAAGTAGGTAAGAGATGGTTACATGACCCACAGAATGTCACTCCCAGGTGTGGCCTGATCAGCAAAGCCCAGCTAAGAAAGATATTCTGAGCCTATGAGAGTCTCCTTCTTAACAATGTAAAGGTTGAGATATGAAAAGAGTGCAAATGAAAGGATGCCATTGTGTCAAAGTTATGATGATATGAAGGTGGTACCAGGCTATCTAGGAGCCTGAGGACTTTCTGGTTCCAGTTATGGGTGTCTTTATAATCTTCTACCTCTAAGTGATTAGGAGTAAATGGAATGGGTATCTGTTTAACCAAATTATCCAATTAAATTATATGGACAAGACGAATGGAAATAGTAACTTTTTGCCCTCTCTCTCAGCTTTGAGACTCTCTTCGTACAAATACCTTGAAAGTCGTCTTACTATTTATAAAGTAGACATTGCCCTTACATTTGCATGTGACAGGAACTGATAAATGGTGCAAGTTAACCAGAACTTCCAGTTTCTCTTTCTCTTACTTCGAACTTTTCTCTCTCCCTCCCTCCTTCCTTGTCTCATGGATGAAATGAGAAGAAGGAGAAATTGGAGGTGGGAAATAAAATCAAGACAGATATACAGCCAATACACAACTGTAGCTGGACATTGCTACAGATCTGATTCTGAGCTCGTAAGGAGCCGAGGGAAAACCTGGTTAATGACAAGCTTTTTAGTATTTGTAAGACAGAAGTAAAGCAGTCGGGGTCCAGCAGAAATATCTCTATGGGTCCTCATGAAGGAAACACCACATCATCCTCAACCAATAAACGGCAGGTGACTCTTTCTTAGAATATCCATTATACAGAAAGGGCAGAATACCAAATCCTACTAAGGAAGGGAACTCTCCTTGTTTTAAGTATGAACATTGATGGATGAATTTGAACCCAGGAAAGGGGGGGGAAATATAACATGCCTAGAGGAGTGGACGGCCTTCCAGTCCTCCAGGAAATGTTTGATGAATAGCATTCCCCACAACTGTGCTTCGATAAGAATTAAAGAGCAGAGAGGTTATATCCTGAAGGGCAGAAATTGGATACAGCTGATTAACGGTAGATGCATATTTCTGACATTTTGATATGTGGACAATCAACAGAGCAGGTGTTATGGCTGGCATCATTTTCTTTTTTTTTTTTTTTATATGAAATTTATTGACAAATTGGTTTCCATACAACACCCAGTGCTCATCCCAAAAGGTGCCCTCCTCAATACCCATCACCCACCCTCTCCTCCCTCCCACCCCCCATCAACCCTCAGTTTGTTCTCAGTTTTTAAGAGTCTCTTATGCTTTGGCTCTCTCCCACTCTAACCTGTTGTTTTTTTTTTTTTCCTTCCCCTCCCCCATGGGTTCCTGTTAAGTTTCTCAGGATCCACATAAGAGTGAAACCATATGGTATCTGTCTTTCTCTGTATGGCTTATTTCACTTAGCATCACATTCTCCAGTTCCATCCACGTTGCTACAAAAGGCCATATTTCATTTTTTCTCATTGCCACGTAATATTCCATTGTGTATATAAACCACAATTTCTTTATCCATTCATCAGTTGATGGACATTTAGGCTCTTTCCATAATTTGGCTATTGTTGAGAGTGCTGCTATGAACATTGGGGTACAAGTGGCCCTATGCATCAGTACTCCTGTATCCCTTGGATAAATTCCCAGCAGTGCTATTGCTGGGTCATAGGGTAGGTCTATTTTTAATTTTTTGAGGAACCTCCACACTGCTTTCCAGAGCGGCTGCACCAATTTGCATTCCCACCAACAGTGCAAGAGGGTTCCCGTTTCTCCACATCCTCTCCAGCATCTATAGTCTCCTGATTTGTTCATTTTGGCCACTCTGACTGGCGTGAGGTGATACCTGAGTGTGGTTTTGATTTGTATTTCCCTGATAAGGAGCGACGCTGAACATCTTTTCATGTGCCTGTTGGCCATCCGGATGTCTTCTTTAGAGAAGTGTCTATTCATGTTTTCTGCCCATTTCTTCACTGGGTTATTTGTTTTTCGGGTGTGGAGTTTGGTGAGCTCTTTATAGATTTTGGATACTAGCCCTTTGTCTGATATGTCATTTGCGAATATCTTTTCCCATTCCGTTGGTTGCCTTTTAGTTTTGTTGGTTGTTTCCTTTGCTGTGCAGAAGCTTTTTATCTTCATTATGTCCCAATAGTTCATTTTTGCTTTTAATTCCCTTGCCTTTGGGGATGTGTCAAGTAAGAAATTGCTACGGCTGAAGTCAGAGAGGTCTTTTCCTGCTTTCTCCTCTAAGGTTTTGATGGTTTCCTGTCTCACATTCAGGTCCTTTATCCATTTTGAGATTATTTTTGTGAATGGTGTGAGAAAGTGGTCTAGTTTCAACCTTCTGCATGTTGCTGTCCAGTTCTCCCAGCACCATTTGTTAAAGAGGCTGTCTTTTTTCCATTGGATGTTCTTTCCTGCTTTGTCAAAGATGAGTTGGCCATACGTTTGTGGGTCTAGTTCTGGGGTTTCTATTCTATTCCATTGGTCTATGTGTCTGTTTTTGTGCCATGCTGGCATCATTTTCTGGAAGCAAAGAGACAAACCTGGAGAGGTGACACCAGACGATCTTCTGGCTTAGGTAAAGGTCTCAACAGAACATCTGTGCAGGTGTGGGGTTGGTAGAGTCATAGAGGCCTGTGGGAGACTGGACTCATTTCCTATTTATTATGGCCCACCATGATCTCAGCAGTATGTATTTCATGGAGGGCCTTAGAGGTCTGCTTCAGTATGGATGATTGTTTACAGCTAAATAATTCTGCAATGTTTATTGGCAAGTTGTTCTCCATTAGCCTGAAATTATGGTAATGTAGTATTTATTTTATCTATTTTTAAATGTGTGAAACATACCAAATGCCTGGCACTTGTCCATCCAGGAGAAAGTGACTAAAGCACATGAGGAAAATATTATATAGAGCTTTATTTGACAAGCTGATTTATTTAAAAATCAACAAGGTGGCTAATGGAACTTCAGGGTAGTAATTTCACATTTATATTAACCTTTAATGAGCCCATGTGGTTTCTTTAAAATCTATATTACCTGTGTAAAGAAAACCTATTCATTAGAAATCCAGTCTCTGATTTTGGTAACACAGCCAATATTCATATCCCACAGAGGCCAATTCTAGTGAGCTTTAAAATCCAAGATATTTAACTTTGTGAATATAAGACTTCATTATCAACGGTTATTTCTCATGCTGTCAGTTGAAAGAATATGTTGACCACCTACTGTAACTAATTTAACTGGTAAATGGTTGAGACATTAATGGATAAAACAACAGTGTTGTTAATATTTTCTTATGAAAATAACTCCTATACTTACATTAGGCATATTTGCAAATAATCATTTTATTGCTTGAGGTTTTAATAGATAACTTTATAATTTATTTATACAAAGAAAAATGTATATGTCAAGTTTAATTGCTAGTTCTGTATTTTTCTGTTAAATTGTAAAAGGAGAAAATGTAATTGGCCTAATTAATTAGTATCAACCTTTCCAGGCCAGGCCTTTTGGGTCAGGCTAAGTCTAAGTTATTGGCCAGCCTATGATTCAGGTCCCCATTCCTGATCCAGTCAGTGACTGCCCTTTGCTCAAGGAATAGTCTAAGGCCACAGCAGAAGACTATGAACAGGGTGGGTTCTGTTAGAAGAGGATAGAGAAGTTGCTGGCATCATGATTGATGTGTCTCATATCAGAAGTTTCCAATCTTTCTTCTTTTTTAAGTTTATTTATTTTTGAGAGGGAGGGTGAGCAAATGAGCACGAGTAGGGGAGGGACAGAGGGAAAGGGAGAGAGAGAATCCCAAGCAGACCCCACACTCAGCATGGAGCCCAGCTCGGGGCTCGATCCCATGACTGCGAGATCATGACCTGAACTGAAATCGAGAGTAGGATGCTCAACCAACTGAGCTACCCAGGCGCCCACCCAATCTTTCTTTATTGTAAATAACACTGAAGTACATCCTTGTTTTATATCTTTTCATGCTTGTCCATTACTGTTAGAAGAACTTTCTAGAAGAGTAACTATTTAATTTTTTTAATGTTTATTTATTTTTGAGAGAGAGATAGAGTGAGCGGGGGAAGGGCAGAGAGACAGAGACACAGAATCCAAAGCAGGCTCCAGGCTCTGAGCTGTCAGCACATGAACATTTTTAATTTTGCTACTTATCCTGCCTTAGTCTCTTGCTATTTCACTTCCTGAACACCAAGAATATAATACTCCTCTCCATGTGTGTAAACATATAAGAAATAAAAGTTTTACTTCTGTAATCAACTCACAAAAATGATCGAGCCTTACCACTTTGCTCTTTTTCTTGTTTTTCTGCAAATCTGTTATGAAAGAACTTTAGTGTTATATTTTGGGAGGTATTCATATCTCTAGAATTTTTTTTTGATGCAAGAAAAGGCTAGAGCTACTTGCCTAGTGCTAGGGAGGCTAGAATCCAAGAGAGAGAAAAAGAGAAAAGTCCAGGTGCTTTTTTTTTTTTTACTTAATTTTGCAAATTTTGTAAAAGATTAAAAAAACAACAATGACAATAACCAAAAACAAAAACCAAAGTGCCCTCAGTGTGGTGGGAGAGCTGACAGAGTTTGCAAAGTGGGTCTGGTTGTCGTCTCTGGAAAGGGTGCACTTGTACTTGTCCTGTCTGCCCAACTGGCTGGTCTGA
The DNA here is from genome assembly GCF_018350175.1 of Felis catus. Taxonomy (NCBI): domain Eukaryota; kingdom Metazoa; phylum Chordata; class Mammalia; order Carnivora; family Felidae; genus Felis; species Felis catus. Next base: position 95,493,411 of record NC_058376.1, on the reverse strand, counting down.
GTGCTTCTGCTGCCACAGCTGTCCCTGGTCACATTTCAGGTAGAAGAGTTCTTCCCTCTGCCTTTCCTGTGTACTTCCCTTGGGGTACAGCTCCTCAGACTTGAGAGGGCAGAGCTGTGCCTGGACGTTTATTCAAAGTGCTGATTCCTGCACTCTAACCCCTGAGATTCTATTTTGGCAGTTCTGGGGCCCAAGAGTCTAGATTTTTAACAAGTTCCCCAGATGACTCTGGGGCAGGTGCGTGGTAAACCCCACTTTGAGGAAAATTGCTGTAGGGACTTAATGGGTACTTTTTGGGTGTGAGGAAATAAAAAGTTTTCTACTTAACAAAATTTTCCTCTAAAAAATGATTATGCTGTCTTTGTTTCAGTAAGTCAGATCTCAATGCATTTTTTTGAAGATTTTATTTTTAAGTAATCTCTCCACCCAATGTGGAGCTTGAACCCACAACCCCAAGATCAAGAGTTGAATGCTCCACTGACTGAGCCAGCCAGGTACCCCAGATTTGGACACATTTTTTTTTTTAAATGTTTATTCATTTTTGAGAGAGAGAGAGAGAGAGTGCAAGCAAGGGGAGGGGCAAAGAGAGAGGGGGAGAAACAGAATCTGAGACAGGCTGCAGGCTCTGAGTTGTCAGGACGGAGCCCAACGTGGGGCTTGAACCCACAAGCCATGAGATCATGACCTGAGCTGAAGTCAGATGCTTAACCGACTGAGCCACCCAGGGGCCCCTGGACACATCTTAAAGATGTGTTTCCCCAGTACTTCCTGAACAAGAATACTGCTGGCCCTTGCTTTCTTTTACTATCCATCCTTTTTAATTAACTTATGTGTCTCACAGTCTTCCATTCATAACCCCTATGGTTCTCCTGTTCTTATTGGCCCATGCCAGAATCCACTGAGGAACTCTAGAGTTTCTTCTGACTCTACTTTAGGAATTAATATTTTGAGGACAAATTCCTGGGACAGGTCAAGTATTGTGTGGGGAGGCCATTTGGCTGTCTGCCAGGGACAGACCCAACTGACATTACCTGGCTTAATTAGAACCTGGTTCTTTGCCTAGAAGCTTCAGAGGCTTGATTTTGTCAACAAACAAGATTGGATCTGGTCTGTGAACAGGTTCACTTTAGCCAAACTCCCAGCACCTGGTGCACAAAATCAGCATGGAATGCATTTGTTTACAGTTAGCAAGGAAATGGACATTTGCATTGACACGGACCTCTCGCCACAGGACAGTGGTTTGGGAAACTCAATTATACCCAGAAGTTCACTTCACGGCTAAGAAGTCAGAATAAGGAAGGTTAAATACAAAATTTGCTTTCTGGATACCTTGAAGCTGATGCATTCATTTCTACAATTGAGATAGGCTTGCTAATCTTGCTGACCAGTTATACCTTCTGAGGGATACATTTATTTTGCAGGTTTATTAATGCAATCAGGCAAACCTTTTTTTTTCTTTGAAGACTTTATTTTTAAGTAATCTCTCCACCCAATGTGGGGCTCAAACTCACAACCTCAAGATCAAGAATCACACGCTCTACCAACTGAGCCAGCCAGGCACCCCTGCAGTTTTGCTCTGACCAGAGAACCACTTCGCGTCTTCAAAGCGTTTTTGCCCCTCTCTGCTTTTCTTCTTCTTTCCTTCCCTTCTTTGTTTCTTTCTTCCTTTTTGTTTGTTTTACAAGTAATTCTTATTATCTTTTTCTGTCTTAATCTTGATTGGGAGGTAGGGATACAGTGTACAATGACTGGGTCAGGCGCTTCACGGTTGTTCCCTAGTGTTTCTGCACCACTCTCAGGTTTCTTTTGATTCTGAACTTGACACTGCAAGCCAGCTTCACTATTTGTGTCTGTCTCTCCTAGAGAGTTATGCGGCCCATTATGATAGTCACTAGCTACGTATGGTGGCGATTTAAACTTAAATTTATTAAAATTAAATGAAAATTTTCTGTTTCTTAGTTGCATTAGCCACATTTTAAGTGCTCAACAGTCACATGTAGCTATGGGCTTCTTGTTGTAAGGTACAGTGTAGATACAGAACATATCCATCATTGCAGACATTTCTATTGGACAACACTGGCCTAGAGACCCCTGCGTTTAAAAGAAGCAAGACGTTCTTTAAATATATATATATTTTAATTTTTTTAACATTTATTTCTTTTTGAGGCACAGGGAGACAGAGCATGAATGGGGGAGGGTCAGAGAGAGAGAGGGAGACACAGAATCCGAAACAGGCTCCAGGCTCTGAGCTGTCAGCACAGAGCTTGATGCGGGGCTCAAACCCACAAACTGCAAGATCATGACCTGAGCCGAAGTCAGAGGCTTAACTGACTGAGCCACCCAGGTGCCCCTCTTTAAATATTTTATATGCCAAGGCAAAAAAAGGTGGGTGTTTTTAACCTTTCTCTTTCTTTCTTTCTTTCTTTCTCTCTCTCTCTCTCTCTCTCTCTCTCCCTCCTTCCCTTCCCTTCCCTTCCCTTCCCTTCCCTTCCCTTGAGGAATCTAAGTATAGCACAATTTGGCAGTTAAAACCAAGTCCAGTGAAGTGTAAAATTGAAGTGGGTAGCTCTTTCTGCCACTACTCCATCCTTCCACTTTTTTCTGACTCTTTTGGTTGCAAGTAACAGAAATCTACTCTGATGAGCTCAAGCGAAATAAAGGGGATTCGGTTCAAGTTTGCAGGAGCATCCAAGGACAGGAGTACAGCTCAGCATGGGAACAAACCGGAACCTAAGACTTGAGTCTTATCAACACTCTATCTGCTCTTCTCTTTACACCTGCCTCATTTGGGTTTCTCCAGGCAGATTGGCTTACACTTCTTTTCCACTCTGTGATACAGCAAGTATGACCCCCAAAAGCTGCAGAGTTTATATTTTCTCCATTCAATACACCAGGCAGGCTGAGGCTAGACTCTTTCTGCGCCCATTCCAAACACCTCTGGGAAGATGTTCATTGGCCTAGGTGTCTGTTCCTGGTCCAGTTGGCTATGATTGCAGGGAAGCTTCACAAAGACCTGCTGTTGTGGCCATGTGGTTCAGAGAGTGGGACATGAGCCAGGAAAAGACACAGAGCTGGGCAGCCAACCCTATGGGAGGCCACTACAATTCTCAATCTACCATTTGGTGGCCCAGTGCTCCCTGCTTTGGTCCTTTACCTGGGCTTTCCCTCCCTGAGCTATACCATGAATACATTCTGTTTCTACATCCTCCTCTAATCAAAGTTTCCCTGTATACCATTATAAAGGGATTCTGCTTGGTGACCAATGAATCTGATAGAGACAGCAAACCATAGCCAAGATTTCAGATAAACCCAGAATATCAGTTTTCTCATCTGATAAGTGGGGGTAATATTGCCTAACTTGAGAACATTGTTGTGAGATTAATTATATAATAATAATAATAATAATTAGAGATTAATAGTAATAATGTTCATTCTTTTCCATGTAATACATTTGCAGTTTAACCTGGATAGTAATGAAAATAATATATCATGGGAATCTCAAACACTATGTCAGAAAGGCAGGGGGGGGTGATAGAATCTTTAGTGACCCTCAAATCATGTAACATAAACCTTAATCCTATTTTTTATATCCAGATTGAGCTTACATAAGATTCAGATTTCAATACCATGTATAGTCTTTTTCACAATTTGAAGGGAAGGATCTGCCTAGCTGTATAATCTTGAGCACAGCCCTGTGCTAGTTTCTTCATCTGTAAGATGTGGATAATAATAGCCACTGTCCCATAAGGTTGTTTTGAAGATTAAATGAGCTATACATAAAGTACTTAGAACAGAGCCTAGCAATAGTAAATACTATATAAATGTTGATATTGATTATTATTCTTTAATGCATTGTTTCTTAAACTGTAGGTTGCATGCATTAGTAGTGAACTGAAATAAAAAGAAACAGAATAGAGGAGAATAGACTATCAGAGAGCGTTGCCCATAGTAAGGTAAGTGTAATTGTGGGTTGTGATAAATATTCCCCAATGCTTGTTACATTGCTACCTACCCTGTAAGTTTCAATATTTGCTCTTTTTTTGGCTAATTTGAATCAGTCCTTATAGCTTATGAAAGCGAGCACCAAGAAGAGTGAGACAACGAAGAATGGAAACCCCACTGATGTGGGTGGGTCAGATGCATTTTGTTCTGCCACTGACCAGCAAAGTGGTTTGGCTCGTAACCTAAACTCTGCCTCAACTTCTCTTTTGTTAAAAAGAGAATTTCTTGTATGTATCTCATAGGAAAGTGTGAAGCACTTTGAGCTACTTATCGTCTAGTACTACAATTAGACAACACCTCTCACCTTGCGGGTTTCAAATCATAGCTTAAGCGGCAATATCATAGGGCTCATTATGACTTTTTTTTCTGCAAAAGAGAAAAGTTCTCTGATTTGTAGTAAGTCAAGCTTTGCCAAACTTTCTAAACACCCATGAAATTCCTAGAATTGACAATGAAATACACTTAATGTGTCTGTTACATTGATTTTAGAGATGGTTGCAATTTAAACACTGAACATTCAAACATTTCTAGCATGATCTTTCTCTGTTTTGCCCTTTCTGGCTATTCCTTTTTGCATCCTCCTCTTACTTCGCTTTCAATTTCACAGAGCCCAAGTTAAAACCTGAAAAAAAGAAGTGCTGTGTAACACTATTCAGGAAGAAGAGGTTAATAGTTTTTAAGCATCTGGTTTCCATCTTATTTAAGGCATGAAAATGGGGATTAGGATCTTGAAGATATAGTATTGATTTGGCAGATAAGAGGAGAAAGGAGCCTGGAGGAGAAAACCTAGTCAGTGAGGGGAACTTTGTACCAGCAGGGACAGTAACATTAAACTAATATGGTGCTTAAAGGGTACTGAGGGGTGGGGGTATGGTAGGTAAGAAAAAGATTAGAGTGCTGGGAGGAAGTTAAAGATAATCATCATTGTCACAATTCAGACAAGTAGAAATAAGTGAAAAGCTACAGAAAAAAATGAGATGGAAAAGGAAATAGTTGAGATTCTTTTATAAAACTGAAGGGACTTGTAGCATCTAATTTGCTGCAAAAAAAATATTTCAAACAAGCCTTTTTGTTGAAGATCAAGGAAGAGGGGAGAGGAGGCATTAGAACCATCAAGCTACAGTTGGTTTTTCTCCCTTAGAAAAGAGCACTAGGGAGTATAAACAAAAACACAAGCCTGAGTCTGTGTGCCTGATGAACACTTATTTGACCTTTCTTGCCCCTTCTTCATAAAAATAAAATTAATTTACATTGAGTGTTTGCACTTTACCTTTCTGTATCCTTTTCCTTTCTGTATTCTTCATAATTAATATTGGTAGGTCATTATCAATAGTTGGGTAAACGGAGACACAGAGGAAAGCATTTGCCCCAAACCATTTATCAGGTCACAGGTCAGAATTAGTCTTTGAATTTATAACCCCTAAATTCTTGATTTCTATTATTACCAGAGGGCCATAACTAATGAAGAAGAAATTCTAGACCATCTGGTACCAGTTAGCTTAGATCTTGTAGCTGTACTGCTTGATGGAAGATGAGACAACGAGTAGGCTCCTCCTCCCCTCCAATCATTTGGAATTTCTTACATGCACGAAGGCACACCTCTCACACTGGTCTTGCTCAGCTCCTGCTGGCTGCCAACAAGATGAGGTAGGAGGCCTTTCAAAACCTACCTAAAAGCTATTTACTAACCAATACTCGAGATGGCTTTTCAACACTGATTAAGACCATCCGTATGTGGCAAGTACGATAATCGTGACCTCACAGTGCTTATTTTTTCCAAGGATTGTATTCTCTGTGTCCATTTAATTCTGTTTCTGAGATAAAGAACCATTCTCATTTGCTTCAGTGTTTTTTTTTTTCATGTTATGCAATCAGTTTTACTGATAATTTCTGAAAATGTTTAAGTAGGCCTGCAAAAATCTGGCTTAGAATGATGTACTGCATCATGTAAATGTACTCTGCATCATGTAAATGTACTCTGCTTAGTTTAACTTGTGTTCAAACCTGTACCTTGGAGGCTGAGACCTTGGAAATTCAAGGGCAAAGTGAATTTTAATTTGATACGTTTTGTACTTTGATGAATAATGAAAAAAAAATGCCCTCAAAGCTTGATTGGTTCTAGCCACATTTGCCTGTCACTATTTCTCAAACCATTGTACATAAAATAACAGGCACAAAAGATCCTTCCCTCAAAAAACAGATTCCCGGGGAAAGCAAATCAAAAGAACAGTGGCGGGGATAATGCGTGTGATTTCTCAAAAGTCTATTTACTGTCCAATTTATTTTGGTTCCTAGGTCTTTGGACATGCTAGCAAGTAATTATTTTTATGGCTGATAAAATGAGTACTAAACATGTATCATTAATTGCAGTTTGGAATCACTTTTTAAAAAATCTGTCATTTTGGTTTCCAAAAATTGTTTCTGCTGGAGAGACATGAGCCAGGTGCCAAGGTTTGACTGGATGCCAAGTCTCAGGACTGTCCAGTCTTCCACACTGTATCTGCAGCCGGGCCTTCTAAATATTCTCCCGGTTAGAAAATCTATCCCCCAGACTCACAGATGCTGTTCTCCCCCCACTGGCTCTGCACAGAACATCATTATCTTTGCCGAGCTTCTGTCTCTATGGCAATAACAGATGGGAAGTGCTGCGGAATTATTCATGTTCAGCAAAGGAGGCAGTCAAGAAGAAGGGGAAGGTGGGGGGGGGGTGGGCGAGAGGGCACGACCCTGGAGCACGACGATGGGGGCGTCAGGACGGGAACTTGGGAGTGGGGGGAATGAGAGGCTTGTGAGCCTTTGGTAGGCCTTCTGCGAGTAAAAGAGGGGGGAAAAAAACTATGAGCACAGGACTGTTCCCAGTCGGCCAGCTCCAAATGTGGACCCCGTAGGAGAGACCTCCAAGCAGTAAAACCAGGAGAAATTGGACAAAAATGGGCGAAAAGGAGCAGGGGGGAAAAAAGAGACTAAGCTCCAGTCCTCTAAATTCTGTGCAGTGCGACTTGGAGGACTATTTCAGTTCCTGATCTAGCACCGGGGTGGAGAAAAGGGGATTTCTTAGTGTTTCGAAATATGACAGAGCAACTCGGCAGAGTTCAATATGCTAATTGGCTACCCTGGGAACACTGACCAGGAAGACCATTCTGCCTGCCCCTGAGGGTCAAAGCCGAAAGCTCGTACGTCGTACCTTTCCTCGTCTTATCTCGTGTTCCCCTCTGAAACAAAAACCAAATAATAAAAAGCCCTCAGTAAACACTGTAGAAACCTGTAATTTCTAGCTCCCTTTTGGAACCGAGGGAGCAACCTAGTGAGGAGAAAGGGTGGGAGGAGAGAGGCTGAGAAGTAGGGACAAAAATGTTTTCTCTCGGTTTTGCCGGAACTTTGGCCAGCCCTCCAGCCTGGCCGGATGGCGGATGGAGGTCAGCCCGGGGAAGGCGTCTGGGCGGAGGCCGCCCCGGCAAGGCGGGGGCCGCCGAGGTGGGGCGGAGCGCAGGCAGCTGGCAGGGCGGCCTGCGGGCGGGAGGCCCCGTGGGGGCGGGGGGCAGCCCCGGCGCGCCCCGGGGAGCGGGGCCCACACCGGGGGCGCTGCAGGGCGGCCGCCACCCGGCTGCCTCCGGGGCGGGGCGGCCCAGCTGCGGCCTCGCGGGGGGAGGGTCGCCCGTGCCTGACCTCGGGCGGCGGCGCTCTGCCGGGCGGGCCCTGCCTCCGCCCTGCCGGCTGCTGGGGTCGCGCACAGTGCACCGCGCGGCCGCCCTGCCCCCTCTCTCCCAGTCGCGCGGCAGCGGAGCGGCCAGGGCGCCCCCGGGTCTGGCCCGTCACCACAGAGCAGCGGGTGGGGCGGGGGCGGGGCGGTGGCGGCCCCAGACAGCCGGCTGGGCGACTCGAGGAAGGAAGGAGGGAGGGCGGCAGTGGGGGTGGGGCGGGGAGGGAACATCCTGTCTGCGCCGGGTGCACCGCAGACAGCGCCGTGCGCCAGCCGCCCAGACGGCGCGCGAGGCCAGGAGCGCCGGGCGCGCGCCTGGGGGGGGGGGAGGGGCGCGCGCGCGCGAGGCGACGGGGCGAGGGGGGAGCCCCGAGGAGCCACAATAGGCCAGACGGCGCGCGCGTCCCCGAGGGGCTGGGAGTCGCGAGGGGGCGGTGGCAGCGACGCCGGCGGGCCCGCGCGCGCGGTGCCGCCGCTGGCTCCGTTCCCTTCCCCTCCCCCTCCCCGCCGCCCTCGCTCTCCCCCGGGCGGCCGGAGACGGCGGCGGCGTCTGCGGGAAGCCGTGTGTCTCCGCAGTGACGTGGGCGGGCCGAGGGCTCGGTGACGTCAGAGGGCTGTGTGTAGCGATGTGTGTGGGGTTCGGAGCGGCGCCGGCACAGCCGAAGGGAGCGGGCGAGCGGCGGCGGCTGGCACAGGTGCGGCCCCGGCTCGTGGTGAGGACGCGGCGGGCGCGGCGGGCGGCAAGGGGCGCGCGGCCTTGGGGCAGCCCGACGGCGGTGCCGTGGATAGTGGGGAGTTAACAAAGCTCGTCGAGCTACCTCGGGCGCGGAGGCCGAAGTCGGGGGTCCGGATGCGCGGGTCCCGGGTGGGGTCGGGGCCACGGGGGGCGCAGGGCGGGTGTCCCACGGCGGATCAAGCCTCGCTGACCCTAGGCTGGAAGGGCGCTGCACTTGACCGGAGCCGTCGGGACCCCGGAGACCTGGACGCCCGTCACTCCCCCCACCCTTCCCCAGCCGCCCGTCTGCGCTCCTCGGGGATGCCCCGGGCGTCTGTCGGCGCCCAGCGGCGCGGAGATCCCGGCTAGGCGCCCCACCCGCCCGCAGACCCTTCTCCTTTCTGGCCCCGGGGAGGCGGGGGAGGTGCAGCCTTAGGGGTGCTGGGGTAACACCCGAGAACTTCCTGGGGCGAGGGTACGGGGGGGGGGATTTCCACAGTCCTCCCCGCGGCCCCCGCAGTGGGGCAGTATTGGGAGGGCACTTGGGGTTGTCCCGAGACCGTGGGTGGGGGTTGGGGGACTCCTCTTTTTCCACTTCCCACTCTCCCCTTGCGCAGCCCAAGGCGTCCCGGCTCCCCTGTCCGCCACTCCGCCCTCCCCCTCGGGTTTGTGATGGGTGGGTGGATTTGCGTGGGCCGAGGATTTCAGAGTTTGGGGGGGCTCCCCCATTGTAGGTCATGCCTCCTGCCCTCTTTCTCGGTCTGCGTTGGCTGAGGTGTTTCTGTGGTGGGCGAAAGTCAGAACATTGGTTAGTGGCCTGGGTCCGTAACCCTTTGGGTCTCTTTTAAGGGAAACTGCTGAGAGTTTGGGAGGCAAACATTTTTATTTATTGGATTTCTTTTGGGTGTCCTCTCAAGAAGGAAGTGGAAGAAGAATCTTTTCTTTTCTCCTCTTCCTCCATTTGCATTCTTTGTGAGGTCTGTCTGCCTTGTGTTTTTTGTCCGGAATTAGTCTTGTTAAGGATGGAGATTCCCAGGAGTGGAGTCTATAGCTTTTGGCTTCCATTAAGCAAATTCACTAACCTTTTAAAGGGAAAGTTAATTTTTGCCTACAGTCATTCCAGAAAAAATAGCGTACACTGACTGGGTGAATTAATGCCCTTAAAATTGTAAGTTAGGTACATATGGTAGATATGTTAGCACGTATCTGATTTTCTTGGATGAAACTGGCATTTTTTAAAATGAAGAGATGAAGAAATGGATTATTATAGTTGAAATGGCATAACTGGGAAAGACTCTGGTACTTAGTTTTAGGTGAGATGATCTATTTAAGGTTCTTCTATTCCCTTTTCAGGGATGTTATGGCTCCCTTTACCCATTCTACAAATTATTTTCCTGTTTAAATGACGTTCTTCTAGTTAACTGGTGTTAGATTTAAAGAAATCGCTCAAGTGTCACCTTTGGTAAAGTGAACTCAGTATAAGATTAAGAAACTAGTTTCAAACTGACCCTTTGGCCTCTGAGCAAATTCAAGTATAACTCTCCCTCACTGCTCTTCTCTTCCAGATTAATTAAAAGAAGAATGAACAGTAATCCATGAAGATAACTGGGCAATTTTTCTTTAGATATCATTTTTAACTGTAGAAGTTCAAGTGGAGTCAGAGAGAGGCTCTTCTTACCGTTTTTGAGGATTTCTACAAACCTTCAGTTGGTCAACGCAGACCAACAGATCATCACTTTTAGAGAAGATACTGTTTTCTTTTCCTTTTTTGGTGTCCTTGGTGCCAAAAACTAAATTTGGGTGCAACATTTTGATTTATATTTGTGTCTAGGTTTTATGACACAAGTAATTGCATAAACTTTTCACATGTTTTGCTCCAAACCAGACCAAACCATTGCACTGCATCTGGACATTCCGAATTGAGAGAATTGATAAGTTTATTTTAATGCATCTATTTGAAGAGTTAAGAAAAAAGGCTTCCTCAGAGGTGTGCCTCTCAAAATTATATTCTTTATTTTTAGGGACAAAAGAAGAAATTTTATAGCACTAGCAGTGAAATTATACTAGAGTATAAGCAGAACCAAATAAAATTGTAAAATCTCTTGAGTAATTTAGGGAGATTTCTCTTTGGAAATTTAAGTTTTCTGTGAGAGTAAGCTACTATAAGTATTGATATACATTGCTTCTCTCTTGGAATGAGTGACTAAATAACAATGCAAATCTCAGACTTACTTATTTAACACCACAGTTTTTAGCAATGGAAAATCTACAGACAAATTTTTCCTTGGTTCAGGGCTCAAATAAAAAACTGAATGGGATGGGAGATGATTGCGGCCCTCCAGTGAAAAAAATGATGACAGACGTTCCTGCAAATGGAAAAATGATGATAAACAAGATGCCAACAGTAAAGAAGGAACACTTGGAGGACTATGAAGTGCCAATGGAAACCGATGGGGAGCACGTCAAGCGAACCTGTGCCTCTGTGCCAGAACCTTTACATTTAAATCCCAGTTTGAAACACACTTTGGCACAATTTCATTTAAGTAGTCAGAGCTCTCTGGGTGGGCCAGCAGCATTTTCTGCTCGGTATTCCCAAGAAAGCATGTCACCCACTGTATTTCTGCCTCTTCCATCTCCTCAGGTTCTTCCTGGTCCACTGTTCATCCCTTCTGATAGCTCCACAGAACTCACACAGACTGTGTTGGAAGGGGAGTCTATTTCTTGTTTTCAGGTTGGAGGAGAAAAGAGACTCTGTTTGCCTCAAGTCTTAAATTCTGTTCTCCGAGAATTTTCACTCCAGCAAATAAATACGGTGTGTGACGAATTGTACATCTATTGTTCACGGTGTACTTCAGACCAGCTTCATATCTTAAAGGTCCTGGGAATACTTCCATTCAATGCCCCATCCTGTGGGTTGATCACATTAACTGATGCACAAAGACTATGTAATGCTTTATTGCGGCCACGCACTTTTCCTCAAAATGGTAGTGTACTTCCTGCTAAAAACTCATTGGCCCAGTTAAAGGAAACTGGCAGTGCCTTTGAAGTGGAACATGAATGCTTGGGCAAATGTCAGGGTCTGTTTGCACCCCAGTTTTATGTTCAGCCTGATGCTCCATGTATTCAGTGTCTGGAGTGCTGTGGAATGTTTGCGCCCCAGACATTTGTGATGCATTCTCACAGATCACCTGACAAAAGGACTTGCCACTGGGGCTTTGAGTCAGCCAAATGGCATTGCTATCTTCATGTGAACCAGAAATACTTAGGGACACCTGAAGAAAAGAAACTGAAGATAATATTAGAAGAAATGAAGGAGAAATTTAGCATGAGAAATGGAAAAAGGACTCAATCTAAGGCAAGTTTTTTTTTTTTTTTAATAGTAATTTTAAATAATGGCACTGGTTTACTTTGAAATCAAAAGTCTATATTTAGACTTACTTAACCTGTGCGATGTTAAGAAACTGTTACTGCTCATGCAACAACAAAAAATACTGGTCTTTGTAATGTGTTATGTTTGTATCACACGTTTTAGGCTATAAAGCGCTTTCCTGTGTGTGTGTTCATTTGATCTTTCAAACAGCCTAGTGCAAGAAGTAGGATTATTCCCATTCTACAGATAAAGAGAATGAGGCTCAGATCAAGTGGCTTTCCCAAGATTATATAGACAGGGTGTGGAGGATTTGGGGCTTCTTTGTCAAGTCATGATCTCTTTCTTTTTCACACATCCTGCTTTTTGATGACTAGATCTGTTGTTGTCCTAGGACTCCAGATAATTTACACTTTGGTGTTATTTCCATTTGCAAATGGTATAATGGCTGGCCAAAACAATTCTGGTTGTGGGCTTCAAACAGCATTTTTCCAAGGTAGATCTAGGATTTCTGACATTGTTTTTATCCCTGGATATTCAGGTTTGATCAATATTCGGAATAAATGGAAAAGACAGGTTTATCGGAAGAATTTGTGATTCTGGTAAGAGGTTTTTTTAAAAGAAAGAAATAACTTAAAAAAATTGTGACAGCTAGAATAAATAGATTATTTTAGGCTAAATAAATACTAATATAAAAACCTGTCAGCAAAGAGATATTACTATTTTTCCCACTGCAATATCTGCTAGGCTAAACTAAGGTCTTCATTCTGAGAGTCTGAATGCCTGGGTAATAAACAAGATTTGGGTTATTAAATATCCAGCTTGTTGATTTGGTTGTTAAATATATTTTTTACTTGATTAAAGTTAGTATAATAGCTAGCACTATTTAACACTTACATTGTGGCAAGCATTGTTTTTGAGCAGTTTCACATATATAATTTTATTTGAGTTGTACAATGAAAGATTGGCCATGTTTCATCGTAAGAATCTGAGTTTTCCACTATTAGTTTTTATTTCTTGAAATAATCTCTACCTTTTCTACTTCACAGAAGAAATGAGTGAAGCGTATTAAATGACCGCAGCTTATTCACAGCAACATTAGAGCTTGGGCTTGAATCTAAGATTTTGGTGTCGTGTGCTTTATTATGGTACCTTTAAGGTTTTGAGGGAAATTTAGTTACAGTTGAGTTTTAAAACTGTGATTTGCTTCTGAAGCTCAAGAAGATAATTTTAGACTCTTAATTCAGGGTAGTTTGCTACTTGCTGCTTCCAAAGGGTCAGCACTCTGAAATTCCTTGCCTGTGGCTACTAGATAAGTTTATATTGTTCATGTGCAGTTATTGACTGATTTTGAAGCAGGATTGACTTCAAGCCACTTCTCAAATTACTGGACTTGCTTACAGCTGGATTGGTCCCATGCTGAAGCTTGTGCTTGGAGATGATCTGTATTCTCAAAATGTGGAATGCTCCTTTTGATATTTATGATATCTTGCTCAATGCTAATTAGAGCCCTACCCTTACATGTCCATAGGTGACCACATTATTTGCTAGATATTCTTACTCCAGTCTTCATTGCTCTGACATAAGCGTTTTTGGGATAAACTGCTTTGCCTGAAGTTCCTCTTCTGTATTTGTGAGCAAAAACATCTGAGAACCATGATAAAGATTAGAAAGAAAAAGGTGATGAATTTACTTAACTGAAACTGTATGTGCTAGGGTTTAGGTAAAATTGAAACCATTCTTCATTTGAATGTAGTCCTTTATTGTCTCAGAAATGATTAATTTGAATTCATTTTTTTTTGGGGGGGGGGAAGGTGTGAGATTTTTTTTCCCTCACCTTTTGGCTGTTATCTTTTTGCAGGATTTACTATAATGTTTTTGGTTTCATCTTGGTATTGTTTCCAATTTTATGTGAATTGTAAGCAATGTAAGGGAATTTAAGAAAATTTCTAGCAATGAAATCTTTAAGAAGACTTTTGGGTTCACATGTAATACATACTTGAGTGGTTGTTTTATTATGCTTATCACTCCATATTTTGAAAATTTAGTCCTGAAGACTTTTTTGAAGGTCTGTGAACAAGGTTTCTTAGATGAGAAACCAGTCCCAGATGGGTCACATGTTCTGGTTGTATAACTGGTGGGTGGTAGAATGAGGAGCTGAATGCAGTTCTTCTGACTTGAAGTCTAGTAATTTTCACTGCTTTTCCCTAAAGCAAACTTTGTAGTACAAACTACTACTGAATTTTGAGAAACATTAACTTCTTATCAATTTTCCTTAGTGTAATGGTTCGTAAACTCTGTGTTAACTTGAATTTTATACTAAGGTCCTTAACAGGGAGGGGGTGCTAGGAGATATCCTTGACTGGGGAACGTTTTTTATTATCTCCTGTGAGTCAGTGAGTTGGTTGCCAAACAAACCAAATAGACCCAGAGGAAGCTCATTTGAAGAAGTCAATACAGGCTTTCTTTTCTTTTCTTTTTTTTTACATAGAAGAGTAAACTAAATATATTAATATTTTATGTAAAGAACCTTATGTTTAATGTGAATACTAACGTAGTTCAATACATTTATACATAGTTAATTTAGTTAAAGTATTGTTTTAGATTAAAAAACCAAAATTATGAAACTCAAAAGGCAATTGTTTGAAATGTAGCAACTGTTATTTCCAAGGTTGGAAATTATATTAGTAATGATCACCTAACTATTTGCATAACTAATAGCTCCATTTAATTTGCATAGTTAGTAGCTATATTTAGATGGGAGAAGTAAGTGGTATAAGGTCAGTGTTCTAAGTGAAGAACTGGCTCTGTGTAGAAACTAACGGTATATTTTGAAGCCTTTCTTACTCAGGTCAGGACAAGAAATACAGCTGGTTTTAGATCTGCCTAGGTGGCTTTGTAAAATGATGTTCTTAAGCAATTTATTTCTTCGTATCGCCTGAACTTTTTATGCTTTTTGTTAGAAATATGGCTGTTCTATTATTTATTTGATCTAATTCTGATTTAGTTGCTCTTACATTTTTGTCTATGGAAAAAAGGTTGCTAAGCAAATTGATCATTTGTAAATAAAATTTGAAGGGTGATGTTTAAGATTATTTTCAAGCACATTGGAAAAGCCCACTTGTAGTGATAGGTGGTTCTTTACTCTTACAAAATGTGACAGAAAATCTTTAAGTTAGAGATGGTGTATGCCCTTATATTTAAAAAAAAAAAAAACATTTAAAATGTAGATTTTTTAACATTCAGAATTGACTACTCTTAGGTAAATAATAATATGGTATTTACTTAGCTTAGGAAAAAAATAGATTATGATGCACATAAATGACCTAAAGATATCAATTTAAACTTTTTTTAAAGCCTGTTAAACATTTTACTATTTTTAGTTTTGCATTTTCCTTTCAGTTCCTCATTTTTGCAGAAGTCATTGGAATAATAATAGTACAAAAAAATTCTATCTTGTAAACTGTTATTTTTCTGTTTAGGAAGTGCATTTCTTAGTCCAATAAGGTAAGGAAATACACTAGAGAAAATGGGCAACTACAGAGAGTAGTGTTGAGACAAAATGTGTTTCAGTAATAATTGTGGCCAATTTGGTGGTAATTTGTTACATCAGTGATATAGTTTGTATTTTGCGATTAGCATAAATTTTGATCAAGTGGGGGGTAAGGTTAGAATCAGATGAAGTATTTGTGTTCATATGCACGACGAGTATGAATATTTTTGTCTACTTTTCTGAAATTAATAATTGACTTCATGAGTTTAGAGACCCTTTTTCCTGTTTTCCCAGAATGTAGTTTAGTGCTTGGTGCATCAGAGGCAGTCAATGAAATCTTTTTTTAAACTGAATACATTTTTGAAGAACAACACACTGCATTATATTTTAGAATGTTTGGAGTTTTTGGGTAAAATAATGGTTTGATCTGTAAGTAAACACCTGTGATTTGCAAATAAACTGTTGAGTGAGAGAATGGAAGCCAGAGCATTTTGGAAGAGTCTAGAAATGTAGGATGGTACTTCAAACTATTATTAAAACATTTACTAATACGTATTTGGGGACTTTTCCTTTCCCCAAACATCTTCTTGACTTACCTGGAATTATGTGAAGACATTTCTAACACAAATGAGATAACTGAGTAATGGGTTCAAATGTATCCCACTCTTAGTTATTTGTACACAGCTGTTATACTAGTTGGATATTTTGTTTACTTACTAAAAATGAAGTATGCAAGAACATACAAAACAGGTCTATTGTAAGAATTATAAGGACATTTCAATGAAATCTTTAGAATGGCTTTGGGAATAGTGCCCCCTTATGGTTTAGGAAATACAGAGCCTATATTCGTTTTTACCATTAAAAAAATGGTAAAACACTTATAAGTATTAACATTTTTAAAAAGGCTGGTGGTAAGTTACAACTTTATTCTTTTTGATCTGATAAATGGGAAAAAATTAAGAAACTTCAAGGAAGAAGAAAAAGGGTGTACTTGAATCACTGTGTAGGCAGCCAGCAGTGTTCTCATAGCTATGCATACGTTATAATTTATGCCACTGGGAGAACAAGGAAGTAATCAAGAATTGGGTTAATTTCAATTCCTTTAGTATTCTGGGAAAGGAAAGTGTGGAGCAAAACTCATTTTGTTCAAGTAAAGAGATAGAACTAGTTTGGGAATAGCTTTAGTAATGACTGGAAACTGTATTTTGTCCACATGCAGAATTTTGGTCTAATGAGGGTTCATATACTTAAAATAACTTAAGGATTTTATTGGACTGTGAAAAGCAAAAAGAAGATATATAATTAAATTCTAAATCTTTTCTTAAGGTGAAGCTTGCTTCATTCACTAAATTAAGTATTACAGTACCATGCTAGGCAGAAAAAGGAATGAATAGAAAGATATAAATTACTTTAAAACTCATACTGGTTTCTAGACTTAGAAGTGGGTCACAGAAATATGTACATAAAGACTAAATGGAGGCTCCTTAGGGCAGGACTTTATCTTCTAGTTTTTGAATCTAGAATGTGGTAGATGTTTAATAAAGGTTTGAATAACTGAATGAAGAGTCTTAACTAGCCCTCTAAAGTTACCAGTGATTTTTGAGGAGAAAAAGAGGCTTAGTTTTAAAGCAAAGCAGCATTTTGTTTTTACTTGTGGTATTGAATTTGTTTTGAGATTTCAAATAGCCCTAAAAGTGCGTATTTTGTTTATCTTATGGGGACAAGGAATATGAAAGTTTAGAGGCTCACTAAAGATCATTTTGGTAACACTAGGGCTTTTATTCCACATTAAAAGTGTTTTTGTTGTTTTTTGGTGTGGTTATGAAAGCAATATAGGCCCACTGTAGTAAATCCTAAACAAGTGCAAAGAAGAAAACACAATTTTGTAATTCATAATTTCAACATAGATGATAATTAACACTGGAGTTTATTCCATTACACATGTAATCCTTTGTAAATCTGTGCAAATGCACAGTGCACAAGTGTTATTATTAATACAAGACTAGTTGTTGAAAAAATACTTGTGGACCAATTCTAGGATCGTTCACTTAGAGCAAGGTTTTTCAAATTGCAGTTTGTCACTCACGCAGCCCTTTTCATCTGGGGTTTCAAGAAAGGAGATTTAAGCCCTACAGAAAATGATCTGAGTGATGGTTTCATCATTTCTCCCAAAGATGGTGTATACTACCATTCTCAAAGCTTTGAAGTGAAGTTAATTCATTGCATACAGTGGATGCCTTGGGGCATTTGGGCTTATCTCTTGAGAACCCCAGTTGAGGGCCAGGAGGGTTACGAAATCAATTTAGTGGGTCACCGACATTAAAAAAATGAAGTAGAGTAAAATAAAAAATAGACTACATTGCATATAGTAAAATTAATCTACATTAAAGAATTAATCTTCATTTTGATATTCTCAATATACATTAATTGAAGGCCAAAATGATCTGAGATCATAACTTTTTATTTTTATTTTTTTTAATGTTTATTTTTGAGAGAGAAAGAGACACAGTGTGAGTGAGGGAGAGGCAGAGAGAGGGAGACAGAATCTGAAGCGGGCCCCAGGCTCTGAGCTGTCAGCACAGAGCCCCACGCCAGGCTGGAACCCATGAACTACGACATCATGACCTGAGAGAAAATTGGATGCTTAACCAACTGAGACACCCAGGCGCCACAGAGATCATAATTAAAAACATTTTTTATTAATGTTTACTTATTTTTAAGTGACAGACCGTGAGTGGGGAAGGCACCATCATAATTTTTTTAAAAAGCACATATGCTGGGGGGCCCCTGGGTGGCTCAGTAGGTTGAGCTACCGACTTTGGCTCAGGTCATGATCTTATGGTTTGTGGGTTTGTGGGTTCTTCCAGCCCTACATTGGGCTCACTGCTGTCAGCGTGGAGCCTGCTTTGGATCCTCTGTCCCCTTCTCTCTCTGCCCCTCCCCCACTCATTCTCTCTCTCTCTCTCTCTCTCTCTCTCTCTCTCTCTCAAAAATAAACATTTTTTGAAAAAGCATATATGTTGAAATGGGCTGGAAAAGCAAAACCTTAGATTTATACAGATATTTTAGTAAAAAGATGTATGTGACATGGAGATTGCTAAGTTATTGTCATACTAAATGAATTGGTCTCTGTAAAATTCCAGTATAAAAATTTTTATTTTTAGGGGTGTCTGGCTGGCTCAAATCGGAGGAACACATGACTCTTGATCTCAGGGTCGTGGGTTCACACCCCACATTGGGTGTAGAGATTACTTAAATAAATAAACTTATTATTATTGTTTTTTTATTATTTTAGAAGTAGGAACTTAACAGGACTTATATCAGTTTGCTCCTTTTCCTTCACATTGTGAAGGGAGTGGTATCATACTACTAACTTCACATGGCTTTATTTCCATAAAGGATTTAAGATAATAGTTGCACATTATAAAAACGTGAGCCTTTGCTTTTCCTGTGAGCATCTTTGAGCACTTATTTAAACTTGAAATTGGCTTTGTGAAATAGGTGGTGTCTTTCAGTGTGGGGGAGCAGCAGACGTTGCTAGATCTCCAGAAGATCTATCTGGTTTTGGTAATTCAGTGGAGGTGCTTAGATCATATTGTTTCAGTTTTGCATTAGGTTGATTAATTCTAATAATTACAATGAAGTGAGGCACAAGATTGAGCCTTAAAATCTCTTAAGTAGCTATTTGCTACCTTGTAACACTATTCCTCTTTCAGTTGTTGAAACGCTCATTCACAACATGTTGGAAGTACTGAGGAAACTTGATCCTTCAGTGAGAGATTCAGTTTCTTTCAGTAAGAGTTGTTGGCAGCTGTGTGGTAGGGTGTCTTTGTGTCCTTCTGAAATCATTTATTGACCACTTGAATGCCTTAGTATTATAATAACACAGCAAAAAGGCCCTGACAGGTATATCCACTTTATTCCTAAGGAGTTATTGCTTAGCTGTGTATTCAGTCATGTGTTTAGTAAGGTTGCTAATGACTTATGTTGGGCTTGTACAAAGTAATGTATATTTAATGTATATTATCTTTTATTTCTTGTGTAAGCACATCATTAGAATAGTCTGTTAAATTTACCAATCTGCTAGTCCTTTGTATGCATACTGTTTTAGGAATAAATACCACAATCTAAAAATTTACCTCTTATAGCTCTTTCTAAATTCTGTTTTTAAAAATAATTTTTCCACATATTAAAAAAAATTTTAATGTAATTTTTGGAGAGACTTTGGAAATCCTACCAGTATATGTTGAGGATATTATCTGGATTTCTTTAGTTCATCAATATATGTCATTTGGATTTAATTAAGGGTCATAATATTAATCTGTTACTATAATTAAAAACTAGAGTATCATCTAAAAGCAAAGTTTATTATTGGAGATAAGTCTAGGAATTGTAAAGTGTTGTGTTTTTTTTTTTTTAAGTATAAATTGGAATGTTTATATGTGAATAGTGCCGAGTGGGTAGGATTGCTTTTGTATCCAGAAAGTGGTGACTAAAATGTTTATTGTTTTTTGTTTTTTTTTTGTAAATGAAATCAAGTTCTCTAAATTATTTGTCATTGTGAGACTAAAAAGCATTGTACTACCAAAAACACAATAGTTCTTTATTAGAAAATGTGATTTTTAAAGGATCATGTGTATATAACACCGTAGGTTGAAATTTAGAGAAATTTTTATAAAACATTTCCTAATTTTTATTTATTTAAAATTTACTCTTGTGTACATTTTGGGATTGTTTTAATTTTGCTTTCATAGATGTTATTTGTTGTTTTATGACTTAGAGAAAGAATGAAATAATATGTCTGAAAATTTTCCTGTGTTTCAGATGAGGATGCCATCTGTTCATTTCGCGGTAGATAACGGTGGGGAAGTTGGGCGATAAAAGCATTTAAAAATGTTTAGGGCTCTAACTTAAGATACTAAGTGATCTACTTCTCTCCTTTGCCAAGTAATGTAATGAATTCTATTCTGATGTTTAAAAACACCAAGTAAATAAATTCTTCCCACCTTGAAAAGTGAGATAAGAGGCAATACGTGCTCATATCTTGGTATCTAATTTTTATTCCTGATCAGTAGTAGCAACACTGCTGTGCCATTTAATTACATTGTTCTTTTTTTGAAGACCTAATTTGTATGTTGACACAAATGCAGAATAGATGAGAAAATCTGGCATGCCTGTGAATGTTCTGTTGTATAATATGTGCTTTTCTTAATTGTTTTTAACACACAGTTAGGATAAGTTGTTATAAATGTGTTTATGGCTTACCACATGTTAGATAAAATCAAATCCCAACATTTTATCATGGTTAGCGTTGTATATTTCCCCATCATTTGTATTATTTAATTTGTAGGTCTGATTTCTAAAAAT
Organism: Felis catus; assembly: GCF_018350175.1. NCBI lineage: Eukaryota > Metazoa > Chordata > Mammalia > Carnivora > Felidae > Felis > Felis catus. The sequence goes on along the minus strand of NC_058376.1, from coordinate 95,472,767 downwards.
ACACCCCAGAGACTGTTGGGCTTTCTGGTACTTCATGGAGTAGAAGGATATTGAATGTGAAAGAGACTATCTTCTTTCTCAGTTTCATGGTAGCACAGTAACCCGATAAAAGGCCACCCTGGGAATTAATGAGCTAAGCTGTCATTCAGGATTCATTCAACAAATATTTATTAGTTCCTTCTACATGCCAGGCATGGTGCTAGGTACTGAAAATACACAAAAGTAAAGAAGATGGCCCTTGACCTAAAGCTGCTGTACAAGCAGAGGCTGGATAGCCACTTGTCAGTGATTTTGAATAGGGAATTCAGACGTTGGCTAGGGGACTGCACTAGGTGATCTTTAAAGAGGGTTTCTTTAAAGTCCCTAGACTGTGATTCTGTTAGTTGGATTGTGTGAGATTAGAAAATAAAATAAAGGGCAGAAATTAGGGGTGGATATTTAAAATGCTAGCAATTCTTTATGGAGGCATCTGAAGTTTAGAGATGATAGAAAATAGAAATATGCACTGGCTTTGGATCATGAATAAAATAGTAAAACTTAAATCAAGCTTTGAAATGAACTTGATCAAAATTGAGTCAGATTTCAAGTCAAGAAGTTTAGAACTTGCTATTCAGGAGATTTGAGATTCCAGATATCTATAATAGAAAAAACTTTTGGGGCGCCTGGATGGCTCAGTCGCTTAAGCTCTTGACTTTGGCTCAGGTCATGATCTCACGGTCTGTGAGTTCGAGCCCCGCGTTGGCTCTGTGCTGACAACTTGGAGCCTGGAGCCTGCTTCAGATTCTGTGTCTCCCTCTCTGTCAGCCCTACCCCCACTCACGCTCTGTCTCTCTCTCTCTCTCTCTCTCTCTCTCTCTCTCTCTCTCTCTCTCTCTCTCAAAAATAAACATTAAAAAAATTTTTGAAGAAAAAACTTTAGAAAATGTCTCAATTTTGGTAATTTTAATTAAAAAAAAGAACTGAGAAGCAACTGATATCTTGGGCAGTACATCCAGAATTATTTGGGATATATAACTGATTTAAAGTGGAGCTTGCTTTATTTTCTAAATAATGAGTTTAACAAATGACTTCTAGAAAAGAAATTCCGATTTAATTGAAGCTGATCTATTTTTTTTAATATTTATTTATGTTGACAGAGAGGGAGAGTACTTGTGCATGAGTAGGTGTGGGGCAGAGAAGGAGAGAGAGAGAGAGAGAGAGAGAGAGAATCCCAAGCAGACTCGATCCACACTCAGCACAGAGCCTGACACCAGGCTCGATCTCATGACCCTGAGATCATACCTGAGCTGAAATCAAGTCAGATGCTTAACCGAGTGAGCCACCCAGGCACCCTAGCTGATCTTATATTTCATTGATTTGTTACAGTGAGCTTATCCATGCTTATTAACACCTTGTCATATAGTGTTTTGGTGAAAAATGTTCTGCCTAAATGAGTTTTCTGGATGATGAAGCTACTCTTTTCAGCACTGTGTTCTTAAAAACTTTAACCTTTTTCCTGAATTCTAAAATGTCTTAAATAGTTTTCAGTCTTTCTAAGTGGTAGGTATGTATGTAAACAGTGTAGTATTTATATCTGGTATAAGTTATAGAATATAGTTTAGCTATGTCATGTTAACTCAAGACTTTTTAAATATCAGTTTCTGTGCTCTGTTGTGAAGGTAGGGGACAAGTGAGCTTTATTAAATTATTTGCCCTGGTCTGTGATAAAGCCCTTAGATTGTCTTGCTTTTTGAATTAGTGTTTGTGTTTGCATTTTGTAATTCTCCTTAGGCTGTCGATTGTCACCTGGCATCTATTATTTAGTATCGTTGTTACCAGCAATATCCTTTCTAATTTACTTGTAGAACTAAGTTATCTGAGAAACTATGTAAACAAGAGATTGGCTTATTTTATAAATAAACATATGATTTTGCTTCAGATTCTGAACTTTAGAATTGATCAGGATTGTGAGGTTGTTGTTGTTGTTTTGTTTGTACTCTTGTAGAGAGCCTAGGGTCCCCTCACTGAATACTCAATTCTTAAATCCTTTGAAAATCTCTTTATTTCCCCTAGTCTTGTGGTCTTGTTAGTTTTTCACATTACTTGTTTATTCTTTTTTTTTTTTAAGTTTATTTATTTATTTTGAGAGAAAGCAAGCGCTTGAGCGCCTGCAAGCAGGGGAGAAGCAGAGAGAGCAGAAGGCTAGAGAATCCCACGCAGGCTCTGTGCTGCCAGCGGGGCTTGAACTCACTAACCGTGGGTCTTGATCTCATGAATCGTGAGATCATGCTTGAGCTGAAGTCAGGTGTCAGATGCTCAACTGACTGATCCCCTCAGGTGCCTTCCTTGTTCATTTGGTTAACAAAATGTTGGCCTCCTACAAATAGAAGTTACCATATTTTTATTTTTGTGGATTAAAAAAATTGTTTTTAATGTTTATTTTTGAAAGAGAGAGAGTGCGCGCGTGTGCGTGCATGTGAGTGGGGGAGGGGCAGAGAGAGAGGGAGACACAGAATCCGAAGCAGGATCCAGGCTCTGTGCTGACAGCTCAAAGCCTGACGCGAGGCTCAAACCCATGAACTTCAAGATCATGACCTGAGCCAAAGTCAGACACTTAACTGACTGGGACACCCAGGTGCCCTGTCCATATTTTTAATTTTGGCTTTTAATTGGCCTGATTGATCAAGTTGTGTAATGTTTGCTCCAAAAGCTGTTTTCCTTTTCCTTTTTGGCCCATTAACAAAATGGGTAGTGGGTTGTCAGGTTTCTTCTGAGTTTCTTCCCCCATGAGTGAGATCTCCCCAATCAAACCATGGACAGTTTATGAATTAATTTTGCTTGAATCACAACTGCTTAGCATCTAGAGCTCTGTTTCCCTTCCATTTTGTGTAGTTTCTTGGTTCTGAACTGGAATATTGGGACATGAGGCAAAATAGTTTTCTGGTTTCTTGGTATTTGGTGGCTGTCCTCTGAGTGCTGTGTTTATGAATTATCGGATGATGGGATCATTTCCTACACACTTTACCCAGTTGCAGAAGTGAATGGAGACTCTCAGAGGCAGTGTCAGAAGAATATGAAGCTCTCCTTTTTGTCACATCCTTCTTCTTCTTCACCTCATTCTTAATTCCATTCTCTCTTACTCCACTGGGTTTGTCTGTTAGCCTCTTGTTTTTGTTCCTCACCCAAATACGGCCACCTTTTAGCTCCCTCCTCTACCAAGTGAGTCTTGTTCCCCCTTTAATAAGATACTCTTTTCCCACAAGAGCAGGGTCATTACTGTAATGTGAATGGTGGTGGTGGTGGTGGGAGTAGGAGTGGTAGTGAGGAGGCCATGTGAAACAAACCAAATAAGGGAGAAGTTAGTAGCCACAGGTTATTCTTTTCTGTTTCTTTTCTTTCTTTAAAAAAATTTTTTTTAATGTTTATTTTTGAGAGACAGAGACAAATCACGAGCAGGGGAGGGGCAGAGAGAGAGGGAGACACAATCCGAAGCAGGCTCCAGGCTCTGAGCTGTCAGCACAGAGCCCGACGTGGGGCTCGAACCCACGAACTATGAGATCATGACTTGAGCCGAAGTCGGATGCTTAACCAATTGAGCCACCCAGGTGCCTCATCTTTCTCAGTTTCTGAACCTCACTTTTCTAATGTGTAAAATGGAGATCATGATACCTACTTAATGTAAGTTATTGTTAGAATTAAGTAGGATGTATAAAGTTCTTATCAGGTAGGTGCTCATTAAGTAGCCAAAAGGGTTTACCTTCTTCTTTGCCTTTATTTACAGGTACAGTTTATGAGGAAGTATGGTTTACTGATAAGTGTTAGGCAAAGTAGTTTAGCTTGGCAAACTTTTGTGGTGCTTGTGTGTTTGTTTTTTGTGATGTTTATTAGAGATCAGTTGCCTGTGAAAGGAAGGGAGTAGGGGCAAGACTGGGTAGAGGGAAGGTAAAAATGTGCAATGCAATCCCATCACTGTTTCATCCAAGTTGGTAGGGAGCTGTGGAGTGAATAATGCCCATTTGAGTTGTGCCGTAATAGGATAAATTGGCTGCTCTTTGGACTCCTACCCCCCTCACATCAGTCACCATATTAGCTGCATGACCCGGCTTTGAGAAATTTCCTCACAAGCATGGGCTGCTCAGGTACTATGCTGAATTCTTTTTTTTTTTTTTTTCAACATTTATTTATTTTTGGGACAGAGAGAGACAGAGCATGAACGGGGGAGGGTCAGAGAGAGAGGGAGACACAGAATCGGAAACAAGCTCCAGGCTCTGAGCCATCAGCCCAGAGCCTGACGCGGGGCTCGAACTCACGGACCGCAAGATCGTGACCTGGCTGAAGTCGGATGCTTAACTGACTGCGCCACCCAGGCGCCCCACTATGCTGAATTCTTGAGGTAGACCCTCCACAGATCTGTGGAGTTCTCTCTGGGCACCTTTCTCTGTGCTGCAGACTCTATTTGCCTTGGTCTTTCTGGACATTCTACTCCTCCACTCAGGTTACTCTGTGAGGCTCTGCTTGGGTTCCCTTATCTTTTTAATTTTTTTTTTTTAAAATTTTTTTTCAACGTTTATTTATTTTTGGGACAGAGAGAGACAGAGCATGAACGGGGGAGGGGCAGAGAGAGAGGGAGACACAGAATCGGAAACAGGCTCCAGGCTCTGAGCCATCAGCCCAGAGCCTGACGCGGGGCTTGAACTCACAGACCGCGAGATCATGACCTGGCTGAAGTTGGACGCTTAACCGACTGCGCCACCCAGGCGCCCCAATTTTTTTTTTTTTTTTAACATTTCACTATACTTCTTTTATTATATATCTACCTATTCATCCCTCTATCAATTCACTTTTCTTCCCCTCCAGTTTTATTCAGAAATAATCGATATCATCACTAAGTATAAGGCATATAGCATGATAGTTTGATTTGCATATATTGTGAAGTGAATTACCACAGTAGGTTCAGCTAACATTCATCCTTCTAGTGTAGTCTGTCTTCGTTTCTGAGGCGCGATGGGGCGCTTCAGCTTCACCACCCCCATCTCGTGTTACAGCATTCTCTCACTGGTGACTTGCCCTTGAATAGATGTTAGTTGTTTTTCTTGCATGTGGCAGGGGTGGTGGGGCAAAGTCAGGAACAACCTATGTTGCCATCTTAGTGACCTCACTCCCCTGGCAAATATTTGTTGCTATAGAATGCCATCTAATCCATTAACAAATACTGTAGGGAAAGGGTATATTCTAGCTGATTGTAGCAGCAAGAAGGATCGGAACTTACCAATGCTGTGCATTTGTAAGGTGCTACTTAAAATGGATTTAAAAAATAGATTCCAGCAGTGCCTGGCTGGCTCAGTGGGTTAAGCATCTTACTCTTGATTTCAGCTCAGGTCATGATCTCACAGCTGTGAGGGAATCTGCTTGGGATTCTCTTTCCTCTCCCTCTGCCCCTCCCTTGCTTGCACGCTCTCTCTTGCTCTCTCTCAAATAAACATTAAAAAAAATAGGGGCGCCTGGGTGGCTCAGTCAGATAAGCATCTGACTTCAGCTCAGGTCATCATCTCATGGTCCATGGGTTCAAGCTCCATATCAGGCTCTGTGCTGACAGCTCAGAGCCTGGAACCTGCTTCAGATTCTGTGCCTCCCTCTCTCTTTGCCTCTCCCCTGCTCACGCTCCATCTCTCTCAAAAAATAAACACTAAAAATTAAAAAGCATTTAAAAAATAGATTCCGTAAGTATGAAATTTTATGAAATCATTTGTGATAATCCATGTTGAACATGCATACTGAAACTATTTCTTTAAAAAAAAATTTTTTTTTTTTTAACATTTATTCATTTTTAAGAGCGACAGAGCATGAGTTGAGGAGGGCAGAGAAAGAGGGAGACACAGACTCTGAAGCAGGCTCCAGGCTCTGAGCTGTCAGCACAGAGCCCGACATGGGGCTCAAACTCATGAGCTGTGAGATCATGACCTGAGCTGAAGTCAGACGCTCAACCGACTGAGCCACCCAGGTGCCCCTGAAACTATTTTTGAAAGGATGGTTGATGTTGTTTTGAGTGACTAGATTTGGTACTTTAAGGACAGACTGCCTTGTTAGAAGATGACTCTTAAATAATGTAACTCTTACTAGGGTTCTCCGGAGACATCCTATGGCCCTATCTGGTTGACACATAAAATTAACCATCACATCTTCCTTCAATGAACTTTTTCCCTTCTACATTTTTCTACAGATAGATACATCATCAGGAATGGAATTACAGTCATGGTACCCTGTTATAAAGCAGGAAGGTGACCATGTTTCGCAGACACATTCATTTTTACACCCCAGGTGAGTGGGTATTGGCTTATTTGTTTGTTCGTTCGTTCATTCATTCATTCATTCATTCATCATTCCTTCAACATCTATATGTCAGGTACTGTTCTAGACTCTGCCAATTCATTATTTAGTTTTAGGCTTGTTAATAAATGAATTGTAAATTGTGTTGAATATTTGAGATGACCTTTTCTTGGTGTGTATGTTCTTTCTAGGAAATCATCATTTCCTTTTCACCCTGAAGTAAACACTGAAAATTTTCCTTTAAGGGGCGCCTGGGTGGCTCAGTCCGTTAAGCGGCCGACTTCAGCTCAGGTCATGATCTCGCGGTCCATGAGTTCGAGCCCCGCGTCAAGCTCTGTGCTGACAGCTCGGAGCCTGGATCCTGTTTCAGATTCTGTGTCTCCCTCTCTCTCTGACCCTCCCCTGTTCATGCTCTGTCTCTCTGTCTCAAAAATAAATAAACGTTAAAAAAAAAAAATTAAAAAAAAAAAAGAAAATTTTCCTTTAATTTCCTTCCTTTTAAGAGGTAAATCAACTCTTCAAGAGTTTGGTATGCAACTTTGATATTTTATAAGGAAATTTTTTGAAATTAAGTTTTCATAGTAACCATATCCCTCAAAATCCAGTGTTCACATTTTCAATAAAAATCCACCTTAGATTATAAACTTTTTATTTGTCGATTCCTAGATTTTTATTGCTGTAAATATATATCCCCCCCCCCCCCCCCCAAACACGGTGATGAAGAATCTCAGTCTTACTTACATTTGCACAGTTCCTACCATTCCTACTGTGTGGAAGTAACTCTTTGGATATTATTAAACCTGTCCGTTTTCTTAGCAGAATACTGAGTTTTCATCTGCAGAATTCATGTGATTGGTAAAGAGGAACAATATAGATTACTACGTAAAGAAAATCAGATGTAAGAAGAGATCATTAGCATTTAGGGAATGAAGTATTATGTCAGTTAAATGGTTGCATCTTTTGGCTAAAGGTTATGCAGATTATAGTTAATAGTATGGTACTTCAATATCTAGCTCCAGTTTGTTCCGTGGGTCTCTCAGGTAATCTGCAGAAAATTTTATGTGAGCTTTGAGCAAAATTGGTAGTCATGCCTTCAATCTTAGTTTTGTGCAACTTACTATTGAATTTTTATCAAATTAGGAAGTACTGAAGTATTTTAGGAAGATCACTCTGTGGGGTTTCAAACAAGTAGGACTTGTTGCCCAGTAGCAGTGTTCAGACTGCTATAGAAGACGGGCCCTGGGAGCTCCTGATTGGGCCTGTGGTGAATCTGGCTCTAGCCTATAGTGTGGAACTGAATCAGCCTCTCTATAACAGAGCAAGGATTCCTTGCTTTGGACGGGTGGCAGGCAAGAAAATGGTTCTCCAAGTAGTATATGGTCTGTTTTCTTTCTAGCATAAGCCTTACCTATTTAGGGCTATTAAATAGCTCTAAAAGTGCTTGATGCCTTTAATTCTCAGGTGGTTTTGAGGGAAGGAGATGAGACTAATTTTCTTTCCCTGTAGGTATCTCTCTGTGCTTAGAGATTACTTTTTGCAAAATAACGAAAATTACTCATAATTTTGCACTTACTGCCTAAAGTACTGAATTTTTTTTTTTTTAATTTTTTTTTTCAACGTTTATTTATTTTTGGGACAGAGACAGAGCATGAACGGGGGAGGGGCAGAGAGAGAGGGAGACACAGAATTGGAAACAGGCTCCAGGCTCTGAGCCATCAACCCAGAGCCCGATGCGGGGCTCGAACTCACAGACCGCGAGATCGTGACCTGGCTGAAGTCGGACGCTTAACCGACTGCGCCACCCAGGCGCCCCTAAAGTACTGAATTTTTAAGGAATTCTTTTCTGTGACCCTTATTTTCTGAGTTGTTATGTTGTCTGTTTCAGTGTAAAATTTTTTAATGATAGAAATAGATTTAATGTATTTTGCTTTTTTACCCAAGTGTAATATGTGTCTTATTTTGCCTTTCTCCATCTGTAGCTACTACTTATACATGTGTGATAAAGTGGTTGCACCAAATGTGTCGCTTACTTCTGCTGTATCCCAGTCTAAAGAGGTCACAAAGACAGAGACAAGTAGGACCGTACCAAGACCATCAGAGAAGCCTCATAGTAGTGGGAAACATCAAAAAGTGGTATCGTATCCAGATGTCTCACTGGAGGAACAGGAGAAAATGGATTTGAAAACAAGTAAAGAATTATGTAGCCGTGTAGGTAAGTATTCAGAAATTATTTTTTGAAATCAAATATCTAATTAATCTGTTTTTTCAGCACTTTCAAAGAAGATTTCTAGGTAAGAGAATGTTCCAGATAATTGAAGCTTTTATCTTGAAAAAAAATGTACCTTCAAAACTCTGAGTTTTTTTTAGCACGGTGATAGCTATCGTGGCTAAAGATACAGATATGTGGACTACATGGTTTCATACTGTGGGTGATTTTTGTATGACTTTTTTTTTTCCTTTCCTGCCTTTTTTTTTTTTTTCTGTCAGTTTTTTTTTTCAGAAAGTCCTTTTTAATTTGCTGTCAATGGAGAAACCATTTACTAATGCTAAGACTTAGTACGTAAGAGTAGTGAGGTGTAGGACTCAGGGAAACTTAGTCATGGGATAAGCAAGGAGTGAAAACTCATAGCTGTGAGTGAGAGCCAAGCAGATGGCATAAAAGCAGAATGCTGGCTGGACATCTTAAAAAAATAAAAGAGCTGCCTATTACAGTGGCTTTTAAAGTGCCGTGGACCAAACAAGACATATCTGTACAAATGCTGCTTCTTTTATCCTCTTTGTAGCAGCAGAGCTTTGCTTACAGCTTAGGCAAAGTGTGATAGTTGTTGCAGCTTTCCTGGAGTAGTTGAAGATTCTTGGGGTCAAGGGGGTTTCTATACTTTAATTTTGAGATTTTTAAAATTCAGCTTTCTTTGGATTTAAATATGGTAAATAATAACCGGTAACATACTAGTAAGTCTTATTTGCAGTATATCTCCCAAATTAATTCTAGTGACTTGTAAAAAATTGTTGGGATATAGTTCATGTACCATAAAATACACCTTTTTAAAGTGTACAGTTTTGTGACCTTCAGTAAATTCATAAAGTCGTTCATCAGTACACCTATTTAATTTCAGGACATTTTTCTCACCCCCAAAAGAAACCGTGTAATCCATTAGAAGTTACTCCTCATTTTCCTCTTTCTCCAGCCTCTATTTATTTTCTGTTTTTATAGATTTGCCTATTCTGGACATATCATATAAAAGAGATCATATATTATGTGACCTTTTATTGTCTGACTTCTCACTTTGCATAATATTTTCTCAGTCGTTGTAGGATATTTTAGTACTTGTTTTCTTTTTATGGTTTAATAATACTCTGTTGTATAGATAAATATACCACATTTGGCTTGTCCACTCATCAGTTGATGGACACTGAATTGTGTCCACCTTTTTTTTTTTTTTTTTTTTAAGTAGGCTCCATGCCCAACATGGGGTTTGAAGTCATGACCCTGAGATTAAGAGTCTCATGCTCTACTGAGTGAGCCTGCCAGGCACCCCAAATTGTGTTCACTTTTTGGCTATAATGAATAATGCTGCTGTCAACACTTAGGCACACATTTTAATGTAGACATGTTTTTTCATTTCTCTTGGGTATATATTTAGGAGTGAAATTACTGGATCATATTTAACATCTTGAGGGACTGCCAAACTGTTTTGCAAAGCAGCTATACCATTTTCCTTCTCACCAGCAGCTTATGAGGGTTCCAGTTTCTGCACATCTTTGTCAACACTTATTGTTGTCTTTTGATTATAGCCATCCTAGTTGTTGTAAAGTGGTATATCATGGTTTTGATTTGCAGTTCTCCAATGACTAATAATATTGAGTACCTTTCTATGTTTTATTGAATCTCTTCAGATCCTTTGCTTATTTTTACTTTGGATTATTTGTCTCTTTACTATTGACTTGTAAGTGTTCTTTATATATTCTGGATAGTAGACCCATATCAGATACATGATTTGCCATTCTATCAGTTGTCTTTCATTTTATTGTTGGTGTTTTTCGAAGCACAAAAGTTTTAAATTCTAATGAAGTCCAATTTATTTTGTCTTTGATTGCTTATGTAGATGTTATTCTCAGAAACCATTGCCAAATTCAAGATCACAAAGATGTGCATATAAAAGTTTTAGCTCTTACATTTAGGATTTTGTTCCATTTTGAGTTAATTTTTACATACAGTGTGAGGTTCAACCTCACTCTTTGTATATGAATGCAGTTGTTCCAACACTATTTGTTGAAAAGACTGTTCCCGGGGCGCCTGGGTGGCTCAGTCGGTTAAGCATCCGACTTCGGCTCAGGTCATGATCTCGTGGTCTGCGAGTTCGAGCCCCGCGTCAGGCTCTGTGCTGACAGCTCAGAGCCTGGATCCTGTTTCAGATTCTGTGTCTCCCTCTCTCTCTGACCCTCCCCTGTTCATGCTGTCTCTCCCTGTCGCAAAAATAAAATAAACATTCAAAAAAAATTTTGAAAAAAAAAAAAAAAAAGACTGTTCCCTCCTGACTCCGTTGTTTTGGTGCCCTTGTCAAATACCAGTGGCCCATGAAAGTATGGGTTTATTTCTGTATTCAGTGTTTATGCCAGTACAGAGTCTTGCTTTCTGTAGCTTTGTAGTAAGCTTTGAAATTGGGCATTGTGAGTCCTACACATTTGTTGTTTTTCAAGATTGTTTTGACTATTTTGGATTCCTTGCATTTTCATATGAGTTTCTGAATCAGCTTGTCAATTTTTGCCACAAGCCAGGTGAGATTTTGATAGGAATTGCATTGAAAAAGTAGATCCCCTTGGGGAGTATTACCATCTATCTTAGTCTGTTCAGGCTGCTGTAACAAAAATACCACAGACTGGGTGGCTTATACCACAAACATTTATTTTTCATACTTCTGGAGGCTGGGAAGTCCAAGATCAGGGCATCAGCAGATTTGGTGTCTGGCAGGGCCCTGCTTCCTGGTTCATAAATGTCTGTGTTCTGCTCAGATACATGATGGAAGTCCTCACATGATGGAAAAGGCAGGAGAGGTCTCTGGAGTCTCTTTTATAAAGGCATAGATTCCATCGTAGGTCTTATGACCTAATTATCTCCCAAAGCCCCCGCCTCCTATTACCATCATTGGGCATTAGTATTTCAACATACTGAATTTTGTGGTCACTGACATTTAGTTCATGGCCCCATCTTAACTGTAGTAAGTCTTCCAATGCATGAACATGGGGTGTCTTTTCATTTATTTAGGTCTTTAATTTCTTTCAATGATACTTTATTGTGTAGTTTTCATTGTAGAAGTCTTGCACTACTTTTCTTAAGTTTATTATTTTATTATTTTTATTTTATTTGTAAAGGAAATTTTTTTCATTTGTGGATTGTTCTAGTGACTTTTTAACAGTGATGCTCATTTTTTGTTACCTCATTTTTCCTCTCAAAGATCCATCAGTCTCAAATAATTCGACAAGTAAAAAGAAACCCGAGTCTACCACTTGCAATTTCATCAGAGACACAAGCAAGACAGGAACTGACCGTGATATTGTAGCTTCATCGCCACTTCTTGTCAAAGATATCATTTGTGAGGATGATAAGGGAAAAATCATGGAAGAAGTAATGAGAACTTACGTAAAACAACAGGAAAAACTGAACTCAATTTTGCAGAAGAAGCAACAACTTCAGATGGTAAAATCTAAATGATAGTCTATTGTGAAAACAGGCTTTTGCATATCTTTAAGAAACAAGAGATTGTAAATGTGTTTAAGATTGTTTAGAGTTTTATTACTCATAAGCAATTTTCTTTTAAATTTTTAGAGATGTTTTCTTTTTTTTTTTTTAAATTTTTTTTTCTTTAGAGATGTTTTCAAGATAATTACTTCTATATGAAACTGATACGACAGCTGAATATTAGATGTTTTCTGACCTATTTTTTTTTCTGCATTGAAATTTTTAACATGATGGAAATAAAATAAAAATTGTATTGTAATTCTTCATATTACAGGAAGTTGAAATGTTGAGTAGTTCAAAAGCTATGAAGGAACTCACTGAAGAGCAGCAGAATTTACAGAAAGAGCTTGAATCTTTACAGAATGAACATGCTCAAAGAATGGAAGAATTTTATATTGAACAGAAAGACTTAGAGAAAAAATTAGAGCAGGTAATGAAGCAAAAATGTACCTGTGATTCAAATTTAGAAAAAGACAAAGAGGCTGAATATGCAGCACAGGTAAGAATTACTCAGTTTGTATAATGTTGCCCTTTCAGTGTGGAAATTGAGGTTGTTACCTTCTCTATTAAAGAAGTTACTTTTTATCAAGCTCATTTCATTGGGCAAGATTTAAAAATAGATAATTCTGTTAAACACAAGTTTAAGCTGTATCATCCAAGATGATTTTTCTATTTTGATTGCTTTATTAAACTTTCATTAGGTTTCTGTAGTTGCCCAAAATGCTACTCACTAGCTTTTGAGTAGCAAATGTTACATTATCTTAATATAGAATATGGGCTTTCACATCAACAAATTAACAGACATGAACTGTTGCCCACTATGTTCAGAAGCTCTCGAGCAAAAATGAATAGTAGCTCACTGGGGAAGGTGATCAAATAACCCTTACCATGAGCAGGCTGTGTGAGAGGTATATCAAAGTGTAGGGCATAATGAAAGTGCTCTAGGTGTTATGTTAGTTCTCTTCCCTTTGTTTTTCTTTCAATTCAATGCTATGTCAGAGTCAGACGAATAGTATTAATCAAGAGATTGTAATATGCACGAAGTAGTTCATTTTGTAAAAAGTAATTTGAAAGCAGGTCTTTGCCATGATCTGAGGACTAAATGGAAAAACAAAACTGAATGAAAACTGACACAGTCTTTTAAATCCCACAGTTGGCAGAACTGAGACAGAGATTGGACCACGCCGAGGCTGATAGGCAAGAACTCCAAGATGAACTCAGACAGGAACGGGAGGCAAGACAGAAGTTAGAGATGATGATAAAAGAGCTGAAGCTGCAGATTTTGAAATCATCTAAGACTGCTAAAGAATAGAAACCTTTAAAGAGATACGTCTGTGTTTCCCAACAGGGTTTATTTTTGTTCTTTCTGTGTGTGCTTTGATTATTGAATTCTGAATAACTTGTCTGCATGAAGATAACTAGGCATTCTGTCCATTTGTAGATCAGAGAAAGTGAAGAGATTATATATTAGTACATAAATTTTTACATTTTCCAAATGAATGAAAATGTGTGTTTCTTTGTACTTTTTTTTCAATTGGCTTAGTGACAGTAGTACATGGTTTCAACTGTTAGATAATCTGCCTAGATTCTGTTGCAAATTTAGCAGTTGTACACTTTTTAAAAGCCGCATTGTGTGATGGATAGTTGTGGTCAGTTTTGTTATCCATATTTCACACTCAATTTTACATACATTAGTGACTTCATATTTCAAATATATAGAGCTATTGAAGGAGTTGAATCTCCATTTTTTCATTAACACAATCTCCTTTCTAAATTGATAACAGTTTTACTCATTATTATATATAAAATTTGCTTTTATTTGGTTCATATTAATGAATTTCCACCAGTTCTTTTCTTTTTAATGTCTCCTAAGAGACATTTTGTCAAAAGAGGAATTTCATTGATGGGGTTATAGCACACCCCATAGGCATAATGAGGAAGGATAACATACTTTGTTATACGCTGCTGTTAAAACACAAGAAGTGGTTGTAATTTGTTTTTTGGTTAAATGTGGTTGTATTTAGAATTTTTTTATGTAGCAACTTTAGAAGAGGGAATAAAATGTAATAATTTTTGAACTTTTGTTTATGTTGTTAATAGAGGTGTGAAAATATTAATGTTCTTGAGAAAAACTGATACCATTGATGTATATCAGTTTGTATACAATCCATAATCCTCCTGTACAGTTTTTATATGTAGTTATGGGTCTTACTGAAATTTATATAATAGATTTGTTTTCCTTAATGGGTTCATTTTTCCTTAAATTGTAAAATATTAAATACCTTGAAGGTTATTTTAGATTTTTGTATGTTTAAATGTTAAGTCTTATCAATATTTGCACGAATGGACCATTTTCAATTACTACTTAATATCAAAATCAGGAATTTACAGTCACCTGATAGTGTATGAGAGGTTAATATAGGGAAGTTTAGTTACCTGCTACTAAAAGGTTTTTAGATAATTTTTAGAAGACAAAGAAATTCCATAGTTTGGGGGGAGGACAAATCTTCTGCACTTTTTTTTTGCACAGAAAAGTCTGTCATTCTTTAATGGCAAATTTCATATTCTTTAACTCTTGGCTTAAAAAATACTAGGTAAAGTTCTTAGTATGCATTTTTTAAAGGAAGTTTCCTGAAGTTACCATTTACTGATATTATTATTCCAGTAATTTTATGTTTATGTTCTCATGTAGGGTACTGTATGAAATTACTTGAGAGCTAAATTTATTTTTGAAATAAATCAGCTAGAGTTAAGGTTATATACTATTCCCAGCATAGACGATAGATGCTCTACTGGTATAGAACTTCAAAAATCAGTAGGTTATCATTCAGCCAGTTATTTTCGTATTTTGCTTAATGGTACTTACATATCCTAAAGGAATTTTTGTACTTCTCAAAGTATAGTTTCTTTACAAGAGTGTGATCTAAATGTGTATTTTCTATTTTCCATTTAATTTTACTATATTAACCCTGCAATTTAATTTGTTGATTCTTGGAGTCTCTTCAAGGAGGAACAAATGTTAAAATGACATACAGGAGCAAATGTTAAAAATGATATAATCTCCTAATACCTTTTTTTTGGATCTGGAGAAAGAAAAAATCATGAAGACATTTTATGATAAAGTTCATTTCAGTTGTGTCACAGTAAGCTTTTTGGGAGATAAACTCAAGCCTTATAATTTCATTTTTCTAATTTATTAAAAAATCTTTGTGCTTGTGTTACATAGTAAATGACAAGCTTACTTAAGTTTCAGCCCAAAAGTTCTAAAACAAATTGCGATTTGAAATATTTTATTTTAAAATTCTAAGCAGTGCTTAAACACCTTTAAATTATCATAAACTCTTGATGTTGAATTGACTAAAGAAATATTTTTTCTAGTCCTTTGTGTAAGGAAAATTTGCCACATGAAATTGTATAGTCTTCATTTTCCGGAAGATACATTGATGTGCCATAGGTTTATGTCTGTCTTCCTTGAAAATATAGCTTTTTAGTCAATTGTAAATATTATGCCTATTCTAGTTAAAAGTAATTTTAAGTTAAACTGCACCACATAGCTTGAAAATAGATTTTGTAATACTTTAAAAGTGGCCTCTGCTGAAATAACCTTATCCATATAAACTTATTCTTCTATACTTTGCATGCTCATTTTGTGTGTTGGTTGCTAGCTTAAAGTTTGTTTTGGTGTTAGTTTTTGTGTGCCAATTCATTAGACAAGCAGATTTTGCCTCAGACTTTGTAATATTATTCTTTTTAGGAAAAATATAAAAATATTTACTTTAAAAAGCTGCATTAAAGAACGGCCTAGCAAAAGTGCTAGAGCATCTTAAGGAAAAAAAGATAGAATATTAGCTTACTGGGTGATGGGTGATGTTTAATTTGGGTGATGATAGTTTCTATTCTTTAAATGTTACGAGTAAAAGGTACCAAATCTATAAAGGTAGTAAATGTAAAACCTGCTGTCATTGAGGAAGCTCTAAACCACCCTGATTTCACAAATGCAACTTGTAACACTATCAAAAGATTTGACCAACCACATAAGTTTGGCTTGTGCTTTAGTTCTGTAAAGCATATTGTTTTGCTTGAATTTCTGTGTCCATGAGAGTCGGGATGTTTTATGCTTCTTGAACTAATTTTATAACATATTTAATATATTACCAGTTGAGATATAAAATCATTTGTACATATTGAATTAAAAACCAGTTGCTAAAGTAGGTGAAATAGATTGAGAACAATGATATTCGCAGGTTATCCATATGTTTCAGAAGTCGTGACCGAACAACCAATTTCTTTGCACATCTATGACTTCTGTTTGAAGGAAAGTAGAATGGTAAGGAAACTCGAGTAATATGAAGTGCGTTCAAGATATTTCCCTAAAGTTAGTTGTAAAGCTGATGCTGAAGGTTTTTTATCAGCTTCTAATGTTTTCTTCTCAATGACTTCTGTTTTGATTGCATAGGGGAAAATCCACATTTTCATTTGCTCTTACGCATTTAATCTGCACGACAGGACATTAAAAGTCAATATAATGAAAAGTTGTGCTCATACTGTACATCTATTTCTGTGCTTAGAACTACTTGTTAATTTTTATTGAAGCTGTCAGCAATAAGAGACACATTACTGCTGTATTATACGTTGTGGGATTGAATAAACAGCTTAAATTTTTTTTTCTATTGTAGGATACTGAAGCATTTCCATTACTGGAAGAAGTTTGTATGGGTATTCTGTATTGCGTCTTTTTAAAAGGACAGTTTTTTTTTTTCTTTTTTTAAATTTTTTTGTAAAATCTTTCCATTTTAGATGGCTTCTAAGCTGCATAATGCAACCTGGAGCCTTTTTCTTTAGTAATAGACTTAAATGTCTTATATAGCGCTACTGTTTTTGAATTAGAAAATGATCAAATGTAAAAACTGAAATTTAAAAATTAAGCCCAGAAAACAAAATAGTGTATTTAGTTGAATGTAAAAGAAATTTGTAAGATTTTTTCTTCAATATAGATACCTCACTTGAAAATAAAGCACAGCATACTTAAAGTAGTTCTAGTAAAAACGTCCTGCTAAAAGAATTGCTTAATCTAGGACAACTTTGGGGGGAGTTATAGTTTGGGAAACATAAAATACACTTGCTTTTAACCATCCTGTTAGAAGTATTTGCTTATCCTGATGATTTTAAGCCAACACAGTAGTCTTAAATTATTTCTGAATTTCTAACCTGTGAAAGCAGTAAATGAAATACCTGTTCTGCAACTATTGAAACAAGTTGTTGACTATACTATTATTCAATTTAAAATTTTGCCAATGATGTACAGTTTTATGGTTAAAATTGCTGTGGTTGGTTGCATCACATGACACAAAACTGTCCTCTACCTCACGTGAAATAAATATTTTATATGGTTTTACTATAAAACAAGACTCATCTATCTGGTCACTTAGTTTACAAATTTTGAATTATATTTATTGAAACATGACATACTGTGCTCTCAGCTTATACCTCAATCGTATTTTGTGCTGTTTTCCATTTTCATGCCTTGTAAATAACTTGTATAGATTGTGGATTAAATTCTGAATAAAAACTTTTAATGCCAATGAAACTGATTCAAGCTGTCTTAATATCCTGTGTGAACTCAACTTTCTTGTCTCTTAAGATTGACATATTCTCCTTTTGTCCTTTAAAGTTTATTATTCGTGACACACTAAATGATTAACTTGAGAAATATTTTTAAGATTATAAATTAAGACATTTAAAAAAATTTAACGTTTATTTTTGAGAGAGAAAGAGAGGGGGAGGGGCAGAGGGAGACAGAGACAAAATCCGAAGCAGGCTCTAGGCTCTGAGCTGTCAGCACAGAATCCGACATGGGGCCTGAACTCCTGAGCAGTGAGATGGTGAGATAGTTACCTGAGCCAAAGTCGGATGCTTAGCTGACATGAACCACCCAGGTGCCCCTAAAATAAGACGTTTTATGCAATATTTCAGGTGCAGAACACACCAGCATTTGCGATGATTTTCTTTCATGATGTATTCTTGTTTTCACATCTTTCCCTTATTCCTCTATCCCCACCTCTGGTATTAGTGGTTTATGACAGCATAACAAATTACTCCCAAATTTAGCTGCTGGAAATAACATTTCACACAGTATCTGAAAATCAGAAATGCAAAGGCAGGTTAGCAGGGTGTGATGGTTCAGGACCTCGTAGTAGTGTGCAGTTACTATGTTACCTGGGGCTGAAGTCATTTGGGAGCTTGACAGCTGGAGGATCTGCTTGCAAGTTTATTCATATGGTTATTGGCAGCTGTTCAGTTCCCTACTGTATGGACCTGTCCATGGAGCTCTGTACAGCGTGGTAGATGGCTTCCCACAAATGAATGATCCAAAGGAGAGTAAGAATGATGCCAGTTTCTTTCGTTGCTTAGACTAAGTGAGTCCCAAGTCCAGCCCATATGCGATTGGAGAAGATTACAGAAGGGTATGGAATACCAGGAGGCAGGGATTACTGAGGACCATTCTAGAGTCTGATTACCATAACTTCCCAAGTTTTTTGTGGCAAAATACACATAACGTAAAAGTTAACATTTTGACTATTTTTAAGAGTGTAATTCAGTGGCAATGGGTACGTTCACAATGTTCGACTATCACCACTATATTCAGACTTTTTCATTATCCCAAACAGAAACTATGTACCTATTAAACAGTAATTTCCCCCTATGTTTTCTTCTAAGATTTATATTGTTTTAGCTTTTCCATTTAGGTCTTTGATCCACATTATGTTACTTTTGTATCTGATGTCAGGTAAGAGTCCAATTTTATTCTTTTGCATATGGGTATCCAGTTCACAGCATCATTTATTGAAAACTGTCCTTCCTGTTGAATGGTTTTGACACCTTTGTCCAAAATCATTGACCATATGTGTGAAGTTTTATTTCTGGGCTCTCTGTTTTATTCCACTGGTCTATGTATCTGTCCTTATACCAGTATCACACTCTTTTGGTTACTGTAGCTTTGTAGTAAGTTTTGAAATGAGGAAGTGAGTCTTCCAAATTTGTTCTTTTTCAAGATTGTTTTGCCTATTTTGGGTCCCTTGATATTCCATGTGAATTTAGGGTGGGTTCTTCTATTTTTACAAAAAACACCATTGAAATTTTGTTAGGCATTTCACTGAATCTGGATCACTTTAGATGGTATTGTCATCTTAATGATATTAGGTCTTCCAGTCTATGACCATGGGATATCTTTGCATTTATTTAGGTCTTTAATTTCTTTCAGCAATGTTTTATAGTTTTCAATGTACAACATTTCCCCCTCAGATTTATTCTTACATATTTTGTTCTTTTCGATGCATTGTAAATGGGATTTTATTAATTTCCATTAAGATTGTTCATTGCTAGTTTGTAGAAAATGCAATTAGTGTTTGTGTATTAATTTTGTATCCTGGAACTTTGCTGAATTTGTTTATTAGGTGTAACAATTTTATCATGTGTGGAATTTTTAACATGTAAGATCGAATCATCTGCAAACAAATAATTTTACTTCTTCCTTTTTAATTTGGATGCTTTTTATTCATTTTTCTTGCCCAATTATTCCAGCTAGAACCTCCAATACTATATTGGATAGAAGTGGTGAAAGCAGGCATCTTTGTTTAGTTCTTGATCTTGGAGGGAAAGCTTTTAGTCTTTCATCATTGTGTGTAATGTCAGCTGTGGATTTTTTTTTTTCAACGTTTATTTATTTTTGGGACAGAGAGAGACAGAACATGAACCGGGGAGGGGCAGAGAGAGAGGGAGACACAGAATCGGAAACAGGCTCCAGGCTCCGAGCCATCAGCCCAGAGCCTGACGCGGGGCTCGAACTCATGGACCGCGAGATCGTGACCTGGCTGAAGTCGGACGCTTAACCGACTGCGCCACCCAGGCGCCCCAGCTGTGGATTTTTCATATACGGCCTACTTATGTTGAAAAAATTCCATCTATATCTAGCTTATTGAGTGTTTTTATCATAGAAAGGTGTTGAATTTTGTCAAATACTTTTTCTGCAACACTTAAGATGATCATGTGTTTTTTTTCCCCTTCTGTTTTTGTGATGTGTTACATTGCTTGGTTTTCATAAGGTGAACTAGCTTTTGCATTCCAAGAATAAATTCCATTGCTCATGGTGAATAATCCGTTTAATATGCTGTTATTTAGTTAAATGAAATATATTTGACATACAATGTGTAAATTTAAGGTGTACACTATGTTAATTTGATACATTTATTTAGTTTTTAATATGTTGAATTTAGCATTTTGTTGAGGGCTTTTGCATCAATACTCATAAAAGATATTGGTCTGTAGGTTTTGTTTGTTTTCTGTAGTGTCATTGGTCCTAGTATTGGGATAATCCTAGCCTCACAGAATGACTTAGGAAGTGTTCTCTGTGCTTTGATTTTTTTTTTTCTTAAGATTCATTTTATTTTTATTTATTTTTTTAAGAGAAAGGGAAAGAGTGAAAGTGCAAGAACATGGAGGAGGGCCAGAGGGAGAAAGAATCTTTAAAAAATTTTTTTGAAGTTTATTTATTCTGAGAGAGAGAGAGAGAGAGAGAGAGAGAGAATGCACGGGAGAAGGGCAGAGAGAGAGGGAGAGAGACAGACGGAGAGAGAGAATCCCAAGCAGGCTCCGCACTGTCAGTGTAGGGCTGGATGCAGGGCTTGAATTTACGAACGCTGAGATCATGACCTGAGCCAAAATCAAGACTCTGACGCTTAACTGACTGAGCCACTCACGTGCCTCAAGAATCTTTCTTAAAAAATGTTTGTTTGTTTATTGTTTATTTATTTTGAGAGAGAGCACGAGCTGGGGAAGGGCAGAGAGAGAAGAGTGAGGATCCCAAGCAGGCTCTGCATTGCCTGTGCAGAGCCCAATGTGGGGCTCAAATCCACAAACCCTGATATCATGACCTGAGCCCAAATCAAGAGTGGGACATTTAACTGACTGAGTCACCCAGGCACCCCTGTGCTTTGATTTTTTGGAAGAGTTTGAGAAACACTGGTGTTAGTTCTTTCTTCAGTGTTTTGTAGAACTCCCCACTGAAGCCATCTGGTTCTGCACTTTTCTTTGTTGGGAGTTTTTTTTTGTTTTTTTTCGTTTTTTTTTTTTAATATAATTTATTGTCAAATTGGCTTACATACAACACCCAGTGCTCATCCCAACAAGCAACCTCCTCAGTGTCCATCATCCACTTTCCCCTCTCCCCCACCCCCCATCAACCCTCAGTTTGTTCTCCATATTTAAGAGTTTGCCTCCCTCCCTCTCTGTTTGTAACTATTTCCCCCCCTCCCCTTCCCCATGGTCTTCTGTTAAGTTTCTCAAGATCCACATATGAGTGAAAACATATGATACCTGTTTTTCTCTGACTGACTTATTTCACTTAGCATAATACCCTCCAGTTCCATCCACATTGCTTCAAATGGCCAGATTTCATTCTTTCTCATTGCCAAGTAGTATTCCATTGTATATATAAACCACATCTTCTTTATCCATTCATCAGTTGATGGACATTTGGGCTTTTTCCATAATTTGGCTATTGTTGAAAGCCCTGCTATAAACATTGGGGTACATGTGCCCCTATGAATCAGCATTCCTGTATCCCTGGGGTAAATTCCTAGCAGTGCTATTGCTGGGTCTTAGGGTAGTCCTATTTTAAATTTTTTGAGGGACCTCCACACTGTTTTCCAGAGAGGCTGCACCACTTTGCATTGTTGGGAGGTTTTTGATTAGTGATTTAATCTTACTAGTTACAGGTTTATTCAAATTTTTTATTTCTTCATGAGTTATTTTTGGTGGATGGCGTGTTTGTAGGAATTTGTCCATTTCATCCAGGTTATCTTTTTTGATGGCACATAATTGTTGATACTACTCTCTTAAAAATCCCTTTTATTTTTGTAAAATAAGTAGAAATGTTCCTATTTTCATTTCTGATTTTAGGAGTTTGAGTCTTCTTTTTCCTTAGTCAATCTAGTTAAAGTTTCGTCAATTTTGTGATCTTTTCAAAGAACCAGCTTTTGATTTTACTGATTTTCTCTACTGTTTTTTCTTCTCTATGTCCACTCTTATCTTTATTTTTTCCTTCTACTGAACTTGAGTTTAGTTTACCCTTCTTTTTTTTTATTTTTAAATTTATTTTATTTTATTTTTTAAGATTTTTTTTTCTTTTTTTAATGTTTATTTTTTGTGTGTGAGAGAGAGAGCAAACATGAGCAGGGGAGGGGCAGAGAGAGAGGGAGACACAGAATCTGAAGCAGGCTCCAGGCTCTGAGCTGTCAGTACAGAGCCTGACGCAGGGCTTGAACTCATGAACTGTGAGATCATGATTTGAGCCGAAATCTGACTGAGCAACCCAGGCGTCCCTTAAGATTTTATTTTTAAGTAATCTCTACACCCAGCATGGGGTTAGAACTCACAGCCCTGAGATCAAGAGTCATATGCTCCACTGAATGAGACAGCCAGGGGCCCCTACTCTTTTTTTTTTTTTTTTTTAGTTCCTCAGGATTTATAGTTTGGTTATTGATTTTGGATCTTTCATTTGTTTGTTTGCTTGCTTTGTTGTTTTTTGTTTGTTTGTTTGTTTAAGTAGGCTTCACACCTAGTGTGGAGCCCAGTGTGGGACTTGAATTCACAAGCCTGAGATCAAGACCTGATCCAAAATCAAGAGTTGGATGCTTGACCAACTGACCCACCCAGGTGCCCAACACCCCCTTTCTTTCGAGAAGAGTTTTATCTAACTTCTTTCCCCTCTTGATACCTCCACCAACCATGCAGCCAAACACAGATGCACATGACCCTGACATCAAGAGTCGCATACTCTGCTAAGCCAGGAAAGTGCCCCAGCATATTTGCTTCTTAACTGAACACTTAGTTGAAATGTAAGTTGAAAAACTTAACTGAATACTTTTATAATGATTTTCTTAGGTAGACTTTTAGAAGCTGGGTCAAAGAATATACATATTTAAGTCCTTTATATATTGCTGAATTATTTTGAAAAAGCATATCATTTGTGTTATTGGTATTTTGTAATGTTCATTCTTTCTGTTGGTTATTTTTATTAAATCACTTTGATAGAGGGTTAATGAGAGGCTGTGAGAGCCCTCCAGTGGCTAAGCTGATTTCTGCAAAAATATTATCATGAGTGGAATTAAAAAGGAATTGTATCTAGTTGCTGAATCTTAATGGCAAAAAGAGGGAAGTGCTAGAAATATCTTGCCTGTTGAAAAGGGCTTATCCTTTAGTTAGAGTAGGGCTGCCATTTGCTTTCTTTTCAAATTCTTGTTCATCTGCTACCAGATTATGAAATGTTTTGAATTTCACTGCTATGTAATATGAAGATTATGCTGGTTTCAAACAGGTTTAAAACCAACTGATTGCTTATAAAAGCTAACGTTTATTGAGTACTTATATGTGTCAGGCACTGTTTCAAGCATTTTACATACGGTAATGGATTTAAATCTCATGGTTATTATAACATAATTACTATTTTTCAATTCCATTTTACTGGCAGGAAATAGAATTCTCGTTACTAAATAGAATAGCTTAACAGAAAGTTTAAATAACTTGCCCACAGTCACACAAATCATAAGTGATGGAGTTAGAATTCCAACCCAGTGCTCTTAACCACCTGCTCTAATGTCTCCTTTGGATCTTGGTGTCCAAGAATGTTCTCATTCAGGACAATTCATAAAGTAGAATCTTTATTTATGTAACAAATGAATGAACAAAGAAAACAATCGGTACAGTTGAGACACTGGCTTCCCTTCTAGTAGTTCTTTAGGAACAGTATAGTGTTGATAACATAATTTATGATTTTATATCATGTGTTGAATGAATAACAAGAGGACACATGATAGTTGTGATTATTTTATAATTCATACATTTTTCAGTGAAAGACTTAAAGTTTGACAGATTGCTCTGTATTTTGACATCCTAGGTGGGTAAGTAGAAATACCTGCTCTTAATTTCTAAGAGAATTTAATGGTGTGGCTTTCTAGTTAATTGTCTTATTTTCCTTTCAGTACTTACATACTTTGCTACTATTCTATTTTTAGAAAATGTGATCTCCTGTTTGAACTAAAAATAAAGACTTCTACTGTTCTTCAGGATGTATGATCTTTTTTAAAATTTTTATTTATTTTTATGTTTATTTATTTATTTTGAGGGAGAGAAAGAGAGAGACAGCGCATGCCCATGTTGGGGAAGGGCAGAGAGAAGGAGAGACAGAATCCCAAGCAGGCTCTGCACCATCAGCACAAAGCCCTATGCGGGGCGGGAACTCATGAACCGTGACCTAAGGAACTCATGACCTAAGCCATGATCATGAGTCAGATGCTTAACTGACTGTGCCACCCAGGTGCCCCTAGGATGTATAATCTTACAGGTTGAATGAGGCCTATTATCTAATGTATTCTGAAACTCCTGGTAGAGAAGCAGATAAATGGCTATTTGAAAGCAGAGGAGAAAACACATTCTGGAAGGGACTCAAACCTAACAATCCAGGTACAGCTTTTTATTATTTTGCTTTATCTCTGAGTGGAAGGAGGAGAAATTTGGAATAAAATGGCTCCTGAAGGAATTAAAAAAAAAAATGTGTATTTATTTTTGAGAGAGAATGAGAGCGCATGTGTGCGAGGGCCAGAGAGGATCTGAAGCTCTGAGCAAATGGCACAGAGCCTGAGGCGGGGCTCGAAGTCACTATGAGATCATGACCTGAGCAGAAGTCAGACACTCAACCAACTGAGCCACCCAGGGACCCCTGAAGGATTTTTAAAAAATGTTTATTTATTTATTTAAGAGAGAGAGAGAGAGAGAGAGAGAGAGAGAGAGAGAGAGAGAGGCAGAGAGAGAGGGAGACAGAGAATCCCATGCAGGCTCCTCACTGTCAGCACAGAGCCCGATGTGGGGCTTGAGCTGAAACCAAGAGTCCTACACTTAACTGACTGAGCCACCCAGGTGCCCTAGGAATGTTGTTTTAATTGCATGATGCAGGCCAAGAACTGGGACCCTGAAAAGACAGTTGTTGTTGTTGTTGTTTTTTTTATTTTTATTTTTATTTTTATTTAAAAAAAATTTTTTTTCAACGTTTTTATTTATTTTTGGGACAGAGAGAGACAGAACATGAACGGGGGAGGGACAGAGAGAGAGGGAGACACAGAATCGGAAACAGGCTCCAGGCTCCGAGCCATCAGCCCAGAGCCTGACGCGGGGCTCGAACTCACAGACTGCGAGATCGTGACCTGGCTGAAGTCGGACGCTTAACCAACTGCGCCACCCAGGCGCCCCGTTTTTTTTTTTTCCCCCAGTAGCTGAAGTCAAAATTCTAGATGGAAGTAATTTGTGAAAGTGCTGCTTTGCTCTCAATGGAGTTACCTTGACTGAGGCCAGTATCTCTAGGTAATCAGAGACATTCCTGCTTGAGACCTGAGCAGCACACATTCCTTACTGGAGAAGTCTCTTCCTTACCAAGGACAGCAGGTGGGTACAGAGACCACATAGGGCCTTCATTACTGCCTCTTGCCTGCTCTCAGACCAGTTCTAATCCCTACCTCCTGACTTCTTCTTCTTCAGATTCCCATCTGCTATGGACTAAATATTTGTGTCCTCCCACGATCGCTGGTTGAAACCTAAACCTTTGGGAGGTGATTAGGTCTTAAGAGTGTAGGCCTCGTGCATGAAATTAGTGCCTTTATAAAAGAGACCCCGGGGCACCTGGCTGGCTCAGTAGGTTAAGCATCTGACTTTGGCTCAGGTCATCATTTTGTGGTCCAAGAGTTCGAGTCCTGCGTTGGGCTCTGTGCTGTCAGCACGGAGCCTGGATCCTTCTTGGGATTCTGTGTCTCCCTCTCTCTGACTCTTCCTCACTCACAGTCTCTCTCTCTCTCAAAAATGAATAGACATTTAAAAAAATTTAAAAAAAGAGAGAGAGAGAGCCCCCAGAAAACTCCCTTATCCTTTCTATCATGTCAGGACACAGCAAAAAGACTACTGTCTATGAACCTAGAGGAGGATTCTCAGCAGACACAGAATCTGCTAGTCAGTTCCTTGACCTTACACTTCTAACCCCAGAATTGTAGAAGTAAGTTTCTGTTCTCTATAAACTACCCAGTCTATGGCGTTCTCTTTTGGAAGTCCAGATAGACTGAGACAGCATCTTAGTGAAACTTGGAGGCTTGCAAATGCAGTCTCTTTTTTGGGGGGGGAACATTTCAATTCAACTCCATTCAACAGGTAGGTACAGAGTGACTTTAAGTCTTTCAGACACTGTGCCACACTTAGATTTCAGTGATCAATAAAATAGACAAAACCCCCAAACTCACAGGGCATTTCACATTTGCTTACACTATGAGTTTATATTACACTGTGAGTTTATACTACAATATTTCTTTTTTTTTTTATGTTTATTTATTTTTGAAAGAGAGACGGTCAGAGTGTGTGTTGGGGGTGGGGTGCAGAGAGAGAGGGAGACACAGAATATGAAGCAGGCTCCAGGCTCCAGGCTTTCAGCATAGAGTCTGACATGGGGTTTGAACCCACGAGCCATGAGATCAAGACCTGAGCTGAAGTTGGACGCTTAGCCAACCGAGCCACCCAGGTGCCCCTATACTACAATATTTCTTAATTTTTTTTATTTTTTATTTTTTTTATTTTTTATTTTTTATATTTTTTAATTTTTTTTAACGTTTATTTATTTTTGAGACAGAGAGAGACAGAGCATGAATGGGGGAGGGTCAGAGAGAGGGAGACACAGAATCTGAAACAGGCTCCAGGCTCTGAGCCGTCAGCACAGAGCCCGACGCAGGACTCGAACTCACGGACCGTGAGATCATGACCTGAGCCAAAGTCGGCCACTTAACCGACTGAGCCACCCAGGCGCCCCTCTTAATTTTTTTTTAACATTTATTCACTTTTGAGAGACAGAGACAGAGCGTAAACAGGGGTGAGCAGAGAGAGAGGGAGACCCAGAATGCAACGCAGGCTCCAGGCTCTGAGCTGTCAGGACAGAGCCAGATGCAGGGCTCAAACTCACAAACTGTGAGATCATGACCTGAGCCGAAGTCAGATGCTTAATGGACTGAGCCCCCCAAGCGCCCATATACTACAATATTTCGAAAAATGTATGTGTATTTGGAATTTTGTATTACCAAATATTAAAATCCACAAGAGGAATTTATCCTTTAAAAGAAGCCTTATTAAAAGTATTTTAATTATTTTTTTAAGTAAGCTCTATGCAGGGCTTGAACTCGCTACCTCAAGAACAAGAGTCGCATGCTCTACTGACTGAGCCTGCCAGGAACCCCAATAGTATTTTAATTTTTAAATGAATGATCTCACCCAAGTAGTATCATATATGTCCTATGCCTTCACATTTTCTAAAGAAATGCATGTTTCTTAATATGTGAGGAAAGCCTTTTTTTTTTTTTTTTTTTTAAGATTTTGTTTTTAAGTATTCTCTACATCCATCGTGGGGCTTAAGCTTACAACCCTGAGATTGAGAGTCACCTGCTCTACTGACTGAGCCAGTCAGGCGCCCCTGGGAGGAAAGCTTTCTACAGAGAAGTGTACATTCCATTTGGGGCTAATGATCACACATGTAGAATGTGGGAAGTTGCTGTTAATCATGTTTCTCTGCAAATCATAGGCCCCTTGACACAGAAAATGTTTTCACCAGCTATGCAATGATAAAAGACAACCATTAGTAGTCGCTGTAAGCCCACTCCTTTGGCCCAAGTTTTGCTTTCTGTGTGGGCTTTTGCTGCTTGTAAGCAAACACACTTGTCAGTGCCTAGTGCATTAGTGCTCTAACTGAATCACAGGCTATGTGACTATGTTTCAGTGTGAATGGTAGAACAGTTAACCACGCCGACTCCTTTGTTCAGTACATATCTGGGGTTAAGGTCATCAACTGCCTTTCTAATGCTCTCCATTATACATTTTTGAACAAGATTAAGGAAGGAAAGACCTTCTTACATTTTTTGTAATGGAAAGGATATTGGACTTAGGGTTGGAAGAGCTGGGATCAGATTTCAGCTTTACCTTACTAGTTCTGTTACACAGAAATGTGAAGAGATGGCAAGGCACAGTTTTCTGAGAGAAAATTAACTGGAAAGACATTGTCTGGGAGGACTGGGAGCCCACCGTTGACTGGGGTGACTGGACCCTGAGAAACTGACTTTCACTGCTGAAACGGTACCCAGGACTGTGGTAGACCTGGAACGTCAGTTTATTAAGTCATGCCATGTGGGAAGTCATTTTCTAATCACAAGGAAGCCTTGGGGAGTAGAGTCACCACAGGAATGTGGATGATTTTAGGGTAGGTCCCTCAGCTAAAATAGCTTCCGGGACTTCCCCAGTATACAGGGAACCTTACCAAAGGGACAGTGTTCTTGGTGTTGGTGGGTCACTATACCATCTCCCATGGATAGTAGAGGATTCTCATGGCCTCTTGGCTTCCAGTTCCTTGTGCTTCCATGGCTGCCCAACTTCCTTTCCGAGGGACATGCTCTGTTATGGCTAATTAATTCAAACAGGTTACAGTTTGCAGCTCTTCCTCCAGTGGCCTTGTGTACATCTGTGTTGTGATTGTTTCAATATTCATCTTAGGATTTCTCTTCTGTATAACCTAATTATTTTATCTTTAGTTTCTATCAAAAGCAGCTCATATTTTCAATTAATCCATTTTGCCTACGGATAATGCTAACAGTAGCTAACATTATGAGCGTCCATTTGTAATATATATGTGTGTATGTATATGTAAATAAAGCACATATATAAATATTCAACTTTGCATACGTTATCTCACTTAACCCGAACAATAACCCTATGGGGCATCGACAATTCTCACTTTATAGATCGAGAACCTGAGAGTTACATAGGTTAAGGGACAGCCCAAGTGATAAAGTTGGAATATAACCTCAGGAGGTTCCATTCCAAGAACTTAACAACCTGGCAACCTTCTACCATTTAGTGTCTGAGTTCTAAAATCTGGCTTTACAAATACCTCTGTGTGTGTCACCTGGGGGGGGTGGGGGCTGAGCGTTGTTGAATTCTGATTGGTTGAATTTTTATTGTTGGAATGTCAAATGCTAATGGAGTCATAAGAATGCAGATTTCATAATTGCTTTTTCAATGAATTGATGTTGGGTTTTATAGTTTTTAATATATACATATGTGTATCTATCTATATCTATCTATATCTATCTATCTATATCTATCTATCTATCTATGTTTTAAGTTTTAGTTTAAGTAGGCTCCATACCCAATGTGGGTCTTGAACTTACAATCCTGAGATCAAGGGTCACATGCTCTACTGACTGAGCCAGCCAGGCAACCCAGATTTTATAGTCTATATTGTACTTAAAACAAAAGCTCTTTTGTAAAAAAAAAAAAAAAAAAAAAAAAAAAAAAAAAAAAGGTTATGAAGGAAACATCTGAAAACATCCAGGTCAATAGATCCTGGTGATGAAATGTCCCAAACACATGGCTCCTTCAAAAAAGGGACATATTCCTACAGCAGTTTCTACAAACCAAACCTGTATGAATGCAGAGAGAACGTAGGAGTGAAAAGCAAGAGTTCTGAATCGTTATTCAGGTTTACTGAGCGCTTTGTACCAGATATTGTTTTAAGCTCTATATGTATATTAAATCATGTAACAATCAAGAAACCTACGAAGTAGGCACTATTTTCATCCCCATCTTACAAATAAGAAAACTGAGGCCCAGAGAGATGAAGCAACTTGGTCCCAAGCTAGTTAGTGGTGGAGCCAGGATGTGAAGTCAGGCAGCCCGGGATGCGTTGTTCACCACCACCGAGCTCTCCCCAGCGATTGTTGTGGGCTCTTGTCCTTGACACTCTGTCATCTATTTGTGGAGCCTTTTCTGTTTGTGCACTTGGATTCTTTGGGGTTTCCTCAAGCCTAGTCTTCCCTAGGAGATCTGGTGATTTGCCCTGACACCCAGAATAGATATGGGAAGGCTTAGTAGCTGTGATTCATGATCCATATCTTAGATTGAGTAGGAAGTTTTGTGTTTGCTGAAATCCTCATCTTTAAATCTCATGGTTGTTGATAGAGGGATATAATAAGATAAGCCAAAGGTATCAAAGGGAATTGAAATTGTTTAATGTAAATATAGTCCGAGGAGGACTTCTCTACTTGATAAAAAAGTGCATATAATGGGTCTCATTTGAATGCAAAGAGAGAAGGCAGCTTAATGATGATGATGGTAGTAAGCACTTGTAGAGCACTCACTTTTGGCTACCCAGAGTTCTCACTGGAGTACAGATACTAACTTAGCCTCAGCCAGAGCAGTCAGCCTAGCTTTCAATGTGTCAAAACACGGAGTTTGAGCCCTTCAAGAATTTTCAGAAAGTGATTATCAGGAGAGGTTCCCAGGAAGGGTTAAGAGGCCCACGTACTCTCTTCCCACCTGGCTGTGTGACATTGGGCAATTGAACCTCTCGTGCTATTTCTTCATACGTATTATGCGTAAACAATGGTTCCTACCACAGACGGTTGTTATGAGAATTAAATAATACATAAATATAAACACGTGCATATAGTACATGACAGTACAATTGGATAAATTTGAGTTGCTATTGCTGTTGTCACCATTAATATGGCCATGTCCACCTCTGATGATTTTCAAGCACAAGAAAGGATCATTTTCTTTCCACTAGTAACTGTGGTATGCCGGATGCTTCTCCTCTGTTCCTCAGGGCAATTCTCAGCTCCTCCGTTGTTACCCTCTTGGGCGGTGGAAGAACTGTCCCAGCTCTCAGCTGGGAAGAAAGAGCGGGTGGGGAGAATGAGGAGGGAGGGAGCGAAGCGGAGACCCAGAGACAGAGGTGACAGAGGGGCAGCAAGAAGAGAAATAATTTGCAGCGAAACAGAACTGGAGCCTGACGCGGGCCCTCTCATCGCTCTCCACTTCTTGGACCTGCAACGGATTATTTTACTTTCTAACCTGGACCCGCGACGCCGCGCTGGGCGCAGAGGCCACATAGCCCCCTCTCTGACCCTGCTCCCCCTCCCCACCCCCCAACTCCGGGCTCCGCCCCGCGATTGGCTGGCTCCACCCGGGCCGTCGCCGATTGGCGCTCGCCAGCCGGGTCTACGGGGTTTAAAGAAGGGGGGCGGGGGCGCACTGCCCAGCCGCGCTGCTGTCCCCGCCGCCGTGCGCCCGTCGCGCCGTCGGAGCTGGGCTCGCGGCCTCTCTTTGCCTGCCGCCGCTTCCAGCGTCGCACGTCCGCCCGTCGCCGGTCAGCGGCTCTCGAGGGCGCGCGCGAGAGGACCGCGGCAGGTGCCGTCCAGTCCCAGGCGCAGGCACAGCTGGTGAGGGGCGAGGCCCGCAGACGCCAAGGTGGCCACCATGGTGGCCACGTGCCTGCAGGTAGTGGGCTTCGTCACGAGCTTCGTGGGTTGGATCGGCATCATCGTCACCACGTCCACCAACGACTGGGTGGTGACCTGCGGCTACACCATCCCCACCTGCCGCAAGCTGGACGAACTGGGCTCCAAGGGGCTGTGGGCAGACTGCGTCATGGCCACGGGGCTGTACCACTGCAAGCCCCTGGTGGACATCCTCATCTTGCCGGGTAAGGACCCCACCTCTCGAGCGGCTGCTCCTAGCCCTTATCGTCGGGGCAGACCCGGGATGGGCGCATTAGATGGCGTTCACAGAAACGTTTCAAGGCCTTGAGGACCTTAGCGCACATTTTGATACCTTCAGTCTCACCTTGTAGAGAGATTAGGCAGTCCTGAATTTAGCCTCTCTCAGCCTCAGTTTTCTTATCCGGAATTTGGGATGATAGTGGTAGCCACTGGCCGAGTCACCCTGAGAAGTTAATAAACTGAGACGCAGACACCTAGTTGGAACTCTGTCCATGTTAACGACTGACGGTCACCCACCTGCCTCAGCCTCCCACCGTCAGTGGTTCAGAAGTACTGTACTTCCCTCCACCCGCCCCTCCCCCCCCCGGGGGGGCCTCTTCCCTCGGGCGTTAGACTCCACCCGCAGAGGCGAGGAGGAGAGAAACCCTAGCATTCCAGCGATCCCAACAGGAGTAGGCCGAGTTACCCGGTCTTTCGTCTTTGTGAGACTGGCCACAAGTCCCGGACCTCCTAGCTCTGCCAGGTCGGTTCCCGTAGGTCCGGGGGGCCTGTGTTACTCCCCCCACCCCTTGCCCCCGCAGTGGGGGCGTCGGTCCGCGGGCCTGCGGGGATTCCCCTCCCTGCCTCTGCACCTCTCATGTCCACTAGGGAAGAGCTGTCGTCCCCAGGGGGGCCCACTCACCTGGCGAGAAGGCGCGCCACCATCGGTCGCTCGCTCCCCTCCAGCTGCGGGAGACAAGGGAAGAATTATCTAGCCTCCCAACTCCTTCGCCAGGCCAGCTGGGGTCGGGTTCGGAGGGGGTGGTGGGCATTGAGAAATTCTGGGCAACAGTTTCAATTCAGATGTAAACCTCGAGCCAGTGGGTGGTTGGGTGATGGGCGAGGTCGTGGGCTCCCCTTAAGGATTGCCTTCTGTCCCCGCTAGTCTTTGAAGATGGTGCCCATTTAAAGGCCTATCCTTAACCAGCGGGGCAACTTGGTCTCAAGACCAGTTTGGGAGCCTTTGGCTTTGTGCCATCTCCTGGGTGAGCCTTTAGCTCCCTAGAGACTCTGCTCCCCCTTTAAACCTACCCCAAAGTGCCTCCTATTTCCCGGTCCTTGTGGTTGGAATCAATCCCCCCTTCCTCCTTGCTGCCCTGGGATTTGACTCTTGTTTCCATCAGGGCACATTTTGACATTTTTGTTCATTGTGAACCAAGTTTTCCTACAC
This sequence comes from Felis catus, assembly GCF_018350175.1. Classification (NCBI taxonomy): domain Eukaryota; kingdom Metazoa; phylum Chordata; class Mammalia; order Carnivora; family Felidae; genus Felis; species Felis catus. The sequence continues at coordinate 95,439,883 of NC_058376.1, read as the reverse complement.
ATTTTAAATTCCTCAAAGATAAAGATGGCGTCCTACTCTCTTTCCATCCTCTCCTGCATCAGGAAATCCGGGGAACAGGGCTGGTGCACACAATGTACTTTCTTCTTTTCCATTTTGAACTTTCAGAATGCCAGAGATGGGGGGAACCCAGATCTTCACTTACCTTCACTTAATGGTGGCCTTGGTAGACCTGGGTCAGACTCTGGGATCCAGTGCTCATAACCTGGGTAATTTAGGACAATTCACTAATGTCTGTGAATCCCAAATGTCTTCCTTTAAAAAGTAAAAGCAAACCAACCACCTATCTTACAGAGTTGTTTTGGGGATTAGATATGAGAAATGTAAACCTCCTTTGATGTAGTGTAGGCTTCATAAATTGTAGCTATAATTTTTTTTTCAAAAAGCTGGGCATGGTATTTGTAGGAATCTGATTGAAGCATAAAATCACTCTTTCCTTCCTTCCCCTGAAATTAAGTTTACTGAGCACTCAGAGCCAAGTGGTTTATTTTCGGAGAACAGACCATGTTCCATCCTACAGATGGAGTACATTTTAGGGAGGGCCTAATCCTTCCTGCTGTCCCCCTCCCTCACACCTGGGTGGGGACAGGAACAGATCTCAGTGTCCATCTTTTGTTTTTTTAGACATGGCCTTGGCATCTAGCACATGGATAGCCTGCACTATGAATTTCAGAACCTCAGTTGCTAGTTGACCGTCTCCGTTGCGTTCACCCTGCTCTCCTATAAGCTGCAGGGGCGTAGGACTTCCGTCAGAGATCCTGTTTCAGAATCCTGTGGCTCCTCTTTGGGGGGGTCTTCAAGACAATAAAGTCAATAGTTGAGTGTTTACCCTTAATTTTGAAGAAGCTGAGGTGGGTAATGACTGGAAGAGTACCCTTGTGGAGTCTGAATTCTGGTAAAATAGCTAGGTCTTGCTAAGAGACAGTGTTGCAGTTGCGTCTTGGTATGAGAGTCGGGTGGAGTGTGTGGAGGCAGAAATCAGGGCTCATTTTTGGCTTTGCCTTTAACTCTACCCACCCTCCCACCTGCAGCCACTAGCTTAATTTCCTCTGAGTGAAAAAGGAAGAGTAATAAGTACAACCCCCTCCTTTATTTTTGGAGAGGGGAGAGTGTTTTAATGAGAAACAATACACTGAAGTCTGCCATATTCTGTTAGTATCTTGTCAGATTTATTTTACATAAATTTGCACATATTGTAATCTGTTTCTTAATGAAATTGTTACCTGGCTTTTTATTTGACAGCATAACGTTCAGTTGGGTTTGCTCCACTCTTATCATTCAACTTCTTTTTTTTTTTAATTTTTAATCTTTATTTTTATTTGGAGAGAGAGAGGGAAGGAGAGAGAGAGAGAGAGAGAGAGAGAGAGAACATGAGTGGGGGAGGGGTAGAGAGAGAGGGAGACACAGAATCCAAAGCAGGCTCCAGGCACTGAGCTGTCAGCATAGAGCCTGATGGGGGGCTCGAACTCTTGAACTGCAAGATCATGACCTGAGCTGAAGTCGGACGCTTAACTGACTGAGCTATCCAGGTTCCCCTATCATTCAACTTCTTATTCCTTAATTCATAATTGTATGTTTACGTCATCTGCTGGGGGCACTGTGTTAACTCCGTGAAGACCAAAGCAGGAGTCTGCCCTCTAGGAATCTTTGGGGCCAGAGAGATGCCTTTAGAGCAGATACCAGACCGTTGTGGAAGCATGCCCAGGAGACTGTGGGTGAGGCAGGAGATGGAGTCTGACCATCAGTCAATAGGGGTCAGGATTCGTGAGCACAGCAGTCTCTGGGGAGATGTCAAGAGAGGAAGCCTGAGTCTTAGTTTAGTTAGGGCCACATGCTATATACAACGTGAATTAAAAGCACATGGTTAGGACAAAATCGCCGAATATACCTAGTATAAAATGACTGCACTGACACAGAGTAATAACACTGGTAATAATAGCTAATCTTTTTGGAATACTTAGTATGCACTAGGCACTGTTCTAAGCACTGTATGAATTAACTAATTTAATCTTAGTTGAATTCTTTTAGAGAGATATAGGTACTATTATTATATTTTTACTTTATAGATGCGGAGAGGGTCAAGACATAACAGTTCAGTAACTTGCCCAAGGTCACACAGGTAGAGTGTATCAGCAGCAGGCTGGAGTCCACATAGACCCTCACAGAAGGCCTCTTGGAAGATTTGAGTTTTAATCTGAATTTTTCATAAGGTGATGCAACAGTGTAGGTGGACTCTTGGCCTCTTCATCCTGAAGGCTTAGACAAGTGGTCTAGCCTAGAGCTCTCCATCCAGTATCTCCAGCCTCCAACCTCCCTTTCGTGTCATGGAGTCACTTTAAAAACTGAACACGTGAAGTGATCTTAGATAACATTTACCACATTCTAAGTCCTGGAATGGGACGAGAGGAAGGCAGATGGTGCTGAATTCCCTTGAGCCGGGGTTCAGGGGTCAGGGAGACCCACGGTCTAACCCCTCTGTGTGCTCTCTTGTGTCCAGGCTATGTGCAGGCTTGCCGAGCCCTGATGATCGCAGCTTCAGTCCTGGGTCTGCCGGCCATTCTCCTGCTGCTGACGGTTCTCCCCTGCATCCGAATGGGCCATGAGCCTGGTGTGGCCAAGTACAGGCGAGCCCAGCTGGCTGGCGTTATGCTCATTCTGCTAGGTAAGACAGCTTTCTGTATAGCACCCCAACTCCAAGTGAGTCTGATGAATCTCAGACCTTGCTGCTGCTTCATTGAGTTCAAGAGCATGTAAAAGGAAGCCAAGTGAATCCACCCAGGAAAAGATCCCCACAGTGTGTATCCCTTTATGTTTCCTGCGTCGTTTATGCAGACGGATGAGTAATGTCTGCGGGGGTCACCAGGCATGAAAATAAATTTAAAACCAAAAGGTAAAAAGGATTTTGAGGGTATACTTAAGAGAGAGACCAAGCGACAGAAGAGTAACACAGTGGACTCTTTTCTTTGGGAATACCTTTGCCCGGATCCCATAGCAGGTCAACTGAGTCAGAATTACCTGGCATCAGACCAAGCAAAGATATTTTTGGAAAGCTTCCAGGTGATTCTTACTTGTAGCCACGATCGAAAACTTCAGTTAACCTATAAGGAAAGAGTAGAGAAAGGAGGGCAAGGGAAAAGCAAGATGTTGAGGGTGGTAGATCACTAGTGATGATTCAGTCTTTTATACAGTAAAGATTCATTGGGCATCTGCGGAGTGCCAGGCATCACGGTTGGCACTGGGGACCCTGGGGAAGAAGGTAGTCTCTGCTTGGAGTGCACTTGGATATTTTTATGGAGTGTGGCATGTGCTCATCTAAAGAAGGTACACAGATTGTGCACACACATAGGAAGGAACCTAAGCAAGACTGGAGGAGTTTCCCAGAGCAGAGGATCCCAGTGATGAGAGTTGAAGAGAAGGTGGTGAGATCCTAGATTGCGGGGAGTGGAGGGTGGGGAGGGGGGACAGCCCAGGCCAAGGAAATGGCACGTGCCCATTCCATTTTCCTTGTTGTGCTTGCCCACAGAGGGCTTGATTTAACAACCTAGGGAGGATCCTTCTAGCTCTGCTCTCTTGAGTGACTTCGTTTCTCTCTCCTTTTTTCTTGAGTGCTAATTCCATCAGCACATTCTAAATCCTAATAGAAGACATGAATTTTAAGAACAGTAGCTCTTGTTGCAGAGTGCACTGATACATCGGTGAGCACCATCTGGTCTGCATATGGGTTATACACGAAGTCAGGTATTCCTGAGACAAGGAATTCCCATCCCCAAACTGGTATCAGACCATGTGCTTAAAGGTAAGGGTCAGGGTTCTATGCGGGTCAATGCCACTTAGTAATGGTCACACACAGTGATATTGGTGAGGTAAGGGGACATGAGAGGTAGGGATGCCATTTCCCAAGATTGCAAAGGGATGGAGGTTTTCAGGGGCTTGTGAAGCCACAGAGAATTCAGAGGAGGGGCTTGTACACAAAAGTGTGTGTGTGTGTGTGTGTGTGTGTGTGTGTGTGTGTGTATGTGTGTGGAGGGGGGAGGGGTGGGTAACAGGAGCAAAAAGGCCAGAGGCCCACTGTCATTTCCAGAGAAGAACCTGGGCATGGACATTTTGGGTCCAGCCACAAAGAATTTGTGATGGAGTGCCCCATGGAACACACAATCAGTATCATGTGACTCATCTAACTCACAAGGTCCTCTTTACAGTGCTTTTTGGAAGTCAGATCTTTACATTCAAATTCTCTTTCCAACAGTTAGACCAAAGCTCTACAGGTAAATTGGTTTGCGGAATCCAGGTGGAAACCCTTGTCATCTTAGGCAGGCAGCATGATTGCTTTCCGCATATTCTTACAGAAGTCCCACAGGGCTCTCTCTATCTCTGAGCGTGCCAGAGCCAAAAGTGGGCCTGTTGTATTAGGTGTTCATTTTTAGAAATTCTGGCCTTCCATCTGAGAGTCACCGAATATCCACTAAGATATTTTTGGCTGTGAAATTCCCCAGGGCTTTCAGATAATGCAGGAATGTGGAGTTTTCAAGAAGGAGGTACTGAAAACAAACAAACAGATAAACAAACAAACAAAACCCAGCCTTGTTGGAAAATAAAGATATAAAAGCAAGTACATACAGACAAATTGGTATTTAAATAAACTCTAAAACCAACTGAATCGTCCAGCTGAATAGCAAGGGTTATTAAAAAACCAAAGGCAACCAGTTGTTTGAAACTTCCTAGCTGAATTAAAGCTTTTCTTTACGTTTTTCAAGTGGGTTGGTTGGTGTATGTGGACAGAATCACAGAGAGGAGCGTGAGGTGGGGTGGGGAGTGGTGTGGGTCCCTCAGTCCCTGACTCCTGTCTGAGTGAAAAGATGGAGGGGCATTGAGTGATCTGGCCCTCTCAGAGCGGCTGTACCTTTCCAGCCACTCACTATTAGTTTGGGGTGAGGACACCTCCCTGTGCCCTCTTGTAGCATTTAATTTCCAGTGTTACCTGCCGCCTCTTTCACGGCTCCTGCCGGAGTTATTTCTCAGTGCGTGGCCATTTGCCTTCAGGTTGGATGTTGTTTTGACAGGAACAAGCTAGCTCTGGAAATGTAATGCTCATTGTCTCAGCTGTGGCACCGGCTGGTCTCCTCTGGGTCTTCTTTGGAGCCCGGTGCCTCGGTTCCCCTGTTGGCAGTGGGTGGGAGGAGCTAGAGTGAGTGAAGGCTCCCTTTGTGTTGCTCTGGATTGGCTTCTGACGCTCTGCTCTCCCCGGAGAAGCCAGTGCTGGGCTCCTGCTGGATCCTAGAGGTCACCAGTGGTGCTCCCGCTGAGGTGTGGTCACTGACCAAAGGGGACTAGGCAGCAACGGGGGTTTTGGGGCCTGGGAACTGGAAACAATACCAAAGCTAATCTTGGTATGGGAACTGTAAGGACTATTAATTAAAATCAGTTCTTCCTGACCCTGAAAATTTTTATTTTTCCAAAAGCTTAAAAAAATTATATGTCTGTTGTACAATAGCTTTATCTTCTCAGCTGTCTTAAGTTTGTGAGGATTCAGCCCTGCTTTGGGGGAAGGCATGGGAGCCAGATGTAGCAGGCTCCTTAGATCTAGGGTGGATCCAGGCAGGCATAGTCTGTAGTTTTCTTTTCTTTTTTTTTTTTTTAATGTTTATTTATTTTTGAGAGAGAGAGAGAGAAAGAGAGAGAGAGCGAGCGAGCATGAGTGGGGAAGGAGCAGAGAGAGACAGAGACAGAATCTGAAGCAGGCTCCAGGCTCCGAGCTGTCAGCACAGAGCCTGATGTGGGGCTAGGACTCATGAACCATGAGATCATGACCTGAGCCGAAGTTGGTAGCTTAACCGACTGAGCCACCCAGGCGACCCTAGTCTGCAGCTTTTCAAGAGCCCCTGCCAAGGCAGGAAGTGCCTATGCCCTGAGCTGCTTTATCTCATCACTGGGAGCCAGACCAATGGTACTGAATCTCCAATCTACCACTTTCCAGCTGTGTGAACTGGGGCAGTTACTTAATGTCTTGGAGCCTTTCTATGAAATGAGACCATAATGCTTTCATCTGAGATTGGTAAGAATAGTGAAAGGAGGTATGCAAGTTATTTAGCCTGGCGTCTGGCACATAATAAGTGCTCAACAAATGGTTGTTATTATAATTGCTGTTGTTGTTAGAGGAAATAGAGATGTCTTTTGTTGATGTCTCATTTCTGTGGGGTAATGTCCACACATGGCACTGGTCAAGAGAGACAGTGAGCTGTTCCTGGAAACACTAGGTTGGTTGCATCCTGGTCTAATGGAAACATTTCCATTGTTTACTTTGTAGAAACTGGAGTGTAGGGATCAATAAATAGTTGGAGTTTTTTTGCTTATTCCATTATAGGAAGCCATGTTAAGCTACCCAACTGAAAATGCTCAAGCTTAGTTCTGATTTGGTCTCATTCTCACCTCATTGTAACTTAGAAAGTCCTTGATTTGAGTGTTTCTTGGGGAGATGAGGTAGGGAATGGACAGAAAGAAAGTGTATATTCCTCCCTAAGTGGGACCCTCTCAACTTCTCTCCTTTTTAAAAATATGGCCCCAAGAATCCTATTTGTATTGGAAAAAAGTTGTTTTAACTTGAAACTTACAGGTTAATAATGGAATTGCCGTAAGATAAAAGGCATGTGCAGATGTGGGACAGGGTGAGTTTGTCCGGCACACAGAATCAGATGTCCTAGGAAAGGTCTCCCTTGGATGTGTAGTAAACAGTGATGCTCTTAATCCCGGGGTCTTAAGCAAGTAGATGGAAAAAGTCTTCCTCTAAAGTCATTAGCTTTCTACAAACAAGTCCGTAATGTCAGTCAAATTTTATGTGGGTAGTGGGAAGGCTGCGGTATCTTTAGTACGGTTGTGGCTTAAAATGAACTTACTGGTAAAATTGGAGGAGTTAACTGGTTTATGAGGTCTCTCCTATCTCTAAATTCTGTGATTAAAAAAATATTAAATAACCATGAGACTGGCTTTTAAAAAAGGTTATGGGAAAAAAAAGATAATGATGTGTGAAATAGAAAAATAAAGGAAAAAATGTTGAAAGCAGGCCAGGAAAAATAATATAGTCAAACATTCCTTTGACTTGATTGTTTTAAATATTAAATCTTCATAAAAGCCATAGTATAAGAGGAGTATGTCTTTTGGCAACTATGTTTTCTTATGTCAAAATTTAGAGAATGACAAATGATAAAAATAAAAAGTAAAATTTTTCTAGATTCAAATTATAAGGAAACAACAAATAACTATGACTCCAGCCAATAGCTCATTAGAAATCTCCTTACTTGTTGCCTTAAGTTAACTGGCACAAAGCTAAAGTTTGTTGCTATTTAGATCATATGTTATAATAGCATCAATTGTAGAAGGCAGCATTCTTTGCATTGTAAAACGTTTAAAAGGAGAAAGTTTAAGAAATAGTTTTTATTGTGGAAAATTTCATACATACACAGAAGTAGAAAAAATAGTATAATGAACGCCCATGAGCCCAAACTCATTCTCAGTCACAGCCAATCTGCTTCATCCATGTACTTCTTTTCTTCTAGTCCCCAGATTTTTTTTTTTTTTTGAAGCAAATCTCAGATATAATGTCAAGGAAGAATTTTTCCAGTATTACTTATATCATTCAGAGTAATTTATGTGATTTTAATGGAAATATTGCTTGGTGCTAGAAATAATGCTCTTAAAAGTACTATCAGTTCTTAGTTCTGAAAGTGACAAAGCCTGAAAACAGAGATGTTCATTGGGGGAAGGAAGAAATGAATCTGGTGCCCTTCTGCCTTTTTGGGCCCCCTTGTCAGTCTTTCCCTCTGTCTCTAAATTGTTACCTTCAAAGTCAAACACACATGTACTAATATTATTTAATTTCACATTTATTTAACTCCGTATATCACTGTGTGTCATTTAATCCCTAAAGAAATTAAAAGCTGTGTTTCCATTTCATTGCTCTAAAGTTGCTTTTCCAACTGTTTTCTGTGTTTGGCTCTATCGAGATCATTGTTAACTTTTAATAAGGCTGTATTCTGTCAACTAAAGAACACATTGTATTACATTATTTGAAACTTACCAAAAGAGGCAAACAATTTATTCTATAAAGAGCAGGAGTTCTACTGGTGAGAGGACCAAGTCTGGATGAATCTATAATCTACACAGTGAAGCTTTCTCCTCCCCTGCTCTCCTTCTCCTCCACTTCCCCCTCCTCCTCCTTTTTTTTTTTTTTTTAATTTTTATTTTAGCTAAGTACATCCCCAATTTTTACTTTCTGCTCCCTCCCAAATGACTTATTCCTGCCCCCCTTGCACAGTTAACTATTGCATCTTTTGAAGGTAGAAGAGGAGAAACAGATTGAAAAATCTGAGTGTTAAAATTCTTCTGTTAGAGACTTACTTTAAAAATACATTCTGATGACATGAAAAGAAAAGCAGTGAAAATTCTCTTTATCTTTCTTCACTTTTCTTTACCTTATGGGAAACTGTGACTTTTTTAGAAAAGCATTTTCTTTTCTCCAAATAATTGGGAGAGCCATTATAAACTCTGTGTGTGTGTGTGTGTCTGTGTGTGTGTGCACACGTGCACACAAACAGAAATAAATCCAGCAGGCCTTCTGTGTCATTAAGACAGCCCCAAATTATTGCCAGTTTTATTAATATTTTACATCTTTTGGTTAAGTAATGATTTGACTTGCATTTTAACTTTACTGCTGAAAACATTCCCCTTTCCCTTCAAACGATGCTGAAATTGAGTAAATTCTCCTTTTTTAGTTTCTAAACATTCTTCATTCTGAGTTCAGTTGAAGGTCACTGTTTGTATTGAACCTCTCATTTCCCTTCGTGTTGTGTGGCGGCCTGTCATCTTTTGGTGGTTTTGATGTGGCTCGTCTCTGAGAGCCACAGGAATCCGACCCAGAGTTCATTTATCTGCTAGGAAATAAAGACCCCGCTAGCACTGGTCTGCCTTGTTTTGCATGGATTATAAAAGGAGGAAATTTTTAATGAGGTAGATCATGAGTTTGTAACTTTAAGTGTGTTAAAGTCACATTAAGGTTTTATGATTTTGGAAGTCAGTTTTGATGTCTTTGAAGTGGAAAGTAGACTTGAAATGAGACCACCTCTCATCCACTCACCCACCCATTCAGTCCTTATAGGCTCATTATTTAAATGTTTAGACATGTTCCTGATTTTTCCTTTTTCTAGTGAATTACACTGGAATAAAATCTAACAAAATCCCTGAAGCAATCAAAAAAGACTGATGGTTATTTTTGGAATATTGAGCCCGATTTCTTTCCCTGTGTGAAGATACTCATTATTTTGCTTAGGAAAGGGGGAAGAACTAAATGAAATTAGAGGCAATTTGTTATCTTATTCTATAAAATCTACATCAACTCTGTATTGGAGTTAGGTTTACGTGAAATGTGGGGAATACTTGTGAGTGTGTGTGTGTGTGTGTGTGTGTGTGTGTGTTTTATGTATAAATATGAAGTAATTGAAAAATATTATACCTAATTTGAACCATAAGCTGTTTTCAAACCAGTTGTTTGGCAATCAAATATTTTTTTTCCTATGGAATTCATCTTTTCACTCTCCACCTTCTCCCTCTAATCAAGCTTGGGTGTTTGGAAGCACTTGCTAAGGTGCTGTTTTGCTCAAGAAGAGAGTGCCCCCTTTGGGGGTCTAGGGGTGTGTAGCTAGGTTATGTGTTGACACGAAGAACCAAGGGCAGTTCTCTCTGGCTGAAATGCTCTAGAAGAGTTTCTGTTTCTTGTCCTGACAGAGAAGAAGACTTCTCTCTTTCTCTGTGCCTTGCTGAGGACAGTAGGCAGGCTGTTCTCCGTGAGTGCCACACTTGGAATGTGCGGCTGGAGGAGGAGAGAAAAAGACTCCCCCACTCCCACCCCCACCAGGTGTTTGAGGTCCTGAGCTGGAAAGGGAAGCTACAATTAACACTGGTCTTCTTCTTTTTTAATTTAATTTAATTTAATTTAATTTAATTTAATTTAATTTAAAGTTTATCTATTTATTTTGAAAGAGAGCATGAGTGGGGGAGGAGAGGAGAGCGTGGGAGACAGAGAATCCCAAGCAGGTCAATGCTGTCAACACAGAGCCCAATGCGAAGCTCCATCTCACAAGCTGTGAGATCATGACCTGAGCCAAAATCAAGAGTTGGATGCTCAACCAACTGAGCCACCCAGGAGTCCCAGCACTGGTCATTTTGAGAACATTTTATTCACAGAAGGAGAATACATAATCTCATGGTGTCTCATACAAACATTACAGAAGCTGGCATGATTGATTTTACTCTTTCAAGAAAAAAATGAAGACATTAATATATAGACAGATAATAGCTTCTTAGATGATCTATAACAACTCCTTAAATATGTGAATAGTACACAATTAATGGAGTGAATTTAGGCTGTTAGAAAGTCAATTTGAGCAATCAAAGCCCCCAAATTCACTTTCTTCCTTCTGACTTCCACTTGGGATCTATGTATTTTTATGATAGGAATCACATCTATTTATGTGTATCTGTACCCAGCTTGGGGGAGTGAGGTTATGTTACAAGTTACACAAATGCAGTGAGCTAGTTTAAGAGATCTTTCAAAATGGGTAAGGCTTCAATCTTTAGTTCAGTTTAGAACTAATGTACGAGGCTGTTAGAATTGAGTGCTTACGTGTACAGAGAAATTATATTTCTTCTATTTGGGCCTAGAGGTAAGTTAGAAAGTCACTCAGTGTGAGTAGAAATCAAAAATGCTTGCTGAGTTGAAAGTAACAAGGATACTGTAGGCAGCAAACATTGCGGTGCCCTGCTTTGAATTTATTGCAAACTTTATGGCTTATGATTGGAAACCTCATTGTTACTGTTTTCTTGATCTGCCGACTTTAATGTATCCTCCCAATTTAAAGCTTCAACTAAAATTTCTGTCCTGCTTGTATTTGTGAGAAATCAGATGATACCAAAGGAGGTTATGGAGTTACTTTGTCTAGAGTTGTGCTGTTCAACACATGAGCCACCAGCCACATATGACTATTTAACTTTTAATTAATTAAAATTCAAAACTCTGTTTTTTGATCTCACTGGCCTCATGAAAAACATTTAAAAGCCCATGTAGCTAGTGAGTGCCGTATTTGGCAGTGCTGGTGCAGAGGTTTAAATTTATTTTTTTTTTAAACTTTCTTATGGGCTCCTGCCTGCCCTTGTTTAGCTGCTTTGCTTAGGAAGAGAGGAACTAAATGATATAGAAGCTATTTCTTAGTTTATTCTTTCAAAGCTACACCAAGTCTGAAAGGCTGGTTGGTGGAAGACCATAAAATTCTACCATTGCGACCCATCACAAATTCCAACACCATAAAATCCTCGGATGGGTAAATTCTTTTACCTTGAGTGCTGTTTATGGTATGTTGAGATTTTGTGATTGCGAACAGCATCACACAAACTCAAACTCTTAGCTGATATTCCACTGGTGTCTAACAACATTCATCACAGCAAGAGAATTCACATGGCTTCTTCAGGTCTTTGTAATGTGAATTGACCAAATTGAAAAAATAGAGTGGATAAATGGAATGGGCACCGCTGTGTTTCTCATTTCGGACTACCTCAGGCGATGCAGTCATTCAGCTAGTAGACGCCGAGCACATACTATGGGCCTCATAGTGGGTTAAATACTGACTTTACAAACATAAGTAGGACATGGCCACTGCCGTCAAGGAACCCAGAACTTGGAATGGGAAATAGACATGTGAAGAGATAATTATAATACAAGTAGGTAAGCATAATAAAAGAATCATAAGTATAGATATACGAAGTAAAGGTACATAAGTAAATACAAGTACATATTTTTCGGCCTCAATGATTTATTTCTGGGCTTTTACACTGGAGTTCTTTTATCTCTGCCACCAGTTGAAAAAATAAGCATCTAGCAGTTTGACACAGCTTTCGATCGGTTGATTCTATAGATGCAAACTTGTAGGTTCAGGTTGCCACGGGAGCAGAGCTGTGCGTATCAAGCTTTCTGGAGTTAGTTGGAGGCCAGAGGAGTGTGCATGTGGAGTGAAGGGAAGCCTGTCTGCTGCTCGGGGTGTGTGATGGGTGTGCCCAGTCATAGCCCTCTCATGTCTCCCCAGCTCTCTGTGCCATGGTTGCCACCATCTGGTTTCCTGTGTGCGCCCACCGCGAGACCACCATCGTGAGCTTTGGCTACTCCCTGTATGCAGGCTGGATCGGTGCTGTCCTGTGCCTCGTGGGTGGCTGTGTCATCGTCTGCTGCGCTGGAGATGCCCAGGCGTTTGGTGAAAACCGTTTCTACTACTCTTCGGGCTCCAGCTCCCCAACCCATGCCAAGAGTGCCCACGTATAAGAGGGCTGCTAGCTTGCCCACGGAGGTGCTGCAGATACTGGGGCCACGGCCCTCGGTTTGCTTGCCACAGGCGGGGGAAGCCCACTCCGCTGCCAGGCTCCAACGCCAAAGGTCCAGAAAAGCATCCTGTCTGGCATTTTTTAGTCTTAACACCCTGCTCCCCATTTATTGCCTTAAAAGAAATCTTTAGCTCAGAAAATGCCCACACACTTTTCTCATGGTTTTGCCCATTATTAGCTCTTTTCTTGGGCATTAACTTTATTGTTCACCAGGATATATACATATATGTATGTGTATATGTATATGTATATGTATTTTCCTCTCTCTCTTTAAATTTTAAATATCTTGCAAACATTGCTGAGTTGGGTGTGGGGAGAGAAATAAAAGACACTTTTCAAACCGTTACAGATGACAATGGGAGCTTCATAAAGATGCCTCTCTGTTCGCTCCCTCCTCTTCAGCTCCAAGGTCATTTAGTTATAAGCGATAGAAAAAAATAGAACTGGGACATGGGGTGGGGAGGGAGGGGACTGTGGAACTTTCCTCTATGGGAAACTTTCCCTTTTGTAAGTCGAGTGCAAGGGGTGGGGATATTTTTTAGTTTGTGATTTTACATTTATCTGTACATACTTTTTCAAGATTGATCATTTTTATAACCATGGTTTTCCTGAAATTCTCAATTCATCAGTATGAAGGAAATGAACCGAATAGACTTTAATTATATGACAAATAACAGTACAAGTGAATATAACTGTGACTGACATTCCACAAAACGTTTTTGGTTTCCAGGTTTGTACGATGTAGTTTTTAATCCTACACTTGCATGTGCTTCAAATTAACACATTTTTAAAGCTTTTCCCCCATTCTCTATTTTCATTTTGTTAGCCATCTTGAAGTGATATTGTTTAACATAAATTGTGCTGTTGAATTTGGCTTTACGGGTGTAAACACTGATAGTGTATCAGTATCTGAGACCCCAAACTCTCCAAACATTGATGGTGCATTTTGTTCTTTAAGTGAAATCTGTGCAATAAAATAACAGACTGTCTGCAAAAGTGGCCTTTAATATTCTCTTATTTTCAAAAAATTTTCAAAAATGTCATTAATCTCTACTAATAATTTATAGGAACCTGGTCAGTGACCCAAGAACAAGTTATTCTGCCCGGCCCCGAATAATTAAGATGTTCTGTATTATTTACTGTATCCTGGTGGTCATGTGTGGTCATAAAAATGCAACCTAGGTGCTCTGTTAGATTTCTTTAGTGGAATGATGTTATAGCATCTTTAAGTCATATATAAATGGTCAACAATTAGAAACCAAGTTCCAAGCATTACACAGTTAAACTCTTTATCTACTTTGAACACTGAGTGAAGAAATTGGCTAGGTATAAAAGGAAGTATAAACCACACACAGTGTAGGGTATTTTGGTAATAGTATCTAAAATGCATTTTTTTTCAAAATTGTTTTGAAAATTTGGAAATTTTGGACAAAGACAGATGCATTGAGTTGATTTTTATTTGTTTTTTATTCCAGAAACTGTGTCAGGTTATGAATCTGTTATAAAACACACAGATTACAATCTATTTTGGCAGTATTTTTCCAAAAATACTAATTTCATTAGCTGATAATATAATAGACATTTCCTCTTTGGAAATATCCATTTGGGCTAGTCATTTTGGTAGATATCTGTGTATGTTAGGAGATTATAACTATTTCTAAATTACTTGTGCAGAAGAGACAGTCTTCCTGTTGACCAAAATATTTGCTTAGTTATGATGCAGCTTTTGTAAGGACGTAAGTCGTGTAATTGTGTTGGAGGACTCTCTTTAACTAATAAAACTTGTCAGGTGTAATGCCTGTAAGCACTAACAGAGCAAAAGGCATCCAGGGGGTGGGGACAAGACAAGTAAGACCCCCACATACCCTCTCCTTAGCACTGCTGGCTTGAATTCAAGGTGTTTCAACTGATAAATCTATGCTCTTAAAGACTGATCTCCTCTGGGGCGCCTGGGTGGCGCAGTCGGTTAAGCGTCCGACTTCAGCCAGGTCACGATCTCGCAGTCCGTGAGTTCGAGCCCCGCGTCGGGCTCTGGGCTGATGGCTCAGAGCCTGGAGCCTGTTTCCGATTCTGTGTCTCCCTCTCTCTCTGCCCGTCCCCCGTTCATGCTCTGTCTCTCTCTGTCCCAAGAATAAATAAACGTTGAAAAAAAAAAAAAAAAAAGACTGATCTCCTCACTCAGCCACCTCCTTCGTTGACATTGCTGCTTGCTTTCTCACATGAGGGGTCATGCTACATGAGCCCACTTTTCCCTGCAGTGGGAGGACAGACACCCTAAATCTCTCCTAGCTGATCGTTGCCTGTCTAGTTGGGAAATCCCACTTAGAAATTTTATTTATTTATTATTATTTTTTAAGTGTTTATTTATTTTTGAGAGAGAGTGGGAGACAGAGCATGAGCAGGAGAGGGGCAGAGAGAGAGGGAGGCACAGAATCTGAAGCAGGTTCCAGGCTCTGAGCTGTCAGCACAGGGCCTGGCATGGGGTTCAAACACCTAAACCTTGAGATCATGACCTGAGCCGAAATGGGACGCTTAACCGACTGAGCCACTCAGGTGCCCAGGAAACCCCATTTTGTATGTCATAATTACAGGGTTGGGTTTTATTATCAGTGCTAGGGAGGGAGAGGAGGATAACTGTTCCTCCAGAACAGTAGTGTCCAACAGAAATACAATATAGCCACATATGTGATTTAAAATTTTCTAAAAGTCACATTAAAAAGCTGAAAATAAACAAGTGAACTTAATTTTAATTTATTCTATTTAATCTGACATATCTAAAATATTATCATTTCAATATGTAATCAATTAATGGGATATTTTATGCCCTTTTGTATTGTTTTTGGATTCCAATGTATATTTTACACTTATAACATGTCTCTGTACTAATCACACCTTTTTAAAAACATTTTTTTGTATTTATTCATTTTTGAGAGACAGTGACAGACTCTGAGTGGGGGAGGGGCAGAGAGAGAGGGAGACACAGAATCCGAAGCAGGCTCCAGGCTCCGAGCTGTCAGCACAGAGCCCAATGCGGGGCTCAAACTCAAGAGCCTCTAGATCATGACCTGAGCCGAAGTCAGACGCTCAACCGACTGAGTCACTCAAGCGCCCCTGTATTAGTCACACCTTAAGTGCTCAATGGCCACATGGGCTATTGGCTATTGGATTGGACAGCACAGCTCTACAACTACAGGTTCTGCTTCCATAATCATCCAGTGGAATTCAGACTTGATGATTTTGTCTCATTAGAGCCCTGTTGGAACCTGGCAATACAGTGACAGCAATTGTTAGCCAGGGGAAAAAAATGCCCCCCCCCCGCCCCAATCACAGGTAAAATAGCAGACCCAAAGTGCTCTACCTGAACAACTGGGAAAAGGGAATTCATGCTCTTGGGACCTCTTTGTGTCAGGAACTTCAGACTTTTAATCCTCCCCACAGTCCCCAGTGTATAGAGAGGAAGAGTTTAGGTTATTTGTCAAGGTCAGATAGCCACTATACAGGAGAAAAATGGGGTTTAAATCCATCTAATTTTAAAGCCCTTGTACTCTCATATATGAATCACTGCTAGGAAGTCAGGTAAAATGCAGATTCGTTCACCTCACCCCCAGAGGCCACTCAGTAGTTCCAGGCCCGTACCCAGGAATCTGCATTTTCATTACGCACCCCGGTGATTTTGATGAGATGGTCCCCATGCCACACTTTGAGGAAAAGTGAAGGGAGGGGCCTCTTTCTCATGTCTTCTGTGTGCAGCTAACCACGTCCCATCCCTCTCTGAGGGCGAGATGACTTTGAGACGTAACATCCAGCTTTCCCTCCTTTGGCCTTTTCGAAAGAGACCCCACGCAGGGGATCTTTGGTTTGAAATGAACCAACTGTGTTCATGCTTTCCACGAATTTGACAGCAACCAAATTAGAGAAAGAATGTTTCAAGGAAATCTCTGAATCTGGGGATGCTAGTTAGAACAACAGCAACAAAGAGGAGAAGATTATGCAGCTAAAGAATACAAGATACATATTTGTGCTGAAGTGGTGGTTTGGAATAACAATAGAACAAGGTTTGGTTGTGTCTTGCCCTGTGTGTGTGTGGTTTTTTTAAATTTCAAATCTGGCTGTCAGTGTTTCTCTATACAATGTACACAATGTGAACTGCAACATCTTAAATGTTTGGCAGGACATTCATGCTCATGACATCACATGCTGGGAGGACAGGGAGGCCACTGTAGGGCTGGCCCTGGGGAGAAGCAACATCAGTGCTGCCATTGAGATGTCCCCACAAAAGAGTGTGTGACGGCCAGATGTGCAGCTTAATGGAGACTGAACCAGAATTGTGGGTGGAACATTGGCACATGCTGCTTAATGGCTTGAATAGCAGCTCTTGAGGAATCTATATTTCTCTACCTCACGCAGAGTCTCAGAGCTCAGGCTTTGTGGCCCTGTGGCCGGGGGAGGGGACGGAGATGGAGGGACTTGTCACTGTTCCATGCCCCATTGTTGAAATGAAAAATGTGGAAATGTTAAGCCATTTCTAGAGGATTTTGGATTTTGGAGGTAAGAATTGCTTACACTGTACATCAGAATGACCTTCCAAATAGTAAAGGGCACCCAGTTGTCACAGCCTGGGGCTTTCTTTATTTAAAACTGTTATTTCTAGGGGCACTTGGGTGGCTTAGTTGGTTAAGTGTCTGACTCTTGATCTCAGCTCAGGTTTTGAACTCAGGGTCTTGATTTCAGGGTTGTGAGTTCAAGTCCTGTGTTGGGCTCCATACTGGGTGAGAAGCCTATTTAAAACAACAACAAGGACAACAACAACACTTACTTCTCCTATGTTGAGTTAAATACAGCTTTGCTTTTCAAAGTATAATGTGCATACAGATCATGGAGTTGGGGGGGGGCATTCTGCATTTCTAACAAGCTCTCAGGAGATGCTGATGCTGTTGGTATAGATTCACACTTGGAGTAATATGTACTCATTAAAGAAAATGTGAACACTGTAGAAAACTGAAATAAAATAAAAAAATTACCCATCATTTCATCGCTAGAGCAACTACTTTTGTAAAACAAAAACTTCTAATATACTATACATGTAGTTTGTAATCTACGTAAAAAAAACCTTAATGTGTAGAGCACATTTTCTTTTATCATTAGGTGTTTTTCTAAAACAAAGATTTTAATATTTCCATAATCTCCCATTGTTTGGATGTACCATAAGTTACGCAAGGAGCTCCCAAGAATATCTTGGTTACCTTACTTCCTTTCTAATTTCTTCTAAGTAATTTTGCCATCAATATCCTCACAAGTAAGTCTTGCCCATACACATGATGATCCCTTTAACGTAAATTCCTAGAAAGGAGTTGCTGGATCACATATTCCAGACGGTGTTTTAAGAACAGTTTATTTTTTTGATAAGGGTGTGCTTAGCTTCCCCCAATAGGATCGGGTGTATCAATGTAGTATGCTGTTTTTCACATTTTTAAATTTTTTATTTTTTTATTGGGGAGAGAAGAGCAGAGGGAGAGAGAGAGAGAATTTTTAATCAGGCTCCATGCTCAGCACAGAGCCCGACTCAGGGCTTGATTCCATGACCCTGGGATCGTGACCTGAGCCAAAACCAAGAAACATACACTGAACCAACTGAGCCACCCAGGTGCCCCTAATATGCTGTTTTTTTAAAAAAAAAATTATTTGAAATCTTTAAAATTTCAGTTGTGTTGATAGGGAATTATATAAAAACAATACTTGTAATAAATAGTCAATGGAAAATTCCAGAAGTATTCACAATAGGAGAAAAGGTGTGGAGAGGGGAGGTGGGGGTCTGGAGTTCAGCCTGCTCTACATTACAATTCTGCTTCAGTTGACTCTGGTCTATAGGGGATCCAAACATGAGCATTTATCTCCAGGAGACCTTGTGCTGGGAACACTCTGATCCCAATAGCCCTGGTTAGGAGTGGGAAGCTCTGCGAGCATTGCTAGCTGAATCATTCTTTATTTTATTTGCCCCTCCCCCCAATAATTTATTAAACTTGAGATAAAGATGAAGTATGGTAAAAACGAGTCACTTGCCCTTGCCTCAAACCTTCTAAATGTTAATCCTGTGCATATGGTGGAAAGAGAATTTACCTGGTTTCTCTTGCTGACTGCTTTTGTTTCTGTTTCAACAAAGGGTCAGAAAAAAATTACGCATAAAGGAGTGCTTCTAGAGGCATGAAAAGGCCTAGGACTGTTGGGGATGAGGGCAGCCAGGGACCTTTGGGTGTTTCCTTTGGTCCTGCTTTGGTTCCCATGAGCAGAACAGAACCTTCTCAGCATCCAGTCAGGAGACCTCACTCGTGCATTCCAGCCCACAGGCTGACCTGGGGGTACTGCTCTTCCCTTCGATTCTAGGCTATGGCAAACCCTTCCTCCTCCACCTTGGCCTTCCCTGAGCCAGAACACAGTTCCTATGTGCCTCTGTCATAGACTGTCTAAGCAAGGATCTCAAACCATTCCATTCATTATTTCTAAAGCATGGCACAGGAGTCACCAACATAAGATTTATTCAGTAAATGCAGATTTGTGGGTTCTGCCCCAGACTTACGGAGACAGTATCTGGATGGAGCCTGGGAATCTGCATTTTAAATGACTCCTTAGATGATTCTGACACACCCCAAAGTTTGAGAACCATTGAAAAAGTTTCAATGAATGTAGGTACTAGAAGAGAACATTACAGAAAGAGTATCTGGTCAAATGAAGAAACTAGAAGCCAGAAAGTTTGCTGATTTGCCAAGGCCATATTCTAGGGAGTCATTCTTCATTTCCTAGGACTGTAAAATTATGAGGTCATGGTTTGGGGGACCTTCTCCTTCTTTGAACTAGCCAATCCATCAGAATGAGGACTTCCTTTGTCTTACCTGACCCTTCCTCCCTGGTCTTGGAGCAAGCACCTGACTCAGGTTCTCCCTGAGAGGACAGGGGTGGCCCATCCAAAACTGGAGCCCATCCTTTATTGGAGCTGTGGGTCAGAGCACGTTCCTCTCTGAGAGCCAGGCTGGGAAGATGTGAGATTGGAAGTTCTTAGAGCTGCACTTATGGCCTTGCGGAAAAAGGGAGCCTGGGGCATATGAGGCCAAATGCAGAGGGAAGTAGGGATAAAAGAGAAGAGAGTATAAGGGGACCTGGTTCCATCATTTCTGAGGCCACCTTTACAAAAGCTCTTTGGTTACACAAACCAGTACCTCCGTTTACCCCTTTACTTTACTTTTTTTTTTTAAAAAAATTTTTTTTTTCCCAACGTTTATTTATTTTTGGGACAGAGAGAGACAGAGCATGAACGGGGGAGGGGCAGAGAGAGAGGGAGACACAGAATCGGAAACAGGCTCCAGGCTCCGAGCCATCAGCCCAGAGCCTGACGCGGGGCTCGAACTCACGGACCGCGAGATCGTGACCTGGCTGAAGTCGGACGCTTAACCGACTGCGCCACCCAGGCGCCCCTACCCCTTTACTTTTCTTAATTGAATTCTGTCTCTTGCATCCAAAAGAATTCTGACTAGGAAGAGGCTGTACTTATAGGCACAGTTCCTACACTGTCCATGCCAGTCTTCTCCTCTTCCTCTGGGCGTTGTGCCTTTTTTCATTAGCTGCGTGGTCTGAGTGGGACTGTGTCCCTCCTCCTTTGCCACAATGAAAGGCCCAGAAGATGGATGTGTGACTCAAGTCAGGCCAATCGAGTTCTCTCCTGGAATTTCTAAAAGAGGTGACCTTTCTTCTCCAGCTGGGAGAGTTTTCCAGTCTCCATGGCGTCCATCAACTTTGTGAAGCAGCTTATCTGTAGGAATGGAGGGAAAGAGAAGAAATGGGGTAGGGAGGGCAGAGAGCCCAACAATATTCAGGTTTCTAGTTCTAGGTGACCTGGGAACCAGCACCATCGTTTATGCTTAAAGCTAATCTGACCTGGTGTGCTGTCACTTGTAATTAAAAAAGTCATCTGTCATAGAGGGCCCTGTGAACGGTTTGACTTAGACCCGGAGCCTGAGGCTGTCTCGTGTTTGGGCTTCTGCTGTGGTATGTTTATGCAGGGCGGAGGGCTGGGGTTTCATCACTAGTGTTGATCTTAACTGAAACTCACGGACACCTCCTCACACCACTGTCCCCTTCCTTGCCCCCCATATACTAGCTGCTGAGTCCTATTTCCGGAAAACAGAAACCGACTTAGGGTTACAAGCAGAGATTTTAGTAAAGGGGATTGGTTCCAGATATGGAACAGCTGAAAAGCCAAACAGGGTGGTGAGGTAACACCAAGCCAGCAGGAGCAGGAAGCCACTAGCAGGGGATGGAGAAGCAATGGGATGGGGCCATGTGACCAGAACCCAACAGCTGGGGCCATCTGTTCAGGGCTGGGTCCACGGTGGGTATCTGGTAACGGCTGAGAGCACAGAGGGAGAGGCTGTCCTGTGGGATGTGGGACTATGGAGGAGACTCAGCCCCTGCTCAAGAAGCCACCAAAGCAGAGTGAGAGAAAGAGAAATACCCTGGTGTCTCCCCTTCTCCTACCCTCTAGTGTTCTGACAGTGCCTCTCTTTGGCAGAGCTTGCCAGAAGTCAGCAGAGGTCAAGGGAACCTGGGAAATATAGAGGGAAGAGTAAGAGAAGGGCAGGGAATTGTTCTCAGAGCACATGGGCAGTTAAGTCTGAACATGGCAGAGCAGGTGCAAAGATTGGGGAGTCACAAAATCTGGAAGTTGCTGAGGGCAGAGGGGGTCCCGGGGGTGAGTGGGTAGGCATTTTCTGAGAGGCTGCCTGTAAGTACCTCACAGATAGGTACTTCTAGGCTTGTTTAAGATATTGATTCAAAACTGATTTCCAAATCTACCTTCCCCACTGGAATCAGTGATGCTCCTAATAGTGCTCAGCATTGCCCTGCAGTTCTATTGCTCAGGTTCAGAGATGAGATTGCTTCTCTTACTGTGTTCCCTAGAACCAAAACCAGAACTTGAGTTCTGGACCACTTCCTTTCCCATTGATGCTACATAGGCTGTACCCCGGGGGGCCCTTTCACCTGTCCATTCTCACTGTCTCCTTATTGCCTCAAGAGTACATCATCTCCTTCCTGGATGACTCTTCCCTCTCTTCCTTCTATCCATCTTCTGCCTTCACATCCATACACAAATCTCGACAACATGTGTTTCTCTGTCTTGACATCCTTTGATATGTTCCCTTTGCCCACTGGATAAAGTGCAAATGCCTTAGCTTAGCATGCAAGGCTTCACAATATGCCCCTAAGATACCTGGCTCTTATTAAAAACGATTTGGTTATGAGTAAGAGAAACAGACTCTGGATAGATGAAATTAACACACAAAAGATGGTGGGGAGGAGAAAAGGATTTTTGGAGAACAAAACTTAATTTTTCAGGAAAACTAAACTCCGAGAAGGGCAAGCACAGGACAATTTTGTAAGGGCTTTACTGCTAGGATGAAGGAACAACAATTATGTTTAGTGTTTTGTCACTCAGCTTAAGATTCGAATACCAGGAAGAGAGCATCTGATCAGGTACAAGGGTTATGTTCCTGCTCCTGAGCCAGTCTCTGAAGCTAGGGAAATTGGGGCAGGCCTGGGTCATATACGCCATGTAGATTTCTTTTCCTGCTGGATGAGAAAGAGCATGGCTTCCCCAATGGAAGTTACAGTGCTTTTACCAGGAAAGGGCACAATGATGCTGAGAGGACCCAAAATAATATATGTCCATTACACTTACCAATACCTGAAAGTTTAATTCAATCAACAATCTTCTTTTACATTGGCCTGCTCTGCCTTATTGCCCTGTGATCTCATCTAGAGAGTCTTTTGGAAAGAATCACTTACGACCAAACAAGGGATATTTTATAGGAACAATCTCCTGGTGGATTAATTATTATAAATTTTAAACTTATTCCCTAGGGCTATTTATATTTTCGGTAAATTTGAAAACCTGTTATTAATTAAAATATTTTCCTCAATTTTGTTCAGAATAGAATAGAATTCTGAATAAGTTGGCCTTCAGGGTATGGTGCCAGCTACATAATTCACATGTTTTTAGGTCTGGGCTTCCCTAGAGCTTATTGACATTAAGATTTGAAATCTAGGGGCGCCTGGGTGGCACAGTCGGTTAAGCGTCCGACTTCAGCCAGGTCACGATCTCGCGGTCCGTGAGGTGGAGCCCTGCGTCGGGCTCTGGGCTGATGGCTCAGAGCCTGGAGCCTGTTTCCGATTCTGTGTCTCCCTCTCTCTCTGCCCCTCCCCCGTTCATGCTCTGTCTCTCTCTGTCCCAAAAATAAATAAACATTCAAAAAAAAAAAAAAGAAAATTAAAAAAAAAAGATTTGAAATCTAGCTTATTATTTAAAAATTCACAAGCTCTTAGACTTTTGGTCATTTAAAATAGATTGAAAAAACTGAGGAGTGCTGGAGGAGGGTGGGGGAGAGAGGGGTTAAGTGGGTGATGGGCATTAAGGAGGGCACTTTTCGGGGCGCCTGGGTGGCGCAGTCGGTTGAGCGGCCGACTTCAGCCAGGTCACGATCTCGCGGTCCGGGAGTTCGAGCCCCGCGCCGGGCTCTGGGCTGATGGCTCGGAGCCTGGAGCCTGCTTCCGATTCTGTGTCTCCCTCTCTCTCTGCCCCTCCCCCGTTCATGCTCTCTCTCTCTCTGTCCCCAAAATAAATAAAAGTTGAAAAAAAAAATTTAAAAAAAAAAAGGAGGGCACTTTTCAGGATGAGCACTGGGTGTCATATGTAAGAGATGAATCAATGGGCTCTACTCCTGAAGCCAAAACTACACTGTATGTTATCTAACTTGAGTTAAAATAAAATAAAATAAAATAAAATAAAATAAAATATAAAATAAAATAGATTTAAAGAGCATCTGCTAAAATTACATTATTCATTTATTCACTCATTGAGCCATTTGACTAGTTAATTGATTAAACAGACATTTAATGAGTGCTTGCTATGTGCCAGCCATGCATTAGCCACCAGGTATAAAAATAAGCAGGAAGGCAGCCCTCAGATAATGCACAGGCTAGTGGCATAGTCAGGCACATCATGAATAAGGATGCCGTAGCTTCTTATCATTGCCATCCTTAATCTACGTCGGAAAGTTACACCCTGACTGAGAGGGGAAAATAAAATGCCAACAGAAGCACATTAGTGCAGATTAAAGATAGGAGTTCACAGACTATCTGATATATAAAGGCGTATTGACTAGGTCATCTCTCAACCTGGCTCCTTTTTGGCTGAAAGTCAGCCAATCCCTAAACTACATAAAACCTATTGATTTAATTATGAGCCGAACACCGAGGAATTGGCAGAAAGTGCCTTCCCAAGGCTTTTGCACAATGTCCTGTTGAGACCTTCTGCAGAGAAGCATGTTGCTTCTCCTTAGGGCTGGAATTTAGTGGAAGGTGTCAATCTTTTCTTTTCTGAGTGATTTAAAAACTTCCTCTCCAGGGGTTGGGACTCAGTTTTTTATTGTGTTAAGGGCAACAAAAACAGCTGAGTCACCTGGCACTGACATGCATGTAAAAGACACGACCAGGTACAATGGGCACAATACAGTAGAGACAGTGACCTTCATGCTGGAAACTGTAGGTGGTCTGAGGCTGCTGAACTGTTCCTCCTCTAAAAATATGAGGAGTTGGGGCGCCTGGGTGGTGCAGTCGGTTAAGCGTCCGACTTCAGCCAGGTCACGATCTCACGGTCCGGGAGTTCGAGCCCCGCGTCAGGCTCTGGGCTGATGGCTCGGAGCCTGGAGCCTGTTTCCGATTCTGTGTCTCCCTCTCTCTCTGCCCCTCGCCCGTTCATGCTCTGTCTCTCTCTGTCCCAAAAATAAATAAACGTTGAAAAAAAAATAAAAAAAAATATGAGGAGTAATGTTTCTTTTCATAGTCGATTAAAAAAAACCAATCAAAACAAAAATCTAGGCGTCTATCGAATAACTAACATAGGCAATATGCTACCACATGAGTCATTTCATGAAATGCATTTCACAAACTGTAAAATTTGGCAATCCATAGTCTTGGCCTGATATGGTGATTCTTCTTCACAAAGCGCTCAGGGACCCCCGGCTCCTTCCAACACACTGCTTCATCAATCCTAGAAGTGGCTCTTGAACTCATGCTCCAAGATGGCAGCATCTACATTGCAGGTGGAAAAAGGATCGAAGAAAAGAGGCAAAGGCCCATGCCCACTATGTCCTGGGATAGTTCCCTGAAGCTGTCACAGGAATCTGATTGTAGTAAGTCACATGGCCACATCTAGCTGCAGGAGAGGTTGGGAAATACAATCTTCATCAGGGCTGGCTATGTAATCTGCAATGCCCAGTGTAAAATGAAAATGTGGAGCTCTTTTTAGAAAAAGCAGGGAAGGGGGTGCCTGGGTGGCTCACTCAGTTGAGCGTCTGACTTCAGCTCAGGTCATGATCTCACACTCCGTGAGTTCGAGCCCCACGTCGGGCTCTGTGCTGACAGCTCAGAGCCTGGAGCCTGCTTCAGATTCTGTGTCTCCCTCCGTCTCTGCCCCTCCCCCGCTCATGCTCTGTCTCTCTCTGCTTCAAAAATAAATAAAAACAGTAAAAAAAAAAAATTAAAAAAAAAAGAAAAAGCAGGAAAGAAGTGTTAAAGATAACAAAAATGTAAAGTTTTTTCCTTTTCCTGTGGTCTCTCTTTTGACTTGTCATGATCTTTCACTTTGTTTTGTTTTGTTTTGCCATTTAATGTTGTTCTAGGTAAAGAAAAATTAAAATTTTAAATTACTAGCATGAATTTTACTATTCTTTATATTGTGGAATGTTTGTTTTATTATTTAAATTTTTTAACTTTTATTTATTATTGAGAGACAGAGAGAGACATAGCATGAGTATGGGAGGGGCAGAGAGAGGAGGAGACACAGAATCCGAAGCAGGCTCCAGCCTCCAAGCTGTCAGCACAGAGCCCGACGCTGGGCTCGAACTCACAAACCGCAAGATCATGACCTGAGCTGCTGTTGGACACTTAACCGACTGAGCCACCCAGGCGCCCCTGTTTTATTATTTTTTAAATATTTATTTATTTCCTTTTGAGAGGGACAGTGATAGAGAGAGAGAAAGAGGGAGAGAATCCTAAGCAGACTCTGCACGTTAGCAAAGCCCAATGTGGGGTTCGAACTCAAAAACTGTGAGATCATGACCTGACACAAAATCACGAGTTAGACACTTAACCCACTAAGCCTCCCAGGCACCCCTGGAATGTCTGTTTTAAATGTAAATATAAAAAAATTTTACTTTTATGCAGAAACTTAAAAATCCCACAATTTGTATTTGGTCGCTCATGCATCTATTAGCACTTAATTCTTATTGAAACTGTGGAAACATTGCACCAAACTAACTAAATTGTTTTTTATTTTACTTCTTGACATGCACCCAGTCTACCAATTCTCTCTAGTTTCAGCTTCCTGATGAGTAAGGAAAGGTTGAAATGAAAAGGAACTGTAAGTTGCCCTATTTTTCCCTTTCCTTCTCTGTCATCCTTTTCAGTATAAAGTGGTTGGCGAATACAGGGAATTAATACAAGGATGTGATAGGGTTCCTTGGTCATTCGTGTTTCTTAGGATTCCATTCCCTTCTTTCTGTTTGAAGTGAGACGTGGTTTGAATGGTAGGTGTGGCCTCTGGAGACTGTCAGTGCACTTGCTTACTCAGTGTCTTAGTCTGTTTCTGCTGCTATAACAAAACACCACAGACAGAGTGGTTTATAAACCACAGAAATTTATTCTCACAGTTTGAGAGGCTGGAAGCCCACCATGAAAGCACCAGCATGGTGGCGTTCGCCCTCCTCCTGGTTCACAGCCAGTGCCCTCTCACTGTATCTTATGCAGCGGAAGGGGTGAGGGACCTCCCTGGGGCTTCATTTATCAAAGCGTTAATCCCAAGAGAGCTTCACCCCCAAGTACCTAAGTACCTCCCAAAAGATCCACCTCCTAATACCATAACTTGTGGGGTCTAGGATTCCAACAGATGAATTTTGGGGGTACTCAAATATTCAGACCGTGATACTCAGAGATATAACACACTCTTACCTTTGAGCTTGCTTTGTTTTTTTCCAACGTTTTTTAAAATTTATTTATTTATTTTTGGGACAGAGAGAGACAGAGCATGAACCGGGGAGGGGCAGAGAGAGAGGGAGACTCAGAATCGGAAACAGGCTCCAGGCTCCGAGCCATCAGCCCAGAGCCCGACGCGGGGCTCGAGCTCACAGACCGCAAGATCGTGACCTGGCTGAAGTCGGCCGCTTAACCGACTGCGCCACCCAGGCGCCCCTGAGCTTGCTTTGAATCTTGCTAAGCTCCCATACATCATGGACCCACTGGAATTCTGTGCTCGCGGGGCATTGTGAATGCTATATGAAAATACAGTGGCAAGAAATGTTGGAAACATGTATTGCACATATTTTCTCTATTCATACGCATGCTCTATTGTCCTGTTAGACTTGACTTAGAAAACACAAGTTCAATGGTAAAATTGTCAAGAATTTCAGGATGGCAACAGCAGAGAATTAAACCAAGTACAGGGGCCCCCTTCTTTCAGGGACTGTGAGACTACAGAGGTCATGTGTCCACGAAGCTGGCCCTGGCTTTTGTTCTAGCTGGCCTTTGTTCTAGCTGACTATGTACCCAGCTAAATTTTCAATTATTATTATTTTTTATTATTTATTTATTTATTTAGAGAGAGTGAGCAGGGGAGAGGCAGAGGGAGAGAGAGAGAGAGAGAGAGAGAGAGAGAGAGAGAGAGAAGAATCCCAAGCAGGCTCTGAGCTATCAGCACAGGGCCCGATGCAGAGCTTCATCTCATGAGCTGTGAGACCATGACCTGAGCCGAGATCAAGAGTCAGATGCTTAACCGAATGAGCCACCCCAGGCTCCTCGATTAAATGTGTAAGAAGAGAACAGATTTTGAGGGAAGCCTATGTGATACTTTCTAACAATTCTATGAGAAGGGTATCTGTCTTAGTTCAGACTTCTGTAACAAAGTACCATAGACTCGATGGCTTAAATAATAAACATTAATTTCTCACTGTTCTGGAGGCTGGGAAGTCTAAGATTAAGGTGCCAGCAGATCTAGTATCTGGTGAGGAGTCTCTTCCTGGTTTGCAGATGCTGCCTTCTTGCTGTGTCCTCATGGGGTAGGAAGAGAAAGCAAGCGAAAGCTCTAGACTTTCTTTCTTTCTTTCTT
Organism: Felis catus; assembly: GCF_018350175.1. NCBI lineage: Eukaryota > Metazoa > Chordata > Mammalia > Carnivora > Felidae > Felis > Felis catus. The sequence goes on along the minus strand of NC_058376.1, from coordinate 95,412,240 downwards.
TCTTTCTTTCTTTCTTTCTTTCTTTCTAATGTGTATTCATTTTTCGAGAGAGACAGAGCATGAGTAGGGGAGGGGCAGAGAGAGAGAAGGAGACCCAGAATCCGAAGCAGGATCCAGGCCCTGAGCTGTCAGCACAGAGCCTGATGTGGGGCTTGAACCCACGAACCGCAAGATCATGGCCTGAGCTGAAGTCAGACACTTAACGGACTGAGCCTCACAGGCTCCCCTAGACCTTCTTTTTATAGAACACAAATTCTATCATGGGGCTCCTCTATCATGACCTTATCTAAACCTAATTACCTCTGAAAGGCAGCCCCTCCAAACACCATCACTTTGGGGATGAGGGTGTCAACATATGAATTTGAGGGACACACAAACATTCGGTCTATTCAACTATTAGTATCACCCCCTTTTTCCCATGTGAAGAAACCGGGGCTCAGGGAGATGAAGTAATGAATCACAGCGACAGCTCTAGCAAGTATCAGTACTTGGGGACCCCTGGGTGGCTCAGTTGAGTGTGTCCGACTCTTGATTTCGACTCAGATCATGACCCTAAAGTCGTGGGACTGAGCCCCACATCGGGTTCTGTGCTCAGCACGGAGCCTGCTTAAAGATTCTCTATCTTTCTCCCTCTGCCCCCTCTCCTGCTTGCACTCTTTGTCTCTCTCTCTCGAAGTAAAAGCCTTGAACCCACGCGTTCTAAAGCTAAGGCCCGTTCTGATACTGCTACAGCATACTTGGAGTTTACGAAATGAAGTTAAATTATGTTTCACAAACTAGAGCAGAATTACAATATCAAAAATATGCATCTTTCACATAGGACTTTAAAGAGAAGTATTGATCTTACCTAAAATAGTAACCGAGTTCATCACACAGGTTTTGTTCATTTAATTCTTACAACCATTCCATGAGTTAGGGACTATCACATAGTCATTTTTACAGATGAGAAAATAGAGGCGCAGAGAGATTAAGTAAATTGCAGGTTCCATAGCCAAGATTATAACCTTTGCATTCTGACTATAAAGCCTGAAGTATTAAATGCTACTCTAGCCTTCAAACGGAATTTGCCTCCTAAGAAAGTGGAGTGAATTACTATGGAAAGCCATTTAATAAAAGGACAGATACAAAATTAGTGTAAGAGTCTTTCAACGTTTTTTATTTATTTATTTTTGGGGCAGAGAGAGACAGAGCATGAACGGGGGAGGGGCAGAGAGAGAGAGGGAGACACAGAATCGGAAACAGGCTCCAGGCTCCGAGCCATCAGCCCAGAGCCTGACGCGGGGCTCGAACTCACGGACCGCGAGATCGTGACCTGGCTGAAGTCAGACGCTTAACCGACTGCGCCACCCAGGCGCCCCAGTGTAAGAGTCTTTAACATAAATCCTCTCCTTCTTAAAAATGTTAGTTTAGAAATAGAGTTAAATTCTGGACCTATTTTCAAAACAATTATTCTTAGAAAGGGATCATTTGTCTGTGGTCAAATGGAAAATAAAGGGAACTCAAGCTTCTCTATGGCATAAGAGCTATTGGATATTTGTATCTCTGGAAAGAGGAAAGGTAGACTCATATTCTCCATCAGGCCACAAATGGATTTTCAGGAAATAAGGGGAATTAGCTACTGAAGGGAGTGAACTCTTTTGTAGGCTTTGAAGTCCTAATGAATGACAGATCATACATAATCTGTATGCTAGGTATGGGCCACTGTGGTTACCACTTGCTAGCAGGGGGATGGGAGAGGGGAGGAAGGGGACATGGCCAATGTTCAGACTATGGGTTTGGTTTGCAAACAAATACCAAAACGAGTGAGCGCACTCTGTTTTTAGCAAAGAAATCATTGTGCTGGAAAACCCTCAAAATATCAATCACTCAATAAGACCTCTTTAGAAAAACAATAAGATTTTTGTACAGAGCCCTCTTGAAGTTAACCAGTTTGTGTTTAAAATGTGAAAATAAAAGAAGAGAGCACTCCAGGTCAGAAGGTCTTTCTGAGCTACTTTCAATCCAGCCAGACCCCGAAAAGGGAAGTAGGGCCTCGCTTTGGTTAAAGATTGGCCTCAGGATGGCAGAGAGGGTCAGGGTTCTGATTCTTTAGTCCTGTACTTCTCCTCCTAGCCCAAGGAGGGTGGACAGTGTCAAGACCAGGAGGCTGTCAAAGGCTCCCTCTGTGTGTTAGGATTTGGAATTTCTTTCTTGTTTAATGTTTTATTTATTTTTGAGAGACAGAGCGTGAGCTGGGGAGGGGCAGAGAGAGGGAGACACAGGATCCGAAGCAGGCTCCAGGCTCCGAGCTGTCAGCACAGAGCTGGACGCGGGGCTCGGACTCATGAACCGTGAGATCATGACCTGAGCTGAAGTTGGACACGTAACCAGCTGAGCCATCCAGGCACCCCACAAAAGCAATTTCTTTAAATATTTATTTTGAGAGAGAGAGAGAGAGAGAGAGCGAGAGAGAGCAGGGTGAGGGGCAGAGACAGAATCCCAAGCAGGCCTCCAGTTGCCAACATAGAGCCCCACTCGGGCTGGGAGGAGTGGGGATGGAGGGGGCTGCTGAATCTCAGGAGCTGTGAGATCATGACCTGAGCCGAAATCGAGAGTTGGACGCTTAACCGATTGAGCCACCCAGGCGCCCCCAAAAGCAATTGTTTTTCATGAATTGTTATAAGATCACAGACTCACAATGTTTGTTTTTAAAATTCTTAGATAACAAACTTTTGTACTTTTGGCTTCACTGTTTCTGCCACAATTTGTTAGTTTATGCTTTGTAGGAAGTTTTGTAAATGACAGCTCTTTGTGTGGGGTCAGTTTAATAAAAACAGACAATGCAATCCATAAATCCACTTAAATGGGTATTTGTAATATACAAAATATCATAACTTGAATGAAATGGTGAGGGTGGTGAGGGTGGTGCTATCTACCTCTTCTCAGTCCTCAGAAGCTCTTAGGGACCCATGTGACCATTAGATCCTCGCAGTGATGATCTGATGAATATGTGGCTCTGAGTAATCCATAGTAAGCTACTTAATACAATATAACACAAATAAAATTAAGTCTTATACTTCATCCATTGAATATGTTATTGTGGTATGTTAATACAGATTATAAGTATATTATAATATATATTAATGTATTATAATAAGCATATTGTAATATGTTGATTTTATATAATAATGTATTGAACATAAGGCTTAGTTTTGTTCTCATTTTTTAGATTTTAAATTTTGGAAAAGTAGTTCTAATATTTTCTTTGTTATGTTTTTTTTGGATGCACCTGATCTAGTGCAGGGAAGAGACATATAAACAAATAACTGTATTCAACATGGAAAATGTTAGATACATTAAGGAAAAAAGAATGCTATACGAACATGTAGTTGGGAGAGGAGTCAGTAGGGCAGAGGTTAAATTCCAGAAATTCAGAAAAGGGAGGCATTTGAGAGGAACTTGAAGGATGAATGGGAGTTTGTTGAGTGGATGAGGGGTGAAGGACATTCAAGAAGAGGGCAAGAGAATGGGCTTAGAACACATTCAGGAGTCTGATGGGGTCAGAATATAGGACGCTTGGGGGAGGGCTAGGCATGAGACTGGAGATACTGGTGGGATATATGCTATGGAGGGCTGATTCTATTGGCAAATGGGAGCCAGTGGAGATTTTAAATAGAGGAATGACCTTAGAGAAGGATATATTTCCTTTATAAATCATGAACAACATGTACATTTTGAAAATGTATTTTTGGCAGGTGTGGATGAAACTCTGTTTGATCGAATTTCAGACAAAATTATTGATCATTTTCCGTGTGACATGCCATATCCCCAAGGCAACGCAAAGTTGTATCGGTACACATTTTCCATGGTGAAAAACGTGGGCACCCAGGTGCCCCTTGAAGACAGTTTTGGTTGGCTGTACATGACTGAGTTCTACAGTTATATTGTAATTTACTTAAACAACCTCCTGTTTGGGACATTAGGTTGACTTCCATGTTTTGCTATTTTCCCCCTGTAATTATAGATATGGTCTTTGGCATAAACCTTTGACCATATCTCTGATTATTTATTTTCTTAGGATCAATTTCTAAAGAGTTGAGTTAAAGGATCTGAAATCTGTCAGAGAGGTGAACTGCCCAATATTTAATAGTGTGATTGAAATTGTTCTCCGCTTTGGCAAAAGTGTAGGGAGGGCCCCTGGATGGTGAAGGAAAACTCAACTTCCAGTCATTCATCCGTTTAACAAATATTCTTTGAAAGCTTCCTGCATCCCAGGCTCTGCACTAGGTGCCAAGGTGCAGTAGGAAGCAAGAGAGTTGTGTTCACTGCCCTCATGGCAGCGATCTGGAAAGTGAGAAATCACAGGTCAACTTATTGTTTATAGATGAGGAAACAAGGTTTACAGAACCAGCTATGGAGAGCCAGGACTGGAATACCGTCTCTTTCTAGCAGTCCAAACCTCTTTGCACCTCACCTGCCAGCTCTCCCCTGAGAGTGATCTTGGGGCCTCAGTTCAAGGCAGATTTATGGTATCTAAACCCTTGCCGTATTTTAGATTTAGCTCTCAGCAAGATTGTGAAGTGAATGGGGCTAAGTGTGTCTTTGGGACCCTGGCCTCTTCCTTCTGTGCCATTTTCACCTCTGGGAGGCTCCCAAACCCCTGTCAGGCACCCAGGGCCCTCATACTCTGTTCCCATGACCAGGGAAAATCAACTTTCTGAGAAGGAACTAATATCAGTCATTCATATCTCAACATGATTGAATTAAGACACTGTGTTCCTTCTTCCAAGGGGAGTTAACTGTGAAGGCATTTAAAGATGTCTTTCTTATTGAGGAATGCCAGACTTTGTTTCCAATGGAGGCATTTGGGCCTCAGGGAGCAGATAGGGCAGAGGTGTCCTCTTTCTGCTGGTCTTCAAGGCTCACAGCCTACCTCCTTCCCATGCCCTTTCCAGTGGGTTGATCAGCCCAGTCTCCTCCACCTTCTTTTACCAGACTGACAAGGCTGGGTGAGAAAGTGGAGGACATTGTATCCACACCTTGAATAGTTTCCAGTACATTAAAGGGGTTGCTTTGGACACGGAGCTTCATAGAACAGGGAAACCCCATTGCTAGGAAACCCCCTTTCTCCTCCCCACCCTGCCCTGTGAGGAGTGTCTCTGTTAGGAAGGAAATTCAATTACAGTCTTCCAGCCACCAGAATTGAATTTAGATGGACTATTTCCTCTTCGGATTCTGTGCCAAATTGTATTCCTGTTGCTGTGTTTGAAGTTAATTAGAGTCACAAATCATTTGTATTTCCCTCCTCTGAAGGAAAGCCTGCCACTGCACCTATCTCAGCCAGTTAATTGACTTATAGAGGGCTGGCTCATCCCTTCCCGAAAACACTCTAAATGGTTCTGATGGGTAAGCATCAGGATTACCCGTATATGTAATAAAAGCTTGGAGAATTCAAATTTTCTAGGTCATAGAAATGGGATGTGTGTGTGTGTGTGGTTTTCTCTCTGAGCCTCATAGCTTAGAGTTTTTCTTGATTTGATTCAGGCCAGTGTGAGAATGGAAAAAAAACCTATCCTCAGGTGGGGGAAGAGGTGCATGTGGGCAAAAGAGAGGAGGGGACCTTGACACAGAAAGGACTCTCACTGCCAGGCACTGAACTCTTAGTAGTTGGAAATAAAATGTTTAGTGTTTGGGATATGGGGGGTCCCTTAAATTTCGAATGGGGCATTTAAGTTTTAAAATGGTTTTGATATAGGAGAAGGGAAGGAAAAATGAGATAAAAACAGAGAAGGAGGCAAACCGTAAGAGACTCTTAAATACAGAGAACAAACTGAGGGCTGCTGGAGGGGAGGTGGGTGGGGGGGGTGGGTTAAATGGGTCATGGGTATTAAGGAGGGTGCTTTTAGGAATGGGCACTGGGTGTAATGTAAGAGATGAATCACTGAGTTCCACTCCTGAAACCAAGACTACACTGTGTGTTAACTAACTGGCATTTGAATAAAACAAAGGTTTTCAGTTATGGCCTAAGGAGAAAATGCCTATAAAGCAGCTTTGATACTCTGAACAACCTTTGAATCTTTTTCACTTTTAAAAATTGTGGAAAATGTACATGACCTGACACGTATCATCTTAACCATTTGTAAGCATACAGTTCAGTGCTATTAACCACATTCATATTGTTGCACAGCCATCACTGCATCCTCTCGTGAACTCTTTCATCTTGCAAAACTGAAACTCTGCACCCATTAAACAATAAGTCTCCGTTCTCCCCTCCCCTCAGCCCTTCTTACTGCTTCTATGATTTGGATTACTCTAGGTACCCCATATAAGTAGAGTCAGATGGTATTTATCTTTTTGTCATTGGCTTACTCAGCATAATGTCCTCAAAGTTCATCCATGATGAAGCGTATGTCAGGATTTCCTTCCTTTTTCTTTCCTTTTTCCTTTCTTTTTTTTGAGAGAGAGGGAGCAAGTGAACAGGAGGGGGGGCAGAACGAGAGGGAAAGAGAGAATCTTAAGCAGGCTCCACACCCAGCATGGAGCCCGACACAGGGCTCGATCTCAAGGACCATGAGATCATGACCTGAGCCAAAATCAAGATTTGGATGCTTAACCAACTGAGCCATCCAGGTGCCCACGATTTCCTTCCTTTTTAAGGTTGAATAATATTCCATTGTTTATATATACATATACATATATACACATATATGTATATATACATATCTATTCAGTCATCGATGGACACTTGGGTTGCTTTCCTGTTTTAGCCACTGTGAGTAATGTTGCTGTGAACAAGTACCTTTGAGACCCTGCTTTCAATGCTTTTGGATATATATCCGGAAGTGGAGTTTTTGGATCGTATGGTAATCTATTTTTTTTTTTTTTTGAGGAATAGCCACACTGTTTTCCACAGTGGCTGCATCATTTCACCTTCCCACCAGGGCAAGTTGAAGGGTTCCAACTTCTTCACATCTTCACTAACGCTTGGTATTAAATAACCTTTCAACATTAAGACCCATGTAATGAGGCTGTATTTTGGAATATGTATCCAATTCTTTTGATCCTGGTGATCCCCAGTTCCAGGTTGTCCTGTGAGTCTCCTTGGCTACTATTTACAAATAAACAAACAGGCAACTCTTTCACCAGTAAGACAGAATTCCAAGGCGTATAGACCTCAGGAGGGAGGTGATGTGTAGGAAAAATCCTTTTTCAGACTGATAGAAGAGTGGAAAGCCAACCCCTGCTGGTCCTGCTGGATGGTGGGGAGAAGAAGAGAAACAGAGGTAGGATGGAATGGGAAAAATACTTGTCCAGGCTTTTCCCCTCTCTGTGGGCAGGGTTGTGTTAGGAGTGATAACGTCTGAAAACACTGGACGGATTAGTGGTATACTTAGCCGGCAGGGATATAAGCGGTGGTGTGCTTATCAATGTCTAACAGACAGCTCTCTGGAAACAAACAAACAGACCCTGATTTTGTAGCTTGTGTCAATTTGCACGGTGTGAATACTCCCACCATGGCCGATTTCAAGCTACCAGTGTGAACTCACTGAGCACGAAGTTGGGAAAAGATGTTGACAGCACATGATTGTAGAGTGTTCCCCAGACAGATATAACGGTTGTAAATAACCTCAAGAAGAGTTAAATGTAGTAGATAACAGTTAAATGTAGTAATTAGTTTTGAGTATTTATTACCTTTGCTTTCAATACAATTGATTGTAAGGTTATAGAAGTTAAGTTTAAAAATTTTTTTTTGATTAACATTTATTTTTGAGAGAGAAAGAGACAGACAGAGCACAACCAGGGAAGGGGCAGAAAGAGAGGGAGACACAGAATCCGAAGCAGGCTGCAGGCTCTGAGCTGTCAGCACAGAGCCAGATGCGGGGCTCGAACCCACGAACGGGAGATCATGACCTGAGCCAAAGTCGGACGCTCAACCGACTGAGCCACCCAGGCGCCCCGAGTTTTAATAATAGTTGTCTTTAGCAACTGACTCACAAAAGTTATGAAAAGTTAACAATTGTTCTCAGGATCAGGCTGCAGCACACCACAGGCTAGAAGCTGCAATCATGGGCTATAAGCATCAATGAACAGAGCCCAGAAATAATAGTGTGTCATTAGTGACAGAAGTGACTGGAGACTTTGGCCCGTGGTGGTGGTCCTGCCCCAGGTCTCGGAGGGGATGCAGTGGGTTCTTAAGTGGAAGTGCTGAGGGCTTGGTGGACCAGCAGAGGCCTGGAATCATACCAAGGAGCATCTGTGTGCAGGAACTTCACAACTGGGATTCAGTGTGGACTTTGGAAGTGAATGTCATCATGAAATCCATATGGCTAGACGGGCCAGTTCTTTTTCCATGGTCACCTGTGCAGGGAGCAGTCCAGGTAGCCATTCTGCAGCAGCAGAGGGTCCAGAACACCTTAGTTCTCATCTGCTCGCCTAGCCTCCCCCGACCCCCCCCCCCCCCCCCCCCCGCCAACTTCTGTGAGATCCTATAGGTTCTGTTCCCAGATGTCATTTTGGAGAGAAGCAAGGGGGAGGGGAGGAAATCCAAAAGACTGAGCCTGCATCCCAAAGAGACTCAATCATCGAAAAAGAGACTAAACTAGAAGACAGCCGTGATTCTGCAAATGAATACATTTAAAATTTGTTTTCCTCTCCCTGCTACCCAGGCAGGTAGACCCTGGCAAGGGAGATCAACGCATTGCAGAAAATAGAGACATGGCAGGTTCTTTGCATCTCGTGCGGTGTGGCATCATGTGACCCTACCACACCACTTTACCTTTTCTCCAGACGTCACCACTGTACTGTCAAGCAGTAAAAATAAATTAAACCACCAGAAATGCTGTCTGTAGGCAGGTAATGGTCCTCCAGTTTGTCCCTAAAATGAATGGGGGCAACGAGTCGGAATGCTCCTTGGTGCTGAGGATGGGGGGCAGGTGTGTGGTTATGGCTTGTGGTACTGGGGATGGGGTAATTCTGGAAGCAGTGTAGTGGGGGGTCCCAGACGGAGCCTGGTACCAAGTTAGAAGAAAATGACCAGAGGCAGATTGGGTCACTTCCTGTCCTCCCGAGAGTCCACTGAAGAAGAACTTGTAGTTCTCTTCATGGAAATAAAGTGAATTTGAAAGGTAGGATGACACTGACTTTCTTCAAATTTCAATTTTCATAGTCGATTAGCTGTAATTTTTAAAATATTTTTATTCTGAAAATGAATTTTTCCACAGTAATGCAATTAGTTCCAAAAAAAAAAAAATGAGCTCATTTATCTGGCTTTTCTACAAAGGACAACTGAAACATTTAAGGCAAGATTCACTTATTCGTCTCCATTGTAGAAGGGAAAGGAAGTATCAGACTTCAGGTACTGATTAAGGTGAACAAAATAGGGGGAAGTTCCTTTTTCTTTTCCCTTTTTTTCTTTTGGTAGTCTTCTGTGTAAAAGCTTTACATTACTATGTATATTTTATAGTAAGACATTTTTGTTTCTGACTTTATCACCCATTTTTAAATTTAAAGGCACACAATAAAGCTTTATGCATTTATTAAAATATACACATTTTGGTAAATTTAGAATTTTCCCTTAGTATCTTGATAAACCAATATATTATCAACACCACAGTCATTTGAAAATAAAACACACCCCATAAACATATCTGCAAATTATTTCTTTCTTCATGATACACTACAACACCCCATTGTACAGTGCACCAACGGGAATTAAAAACCACAAAACGAACAAACTTTAGCAAATACAGCAATTTCATACTCCCCCCCCCCAAAAAAAATAGCAGAGAAAGACACTAGAAATTACCATCGGCAAAAAGCAAGTTGTACTTCTCAAGGACCAAACGAAAATGAAACAAGTTAGTAAGATTTACAAGCTGTATTTATAACTTTGGACATGAATTGAACAGTAATGTTTCTTTTCCACAGTGAGAAAAGCTAGAATGTCAAGTGAGTTCTGTCCTTAGATGGTATAACTACATGGGATGAAGAAAGAAGAAATAGCTGCTCTCTTAAAAACCCGCAGCCCCTCTATCAGCCCAGACAGTTGAGGTATTTATGCGCCATCATAGCACTAACATGGCATGTCTTTGCTTTGGAAAGTGGGAACGTATGATGTCTGCCGTAGATTCTCGCCTTCGGGAGCATGAGTGAGACCAGTGAACTGGCAATTGCCAACACCAATCAGTCGGAGATGTGCAAGGAGCTCTCTCCTCCTCTGGATATTGGAATGAGCACAATCCTTCAAAGTCCGCACTGCCTGGGAAATTTACGTGACCCACAGTTCTCTTTAGCCAACGTCGCTAATGTCAATGTTAGGAAAGTGTAATAGGAAAAAAAAAAAAAAAGCACAGGGTGAGTCTCTAATGAAAAAAATCCAGGCTGCTCTTGTTTCTGAATTCTAATACAGAGCCATTTTCTCTCCTTATTGTACCAAAATGTACCGAATGGTCTCCTGGGGTAAAAGATAAAAGCTACCTGTTTTCAGAAGACTTCAAGCCCAAAGCTGACTTTGCGGAAGTCCTGTATGAATTTGGTAATGCCATGCACGTAGAACACTGTTGAACGATTTCGAACACTATTTTATTTTATTATTTGTTTTTAAATGTTTATTTATTTTTGAGAGAGTGAGAGAAAGAGAGAGAATGAGAGTGCGCAAGCATGAGCAGGGGAGGGGCAGAGAGAGAGGGAGAGAATCCCAAGCACTGGGATGAGAGAGAGAATCTCTGCACTCGCAGTGCAGAACCTGACCCGGGGCTTGATCCCATGAACCTGTGAGATCACGACCTGAGCCCAAATCAAGAGTTGGATGCTCAACAGACTGAACCACCCAGGTGCCCCTCTAGCACTCTTTTAGTTGACACTGCAGAATATATATTCACTTTTGGTGGGCTTCAAAACTCTCACCAATCCCTTTTGGGCTTTAAGCCCTAAAAGAAAAAAAAAGAACACTATTTTAGAGCAATAATTTTGAGAAAAGACAATGGCCTAGGTATTTCAGAATGATGCATGTGTCACTCAAGCCAAGCCAGAAAAGGAAAGCATTTTAGAAAGCAGTAGCTCCTGAGGAGGAAAGGAAATTACAATAGCTTCTCCTCGAAAGTCTTAGATAAAAAAAAAAAAATAGACACAGGGCTAACGGTTGTGTACATGAAAGGGGCTTTTTGCCACCCATCACCATTCTAACTGAGAAATACAAAGTCAGCTCTTTGATGAAACAACATCCGGGTTCCTGCTCGCCATGGAGCCTGTGGTTTGGGATGCCGTTTCTGCGTTTGCCTGCTGTTTAATTACAAATATTGGCTCTTTTCACGGCCAGGCCTCAGTGGTTACCAGCTGGTAACTCTCTCTCTTAGGGACTTCAAAGGGCCCTTGCAGATAAACGGGTCCTCAGTGTCAGGGAGGTGCAAGCATATGGAAGTAATGGAGGCTCTATGGACATTTTGGTTGGAAACACCTTCCTTGACTAGTCTTGTTTCAAATGGCGTAAAAATGGAGTACTGCCATGAAGCCCTAGTGGCAAACTTTGGAGTGTGTGTCTCATTCGTGCCCCCTCTCCCACCAGCATAAGAAATTAAGGCCATCTCTGGATTGGTCACTAACCTGGAAGCTTACATCCAAGAGGGGCCATTAACTCCACCTGGATTCAGTGAGCTGGTCCCTTCCCTGCCTTCAGACATGGTTCCTGACTTCTGACTTTTCCACTCTGAGATACAAAATTAGGTCAACCTGTGGCTGACCCGCCATGGGCTTCCACTGACATCTCAGCCCCTGGTGAAAGCTGGGGTGAGGGGAAACCTACTTCCTTCGGTCTTTTAGGCTGAGTCTCAAACTCCTGTAGCCTCTGTTTATAATACAGAGAAAAGGTAGCCCCTTGTAGACTTCCAACAAGTGTGATGTGAAGGAGGTCAAGTTGATCAATTCTTTTCGGGAGAATAGGGGAAAGACATTTCTTTGAAGGAGTTCATGTTTTGTTTCCCAATAATCGCTGGCTTTATATCTAGACAGATGGATCGTTAAATTCAACAACTTCCGCTCCCCCCCCCCCCCTTAATCTCACAGGCTCATCATGACCATTATGTAGGCATCTGATTAACTGTTAAGTTTGTTACTAAGAAGTAGAATTGGATTCTTAACCTAATTCTTTTTTTTAATGTTTACTTATTTATTTTTGAGAGAGACAGAGTGCTAGTGGGAGAGGGGCAGAGAGAGAGAGAGAATCCCAAGAAGGCTCTGTTGCCAGCACAGAGCCGGATGCAGGTCTCAAACCTACAAACAGTGAGATCATGACCTGAGCTGAGACCAGGAGTCGGAGGCTTAAGCGACTGAGCCACCCAGGTGTCCCTTAGCCGAATTCTATCACCCAATTCCTTTCTCCAGTTCAACGTGGCCTTGCACTCAAGCTGAGTAAAATCTGGAGCTGAGGTTTTACCGTTTAGATTAGTTAGATATAAAAAGTTGTTAGGTTTGGTCGTTTAAACTTATTGTTGAAAATTATAAAGTGGCTGTGAATAACTTCGTATTGTCTGTCTACACGTTAAATGACTATACTTTTCCTAGGTTAACGATGAAATCAGGATTCAAAAGAAGAATCAACCATACATTGCTTTAATTTGGATATATTTTCCCCTTTAATGTATTAAGTCAATTTGAAATGTGTATGTGATCTGTTAGCTCCTTCCACAGGCGGATAAGGCCACTGCCCCAGCTTCTTAAAGTCCAACCTGACTCATACCTTCCTCATTTCCCCAGTGCCTCCCCACCCAGGGAGAGCCAGCCAGCTTAGTTCGCTGTTGCAGTCTATCAGTGAGTAAGCCCTGACCACCTTCTCGGCATTATTGCTTACTGTTCCATATATAAATCGTGCAGACAGCATAAGCTCCTGTCAAACTAGTTTCTTGCCTCCCCTTGAAGGAGGCACAGTACAGATTATTAGTCACAGTACAGATTACCAGCCAGTCTCCACCTTATGCATGCTGTTTCTCCACTTGGCAAGCCTCTCCCCCATTTCTACCTGGCAGAATTCTGCCCGTTCCACAAGGCTCAACACAAGGGCTTCATTCTCTATCATTTTTTTTCTCCAATGGAAGGAGGTCTTTTCCATACTTGAACTCCAATTTCACATTGTAATTCCCTCATCGCACCTGTAACCTTCACTATAGTTTTTATTTATATATCTTATATATCCTGATTTCCCTCATTTCTTATGCCATAGCACAGAATAAGGACTCCACAAAAAATTGTTGAATACATGACATTTCATTTTCCTTTCATCCATCTATTCATCCACCCATCTCATCATCAGATATTTATTGAGCATTCACTATATGCCAGGCACGTGTTTCTGACAAAATCTAAGTCTGAAGCTTATATGTGGGTTTCAATAGTCTATGCTATTCTCTACCCTCATGGGGAAAGATTTGTTGTTATCACGCAGAAGTATTTCTTCTTGTCGTTACTAACAATTCCATTATTTTTCAAGTTGCCCCTCACTGGCAAATCTAGCAATGCACATAAAGATTTTGCGTTTGTGCACTAAACACACTTCTAGATTTGTCTTATCCTTTCTATCTCTATTTTTACTTTATCCAAACTCCTCACTTTTTTTTTGGTATTATATGTATTTTAATGGCCACCTCAAAATCCTTTTGAAATGAAGCAGAGTACCGATAAATAGAATACAATTACAAAAAAAAAATCAAGTAATTGGTTCCAAACTACTAATTCACACAACGAAACTTCCCTGGAAGAGCTTTCGCAGCAGAGAAGAATTCAATAAAATGTAGGTCTTCCTTGAACTCCATTCAAGAGGGCTAAGTTTCTTCAGTAATTATAAGGTGATCTCACTTTTAACATGATCCCAGAGAGTGGTCTTGCGGAAATTGTTAGGAAACACTAATAGAATCATTCTAGTAATTGACGGTATTTGAAACTGCATTCTGAAATCTGGGACCATTGCACAGAGGCTGGGAAACATGAACAAAACATGTCAACTTACCATAAGAAATCTTTCTCTATCATACTAAGTTTTTTGACTTATTTTTTTTTAAAAACCAAGATTGCTAGGGAGATGACTAACTTTAGAGAAATGAAGAGGCCAGGATTAAGACAAGAAGGAGATACCATTTGGGAGAAATGGCTCCAGAAAAAAGAGCAGCTCATAGGATCTTCACAAAATCTATATGCCAGTGGTGTTTACCGAAGCGTGCATTCTCTCTCCTCATGCTACAGAAATTTCGTGCATCTGCCACCAGACTATTGTAACCTTAACACTCAACCCTCATAGTAAAAGGAAGCTCTTTCACCCATGTTAAGATTTTGTTATTTTGCACTCATATTTCTTTTGGGAAATTTTTAATGAATACAGCCCCATCGCATCTATCTGGATATCTCAGGCTTAGCACGTTATTATTTGATTTAGGCAGATTTGTTGAATCTCAAAACTAGTTCAGAACTTTGTACTCACAAAACATTCCTGACAATTAGCTTACGGTTCATTCCCACGACTATATTTCACAGACCAGCTACTGTATCTTTATGGTCAAGTGTAGGGGAGAGAAGACACGGCCTTGCCATGCATCACGTTAAAATGACAGAATGACCTCAGGGAACCAGAAATCTGAACAATTGATACAGAAAAAGAAGATCTAGAAAATAGGAGTTGCTTGGATTTATTGGCATACATTGGCTATGAGTGTGATATGCAATTGACTTAAAAGCGTGTTAAAAAACTAGTTTCAGTTGACCTTCAATTTTAAGCCCAGTGCGCCATCCACGAGGACTCAGGCTTGGTGGTTTTGTCTGCGTTTGGCAGGCGTCAGAGCTGTGCTTTCCCTGAACTGGGAACCCCAAGGGCACAATGTTACACTTCTTTCCCTTCTCATCGCTTAGCCCTTGGTACTTTCTCAATCAGTGTTCACTGAGTGAAAAAATGGAATTTGCCTCTTCTTCAGAATCCTAAAGCATGCCAAGATGGCAGGAACCTCAACAGTTAAGAAAGAAGACACTTCACATTAGTCGATGTATTCTGGAAAACTTTTGGCATAATGCTAGATCCGGGAGAGAGAGGGCACGAAATTTGCTATTTTGTCCCCCTTTCAGGAAACTCCCACGAAGATTTTAGCTCGACTGAAACTGTGCCTTCGTGTTTTCGCATGCACATCTCAGTGCAGCCGTGGGAATCCCTGGAACCCAAGAGGAGAGAGTAGAGGCCATGAGCTTTCTTCCTGCGGCACGTTCTCTCACCTAGGTTATTTCTGAGAAAATTCTTTTAGGAGCCCCTCTCACGGCCCAATTTAGACCTTGCTGGGTAGGTGTTTCTCTGGGCTTCAGTGAATCCTGCTCTGGGAAATAACAGACAAAATACATGTCTAAAAGGGAGCTACTCCAGAAGAATAAGGTTCAGAAGTGAAATGTGATCTCTTGGAATGTGATTACCTAAGTAGCTGTGCTTTCACATCTTTGTTTTCAGAGGAGCCCCCGCCAATCAAGTGGTTGCAAATCTCAACAAACTGCACAATTTATAATTTTGGAAATCTGAAATAGAATTTGCAATGTGATCTCCGTGGCTGGGTCACTTCTCCTTGTAAAGATTTTTATCCGATTATAAAACAAACGGCCTACTTCTTCAAGGCATATTAGTGCCATGAAATCATGCTCCAACTTTGCCCTCTTTCATTATATCAGCAGGAGCTTAGGGGCTGGTAAAAGAAAAGGTATGACAGAGAGTTAATTTCTGCCAATGCCCTTCTGGCCTTCGCTGCAAGAGATGCTTGTTTAATTTTTTTCCTGGGCACGTAAGTAGGCCTTTGATGGTGCTTCTCACCATGTTGTGGGGTCTGTGCGACTGCTTTATGGTAAATCTGAAACCTCTGGGGAAATGGTCTCAGCGTCCCTAACCTTTGCTGGTTCCTGAAGTTCTGGTGTGGAGACTGAGAACCTTGGGGAATAAAAAGAAGCACGCGTCTTCTCCCATGAATTCGTTTTTGTGAGATCTGAGGACAAAGTGTTGCTGGCTGAGGAAGTGCTAGCACCCACCTGCCCACCCCCTGGGGAGCAGTCCTCAGCCCACCAGCGCTGAGAGGATCTTTGCCCTTGTGATCCCGGTGCCTGAAAAGCCGCCCTGTGCCCCCACCCGCCTGCTTTGGCACATCTCCAGGAGGAGCTGCAGCCTCGGTGTGGCCCAAGAAGTTAGCCCCTTGCTTCTGGGGTCTCAGTAAGAAGCAGAAGGATTCAACCAGCAAAGCAAAGGCCTGGGAAACATTTGCTGCCATCAGCTCTGATGGTTGCACCTAAGATAGAATTTCTTGTAGCCTCCTGTTTAGTTTTTTGTTTGTTTGTTTGTTTGTTTTTTTTACAAGGGAATCGGTGACGAAACCCAGGTTAGACCCTTCAACAGAACTATCCTGAAGAGCAAAAGTAGCAAATGAAGGGCTATGACTGGGGACTGACTCTGGGGGAAGGCTGGAGTTTTGAAATGAGAGCCAAAAAATGTTTCACCCTCTAGCCCACAGGTTAAGTTACTGAAAAGAAATCACCATCGTGTCTACACGTTTCTTGTGTGTTTACTCCTACTCTGGAGAGTAATCTAACTCATCATTTGCAATCAGGGCCTCTGAGTTCTGTTTGTGTTTGCTTTTGCTCTTTGCTTTGCTACTTGTCCGGGTGTTTGCCTTAGCATCTGACATCTGTTGGTAATAGAAGCCTTTGTCCTCGGCGGGCCCGCCCCAGTTCTCCTGGCTTTCGCCTTCGGTGGCGTAGGAGAAACCCTCCTCCACCGAGAAAGGGTCATCCACGTCGTAGCGCTGGTACGTGCTTTGGTGCAAGGCTTCTTCTCGAGCACTGATTTCCAGGGTGCTGTTCCAGATGCCATACCCAAAATAAATGAGCATACCTGCCGGGAGGGAAAGGCACAGGTGAATAAGCAGTTGCTTGGGGATCCATGGGACTAGCGGGGAGATCACTCAAATGGTGAAAGCAGGGCTGGGGGTGGATGTGTTTTCTTTGGTCTGCACAGTGTCTGGAAAAGACTCAAAGTGGGATATCTTGCATTAAGCAACCCTTATTCACAGCTTTCCCTAAAAAACTCCGAAGGTCTGACAACCCTGTCCCCACATTTCTATATGATAGTTTTAGCTGGAGGTGAGAACAGCTGCCTCTTCGGACAGAATGTGGGCTCTTTAGTCGCCTCTGTCCCCACATCCTGTTGACATCCAGCCCACTACACTCATGGAGGTGCCAACCAGGACTTTGAATTTTCCACCCTGGCTTAAATATTTGGGGATCACCCACAGTGCGTCCCCAGCCTTCTTACAGTATTTTATTATCCCACGCCTCCACCAGGGGACTCCCTCTTTTATCTTACCACTGAGCAATGCGCATATATTGCCCTATGGTTTACCTTGACATTTTTCACTCACCAAAGGAGTATTATTATATTACTGCCACTCAGAGCTGTTTACTTTCTTCTGTGGGCTCTCAGAGTGTCTGGAGCATGCCACTGTTATGGCCCTGAGAAGATCTATTGTGTGATTACCTGCACAGGGTGGTTCTGTTTTATAGACTCTGCAGAAAACTGGCGCTTAATATTTGTTGAATGAAAGAATGAGAACTCCTGATGAGCATGAATTTTCCAGTGCAACCTCCTTACTTTGATGTCATTCCAAGCCAAGGAAAGAAACGTGTCTTCCTAATTGATATGTAGCATTAATAAGGGCTAATGTTTCATTTCTATTATAATATTTTTGAAATAACAAAATAGTTTGAGAACCCCCGTTTTCCACCTTGAAAAGCTCATAAAGGCTCAGGGCCTGGAATGGGTGAGAACCATATCCCTGGGAGGTCATAGGGCATGATGATTAAGACTGTGAGCCATGGGTTCAAACCCTGCCTCCCATCACTATTAGCTGTGTAACCCTGGACCATTTACTTAGCCTTTTTGTGCCTCAGTTTTCCCTTTTAGAAAACCATAAGATAGACACTTATAACTTGGGGTTGCCGTGAGGATGGAATGAGATAGGCGGTGGCTTTCAACCCTGGCTTCACCTGGAGGGTCACCTGGGGAGTTTTTGAACCGCCCTTATACCCAAACACCACCCCTGGAGATTCCGATTTAATTGGCCTGTAATATGATCGAAGCATAGGTATGTTTTAAGGCTTCACAGGTGAGTCCAATGGTCAGCCAAGGCTGGGAATCCCTTAGCTCAGGAGTATAAACCTCCTGAGGCACATACTCCATTGCCGACTCTGGACACATTATGGCTTGGCCAGTGGATGGCACTCTGTTATGCAACCCCCTTCCAGACCCCAGACACCCTCTTCTGAGTGGCATTAGCACCTTTGACTTTGCTAACACAGCAGCCATCTGTAGAGCTGTTTG
Source organism: Felis catus (assembly GCF_018350175.1). Classification (NCBI taxonomy): domain Eukaryota; kingdom Metazoa; phylum Chordata; class Mammalia; order Carnivora; family Felidae; genus Felis; species Felis catus. The sequence goes on along the minus strand of NC_058376.1, from coordinate 95,393,885 downwards.
CATAGGACCTTAAGGTCAAGTGTGCTTTCCTCTTTGGTACTTGAGAAATCCTTCTCCCTTTTGAATTTGAAGTGTGTCTTTTTAAGCTTGGATTTCTCCCTCCCTGTCTCAAATGACTTTCTCCTCACCCCTTCCCCCACCCCCCCGGTGAAATCAACTTTCCAGGAGCCAACGTAAGCAGAGATTTATAGTCCTAATTGGTAATAAATCCTGGAGTTAATCATTTGCAGATGTAGCTATTCTCAAATAGCAACTTCATTTTTCTGAGCACGGATCTTTACTCTTTCTTGTCTGGGGGCGGAGGGTGGACACGGGAGTAGTTATCATCCTTGTGTAGCATAAGGCATCCAGACCTCCTCTAAAATGGCCAGTATGCTGCAGCTTGAAGAATGCCTGTTTTGGAAGCATGTTTGAGATCTGAGAGTAAATTTCAGGAGACTAGGTGGGATCAACAGGCACACACCTTTTTTTAAATTTTTTTTTGGCCCAATTTTGCTTTTTTGTTATTTTTTGTCTTAGACATCAAGGCAAGTGTCAAATCTTGCCTCCTATTCCTGCTTGATATCTATTATATCAATTTTTGCCATCTCTGATCCCCTTCTCAGACCCTATTTATAAGCAAATTATTTCCCTACTGAACGTAATACCATTGCCCCTCCCTTTTCCCTTTGCCCCTAAGTTCTCTGCTGTGCCATTACGTGGCTCATCGTTCAAGCACTGGTTTGACATGTATTCCGACAGACCTTCCCATGCCCCCACCAGAATTTATGGAAATTCTCTAAGAGCCTCATAGAATCCTAGATATATAGAGCCGGGAAAGAGGCTGTGAATGAATGCAATACCTTCACTTTACAGAAAAAGAAACAGGCTGAGGGCAGAACCAGCATTCTATATGGATAGAGAGAAGGCTCCTGCATACTCAGTCCTTCCCATCTCTCCTCCTCAGGCTGGTGTATAGACTATGCATATCACAGTACATATTCAGTGAGAGGTTATGTCTAAAATAACAAAAAGGGGCACCTGGGTGGCTCAGTCAGTTGGGCGTCCGACTTCAGCTCAGGTCACGATCTCACGGTTCGTGAGTTCGAGCCCCGCGTCAGGCTCTGCGCTGACAGCTCAGAGCCTGGAGCCTGCTTCGGATTCTGTGTCTCCCTCTCTCTCTGTTTTTCCCCTGCTCTCTCTCTCTCTCTCTCTCAAAAATAAATAAAAATTAAAAAATTAAAAAAAAGAGGTTATGTCTACATTTGTTGTTTGGGAATGGCTGAGTCTGAAGGAACGTGTGTGTGTGTGTGTGTGTGTGTGTGTGTGTGCGTGAATGCATTGACTATGATTACTTTGAGAAAGCAACCTATGGAAATCTGCCATGTAAATATGGGCCTTTTAATGTTTGCTCTACAATTTCAAAGGTGCATTATTTTGTCTTCTAAAATATATTTCAAATATGAGTGCTCTGAACCAAGAAGTGACTTGTGCATGCAGCCTGATGGAATAAATGGTCAACCTGGGCAAAGGTCTGGTGTTCTGTCTGCCTTCATCCTTCTTGCTGGCTCTTGAGTAAATTCAAGAAAAGTGTTGTGAGGGGCGCCTGGGTGGCTCAGTAGGTTGAGCGCCTGACTCTTTATTTAGACTCAGGTCATGATCCCAAGGTCATAGGATTGAGCCCTGTGTCAGGATTTGCACTGAGCATGGAGTCTGCTTGGGATTCTCTCTCTCCCCCCTCTCTCTCTCTCTGCCCCTTCCCCGCTTGTGCGAGCTCTCTCTCTCTCTCTAAAAAAATAATAAGAAAAGAAAAGTGATGTGAAGCACTGAGGATTGAATAAAAGGAAAAATGTAGGGGGACAAAGAAACAGGAACAAATGAAGTGAGGAAGGGAGGGTAGAAGGGAGGTAGAGAGAGAGAGAGAGGAGAGAAGCATGTACTACCATCTGTCACACATAAACAAAGGCTTTGTGTCGGAGGAGTAAACAGAGCTGCTAAAAGCCTCCTGTGTAGAAGCAGGGTGTTTTGTTTCTGCTCCTTTCTTCAGCTGGCTTACAAAACTAAGCATGAGGTAGTTTCTGAAAAGTCTGTGGGGATTCTGGGAATTCTGAATCATCTAAACTGAACTTCGCACAACACCTCCGGGTGCTGAGGTCCTAATGATACATTCGTTAGGTTGCGCCTTTCCCCCAAGAAGCTCAAAATGTTATACATATGTTATCCTGTTCAGATCCCTCCTCGCCTGTTCAGGAGTGTGTGTGTGAGTGTGTGTGTGTGTGTGTGTGTGTGTGTGTGGCCGGGAGTGGGAAGGTTGCGATTACGTGCGTCGCACAGACAGGAAAATTGGGCACGGGACAAAATAAGAGATTTTCCACAGGAACATGGTTAGTGGTTGGACTGTGAATCCTTCAGGGTCTCTCCGTGTCCTGATCCAGGGTGCTTCTGTTATTTCTCTCACCTGCCAGGGCTATAGACTGATTGCAATCAAGCTTGCTTAACTTTTTAGTTTGAAGAATTTCAAACATATATCAAAGTGGAGAGAATAGTATAAAGAACCCCATATACTCATCACTAGTTTGCTCCTGACATCCACCCACCGCTCCCTTCTCAGGTTATTTTGAAACAAATCCCTTCCATCCTATGCTTCACCTGTAAATAAATAAGTACGTGTATTTAAAACAGCATTCTTTTTTAAATGTTCATTTATTTGTTTTGAAAGAGAGAGGGCAAGCAGAGGAGAGGGAGAGGCAGAATCCCAAGCAGGCTCCACACTCAGCATGGAGCCCAATGCAGGGTTAGGTCCCACAAGATTGAGATCACGAGATCACGACCTGAGCCGAAATCAAGAGCCGAAATCAACTGACTGAACCACCCAGGTGCCCCTAAAATAGACTTCTTAAAAATACTTAACTTACTATCATTATCACATCTAAAAACTAATAATAATTCCCTAAGATTATCTGATATGCAGAAGTATTAAAATTTCCCTGAATTACTGTGCATGTGGGGGAAATACTCTTTACCGTATGAGGCTATAGACTTACTCCAATGATGCTATCACTGCTTGATAGAGTTTTGGGGCACTGTTATTCAAGTCGTCACTGGGGCTGGCATCATATTCTTTTGCAAACCGTTACAGATGGCAAAGTTTATCTTTTGAGAGAGGACTTGCTTTTGGCCTAAGCCAGAAGTCATTTGGAATGAACCCTTAAGAATGAGACGGCTAATTGACATTTGCATATTTAATCCTGCTGTGTCTTAAAAACTCAGATCCATTGCTTTGTAGTTACACGTCTTATATCTGTGATAAATGAAAGGCAGGGGTGATGTTAAAAATCAGAGGGGGGTTAGCTCTTCTGTTGCCGTAGGGTCTTGGAAGCCCCCCTGGGGGGCTGGAGTTATTTTTTTAGGGAGAGGAGAAGCTCAGGGCAGCAACAAGTTAGCAGCAGGCACAGAAGCGTTTCAGTATTTTAAAAAACAGACATGGCTGTACCGGGCACATGGGCTGAATGCCAGCCCTGGTCAAAGGTAATGGCCATGAGTCCCGCAAAAGGCTGTTCGCAGCGAAGGGAAATATTCATTCGAAAGGAGGCTTTGGCTTTTCTTTCAGACAGAAATTCCCTGGTGGAGAATGTGCCCAGGAGAGGTTCACGCTAGACAAGATGAGGAATCACTCCTTCAGCAATTTAGTGGGCTTTTTTTATGTAGTAGAACACTTTGTGATCATAAAGCCCTTTGTAGAAAAGTACTTCCTCGTCTATCATCCCAGAGAGGTTAAGAACTGGTTAATAAGTCAGTGATTGAAAAGGCACTGGAACTTTCATCTGTTGAGTCTAAACTGATGGCTGTGCCCATCCCACCCGGGCACCTCCAGGGAAGGTTTAGAAGTGCCAAGCCTGCCTGCAGATGCTGGGACAAACAACAACTTACTCTACTTGTGTTGCTCCATTTGTGCAAACCAAGCAAATGACGCCAAACCTACAAGTGAGAGGGGTAGGAGGAGGGGGGTGTCTCTGGATCATGTGGGGAAAACCTAGCACAAAACCTCAAGTCTGAAAAGAGACTGGGTGACCTGGAGATAGACAGCAGCTGCAGATTTCTAACCCAAAGTCTGGCTGAGGAGCAGATGTTGGATCTCTAGAGTCCCCTGGGGGCTTCCTGTCCTCTGTAGGCAGCAACAGGGCTCAGGGCCAGATGAGGTGGGCCACCTGACCTCAGGCTGGGTGGAGCTACCTCTTCCTGGGGTGCACTTTCCAGCAGGAAGCCCTGCCCGCGGCAGATAACTGAGGCACTTTGTTATGCCCAGAGGCTTTTTTATTTTTACTACTCTGAGATCGACTTCCCAAAACAGACATTTGCCAAGGCAGAAATGAAAACTAAATGGTAATGAGAAGGTGTCCTCCCCACCCACTGCCATCCCTACCAACTCCTGCTTTGCTGGTTAGTTTTTAAAACACCACCAGAGGGGCGCCTGGGTGGCTCAGCTGGTTAAGCATCTGACTCCTGATTTTGGCTTAGGTCGTGATCTCACAATCGTGAGATCGAGCCCCGCATCAGGCACTGTGCTGGGCATGGAGTCTGCTTAAGATTCTGTCTCTCCCTCTCCCTCTGCCCCTCTCCAGCTCTCTCTCTCTCTCTCTCTCTCAAAAAAAAAAAAAAAAAAAAACCACCGCAAGCCCATTGATTATAATAACAGTAAGGTTTGTTTAAGATGGTGTGGCCAGGAAGAGCAGGCTTGGATTGAATAGGGGGTTGTGGTGGGGGGGGGGGGGTAGAAATTCTCTTCCTGGCCCTGCTACTGATCAAATACAAAGTCACATTACTTTATGCCTCAGTTTCCCACCTGCAAAATGGAACTGGGGACTTATTTTATTTGAGGGGTATAATGGCCATGAAACAGAATGCAATCTTATTAAAGAATATTTTATTTTATTTTATTTTATTTTATTTTATTTTATTTTTAATTTTTTTTTTGAACGTTTATTTATTTTTGGGACAGAGAGAGACAGAGCATGAACAGGGGAGGGGCAGAGAGAGAGGGAGACACAGAATCGGAAACAGGCTCCAGGCTCCGAGCCATCAGCCCAGAGCCTGACGCGGGGCTCGAACTCACGGACCGCGAGATCGTGACCTGGCTGAAGTCAGACGCTTAACCGACTGCGCCACCCAGGCGCCCCTAGAATATTTTAAAAAATCCAGTAATGCAAGCCAGTAATGCCACTTCTAACTCAGCAGAAACCCAAGGGAGATATGCTCATGTGTCCACCAAAAACACGTACAAGAATGTTCACAGCAGCTCTATCTGTAATAGCCCCAGACTAGAAGCAAGTTAAATGTCCACAGGCACTAGAATGGATAAGTGCACTGTGGCATATTATTTACCACAGTGGAATGCCAGCCGGGTAAGGAGAATGAACGAACTAAAACCACAAGCAACGACACGGGTGAGTCTTACAAATATAATGCTGAGGGAAAGATGCCCAGTGGCCACTCTTTCATGGCTCTAAGTGTGTTCCGGGGGCCCTGTTCACACCTGCTCCGGGGCCCTTCGTCTCTGCCATGGCCATCTCTCCCTTCCTTCTTTTGTCTCAAAGGACAGCCGATATTGTGGCTGCTGCTGGGTGCAGAGCCATGGTATCACCCGGCCCTTTTCTCCATGCATAGCCCTGCCCGGCATAGCCCCTCTGCCAGCAGGCAGCCTGGACTGTAGCGGGACCCCCCCCCCTTCTTGGAATTGCGCTGCTCCTCTTGCCATCCGCGCCCTGGCCTTCGTGAGTTTTATCTTGCCCTTTTGAGCATGATTTATTTGTCGAAGTTGCCAATTGTTTTCTCCTCTGCCTACAAGGAGAATTTCAAGCTTATTTATGGGACATATCCTCAGGAATTGATTTATCTTGGTGTCCTCTCTGCTCCCAATTCAAGGCCCCCCTCTTCTCCTCCTCTTCCCTACACGAAAATGGCTGCTTTGAGTCAATGTCCAACAGGGTTTTCAAATGATAGTGCAGGTAAAGACCACAGCTGTGTTTTCCCTTTGGAAACCATGTTTTGGTACAGGATTTACGAAGCTCATTGCCAGATTAGTGTCTGTTCTCTAAATCTATAGATGAGAATTTGGTTTTTCTCTGAGGGGCTGAAAAAATCCCAGGTGAGGACTTGGCAGCCCTCACGGCGAGGGGGCCCACGAGCTGGTTCACCCGATGATTATTTTATACTCAGGTCCCACAGGGAACAGTAGACCTGGAAAGTACTGCCGTATAGTGTCATCACTGGTGACTGCTAGTTTCGGGCTCCCTGAGACTCTGCCCAACACTTCGAGGTGTTCTTTTACAAAACAGCATCAGCTGAGAGAAAAGGAACAGGAAGTCTGATCTGTGCTCATTTTGCTGGGGATTATCAAACATCTGCTGTGCGTGTTCCTTCTCTTGTCTGAAGGGAAAGAAACAAGTGCTGAGTAATCTTGCTGGGACCTGGGCCTTATTTTATTCAGTGAGTCGTGCTCATCCGAAGGTTCAGAGCTTAGCAAAACATTGTTAGAAAAATGCGGTGATTAAGATTCATCTAGAGAAGGCTGGTTAAAAAGATATGCCCGAGAAGATGATCGAGTTATGACTCAGCCTAACCATGTAAATCTCGTTTTTAAAAAGTAGCTAATGTTTCATAAGAAGCTCCGTTTAAAAATATCTCTACTGTTCTCCCCAGGAAAGTTATACTATGAATAACAAAATAAAAATCTGACATCTTGGAGACTCAGAAGTTTAGAGATGGGATAATTATTCTATGAGATCACTGAAAACTGTATAAGCCAATTTGGGGTTGTTTGATGGATATATTTTATATGTGCAAAAATTTGTTTTTGAAAAACAGGGAGTTTTTGTAATTAAATTATTTGCCTTGCTTGCTAATATCTTCTTCTTCTCTATAGACCAGTCCTTGTCACATTTGAGCATGCATCAGAACAACGTGTAGAGTTTGTTAAAACCTAAATTGCTCTCAGAGATTTTGACTTGGCAGGTCTGGGATGGGGTTTAAAATCTCACTTTTAACTTGTTCCGTGTGTGATGCTCCTGGTCTGGGACCACACTTGGAGAACCACTGTTCTAGATCATTTTAAACCTGCCCGCACATTAAAATTCCCTGGGGATCTTAAAAAAAAAAAAAAAAACAAAAAAAACAAAAACCCAGTACTTGGCTGCACCAGACCAATTAAATCAGAAAATCTCTGAGATCCTGGGTACAGAATATTTCAGGAGCAGCTCGGGTGATTCTGATGTGTAGTCAGGACTGAGAATGTTTGTTCTAGGCAGAAATTATTCAGGGACCATTTCTCAAAGACCACGATGCTAAAGCAGTTAGGAGCCAGCAGCTGGATGCGAGCTGTGAGCTCCTGTGTCCTCCGACTGGCCAACTCCAGGCTGCGTAGTGGCACCCTCCCATGTCATGGAGTATCAATTTCTGGAGCGAGTTTGAAGTTTATGCTATCAGCAAGATTACAAAAGGCTCTCTGGGAGTTTTCTTCTGCCTGATAACTGGGAGGGCAGCCTGAGTCAGAACAGGTTCATGCTGTACTTTGGCATGTGATAGCTAGTCTGGGCGACAATGAATCATTTTAGATTTTAAAGAGAAAGGCAGGGAAGAAATGATTCTTATTACTTTCTGCAATATTTTCTTATTTAAGCCCCAAACAGCAACCAGATGAAGACGAGTAGAATTAATCTGCATTTTCACAGATGGGTAAACTGAGACCCAAAGGAGCTAAGTGAACTTCCCAAGGTCACAAGACACAGAGGTGGCAGAGGTGTGATTTGAACCTGGGCTGTTTGACTCCAAAGGCAAGGGTCCCTGCCACCTTACCATGTTTGCAGAGTGCCTCTGGTGCTCCAGAAACCATAGATTTAGTGCAGAAATGGTGACGTAATTTACGGGCCCCAGTGTGAAATGAAACCATAGAGCCCCTTGTTAAAAAGTTGTTAAGAAAAAAAGGTTGTTAAGAATTCAAGAAAGCAGCAGCAGAGCATTAGGTCAAATGTGGGGTCCTATGCACCCATGGAGCCAGCCCTGATGTTAGGTGTTAATCCGCACAAACTACGTATCAAACATCCTGATCCAATAGGGAAGATGCTCAGAGGCACCCTGGCAGGGAGGTACGGGCTGCAGATCTGGGCGTGGAGATACTGAGTTTTTAATAATAGCTCTGTGAATAATCTCCAGTTATTCCTGTTGACCTTGAGTATGTTGTTTAACCTTTTGGAGGTTCAGATTAGTCATCTGTGACATTGAGAGAGGGAGCGGTGGGGAAGGGTAGATGATTTCAGTGTTTCTCAAACTTTGTTGTTGTTGTTGGTTTGTAATGCTTATTTATTTTTTTAGAGAGAGAGAGACAGAGCATGAGCAAGGGAGGGGCAAAGAGAGAGGGAGACACAGACTCCGAAGCAGGCTCCAGGCTCCAAGCTGTCAGCACAGAGTCCTAGGTGGGGCTCGAACCCACGTATTGTGAGATCATGACCTGAGCTGAAGTGGGACACTTGACTGACTGAGCCACCCAAGCACCCCTCAAACTTTGGTTATTTATATGCCACATATTTTGTATCATGGCCATGGTCATGATCCCTGGACCTATACTACCTGACTTCTAATTTTGGCTCCCCTAAATTCTAGCTCTGTGACCTCGGTCAAGTGCTTCCACTTCCTCATCTGTAAAATGAAGATTGCTGTGAGGAATACATAAGTTAATGTGAGGAAAGTCCTTGAGTAATAGTTGGTATGTGATAAGGGCTACATTAAGTGTTAATTATTGCTACGAATCATGGCACCTGTACCAGTAGTAATGCTTTTTCTTTAATTGGACTCACTTCTTAAATTTAAAAATAATCACCAGATTCATGTGAGTAGGTATATTTTTTCTTGTACGTGTGCAAATGTATAATACCTATATAATACTTTTAAAAATTCAAAAAAAGTCCATTCATATGCTCCCTAAAATCAGCCCAAATATTACTGATAGAATGGTCACCAAAACCATGGGGAACATTGTGCTAGATATTGAAGGTCCCTTCCAGCTTTAATACTCTAGGAATGAATGAATAAATGCACGTGTCTTCGTGTCTATGCCTTCAGTCATTTGACAAATACGTGACTGGAATATTTCTACCCTCCTCAGTCACTTCTACCCACAGTAGAATCTTTCCACTGGTTGGCTACAGGTTTCAGTGGAAAAATGTTTAAATGGAGAAGAGAGATTGTGAATAAATCATGTAAGTGGTTTAAACTTTGAGGGGTTAGTGGGGTTCTCTCAAGAACTCCCCCTAAAGTCTAACAAAGGATGAAACCTAGAGTTGTGAAAATTGGGACGGGATGCTTCTAAGAAGACACAGGATGGCCTTGAGAGGTGAGGAATCTACCGGAAGGTCTGGACCCTTTCCTTTGGGTACTGTTTTTGCTCCACTTCCTTCTATGCAGATCTTATCTTATAGGCTTACAGTTTCTGTTTGTTTGTTTTTGTTTGTTTGTTTATTTATTTATTTATAATTTGAGAGAGAGAGAGAAAGAGAGAGCACGAGGAGGGGAGAGGGGCAGAGGGAAAAAGAGAGAATTTAAAGCAGGCTCCATGCTCAGTGTAGAGCCCAACGTGGGGCTTGATCCTATGGCCTGGGGATCATGACCTGAGTCGAAATCAAGAGTTGGACTCTCAACCAACCGAGACACCCAAGCATCCTTAGGCTAACGGTTCAAATTCCACCTCCTCAAGTTCCTTTCCAGCTATTCTTTTTTTCTCATCGGAAGAGTAGTCATAGAGAAGTATTTATTAAGCACATGCTGTGTGCCAGGCACAGAGGACATAGTGCTAAACACCCGTATTCCTATATCAAGGAGTGGATGGGACCTCAGGGCTATCAATTTGTATAGGGAAATAAAGGCAGTGACTAAGGAACTTTAAAATCAGTTTTCACTTAAACATCCCTCTCAAGTTACCATGAGCACTGATCTCCAACCATTTCATGAACATCAGTACTTGTTGGATATAAAAAACGTGTGATGTGAATGTAATATAAATCAATCACAAAGGAAAATGAAAAATCTTGGGACAGGGGCAGGGCTTTATGAAGGCAATAAAAGTGAATTTCGAGAGGGAACCTCTGATTTACGCCCAAAGTTGTGGACAGTTGAAGTCCTGGCAGAACTGTATCAGTTGTCAACAAAGAGAAAATCAGTTAAGATTGACGGCGTGATGTGTGCTTTCCAAGAGAATGACTAGAATATTGAAGGATGATGAAAGAATCTTGAGAGAAAACAAAAAACTCTTGAATATCTTATAAAAGTCAATATGAAGTGAGGGATGGTAAATGGTATAATCTAGTCGGAAAAATTATGCCAAAATCCACACTTAATTCATACTTTGCTCGTTTAAAATATTAGGGCATGATTGGTATTTTACTTTAATTTTGTCAAATATAAGAAAAGTAATTCTTCCGTAACTTTCAGTTTCATAATTTTTAGTTTCTAAAATAGAATTCCAGTCAACCTTTTTCACTCTAATTTTTACTGTGTTATTTATGTCCCTTTATTATGTGGATTCATTTTACTGAATGACTGTTTATATTTCTATAAAATTTATTTATATTTTTAATTAATGACTTTTTATGGAATTAATTGTCCATAAAAAGAATGTCCAGTAATAGTATTCAATGAAGTGATGGATTGATTAGCATCATTCTTCAGAACCAACGGCCAAGACCATAATGGGCAGAAAGGGCACAACTGGCTTTATTGACTCTAATGCAGAGAGCAAGGGTGCATAGAACAAGCCAGACTTCTCTTGCAACGGAGATGCCTAGTCCAGCTAGGAGGTAATTTTGGGATAAGCCTGTTTAAGGCCTTGAGAGGGAATTCTCCAGGCGTCAAAGGAAATTGCTTACCCACAAAGCACCAGACTGCAAACCGGATCCATGTGATGGTGGAGAGCTTTAGCATGAGATAAATGTTCACCAGCATGGCAAAGGCAGGCACGAAGGGGAGGCAGGGAGCCATGTAGGGTAGCTTTTTGGGGTTCTCTGGTTGCTGCAGGATCACGAACACCAGGGCGCCGATCAGCAGCACCATCAGAACGACCAACAGGATGGCCCACCAGCTCCGCTCTGAGATGTGGTCGGAACCAAAGATGAGGAAGGAGCAGAAGATGAACATGAGGATGAAGAGCAGGAGCACGCAGATGGTCACCGTGTGCCCTGTAGCTGCTGTGGGCCGGTCCATTTTGCCTGGAAGGCCCAGCCGGATCCTCATGGTGTAGTAGCGGGGCCCGATCAGCTTCTTTAACTTGATGAGATAAATGTTTTCAGATTCGTCGGCTTCGATGCCTGTGGTCATGTCCACAGTGCCGTAGTTGGGATGGTTCACATTGTAGGTGGACTTGTCCGACTTGCCTATGAGCATCTCGTTGTCTCCCAGGGATGGTAGGTTCTTGGCCCCGCATGTGTTGGTGGCTGGGCCGGAAAACTCTTCCCCTTCACTCACAGGAGAACAAACTTCCTTCTCACAGTCCGCCAGGATGCCCTCCTTCTTCTTTGTGTGCTCCTGGGACAAGAACTTGACAAAACCATCAATGTCACTCTCTGGTTGGTATCGAAGGAGCAAGACGCAGACAGAGACCAAGGTGTAGGCAAGGAGTGTGCCAATGGACATCATCTCTATTAGGTCTTTCAGGCTGACTAATAACGAGAGGAGAGCTGCTAGGAACCCCGACACAATGCAGGCCACCACTGGTGTCTCTGTGTAGGTGCTCACATGAGCCAGGAACCTAGAGGGACGGGCAAGCAGAGGGTTAACAGTGAGCTACAGATGGTGACTGACTCTAATACGGCTTAAGTCCACCTGGTCCTGCTCCTCCAATGTACTTCTGGAGTCACTGCTTTGAATACAGTTATTCCTACTGCAGGATTTGGTTTCTGGAATACAATTTAAAAATAATTTACTTTCATGCCTTGGTTTTGAGGCAAACTTCTTTATTAAAGTCCCTACTTCATTATGCGATGTGAAGGGACGACTGAATTTAGGAAGGCATGTTAGAAATCTGAATCGAAGTGCAAGCTTTGCTGGGAAGGAGTGATATGTGGAACATTCGTACACCTCCTTGGGGTCCCCTAAACCTGTGTTACCTAAAATATGGTCAGTCCGTGGACCAGCAGCATCAGTATCACCTTGGAGCTTATTGGAAATGCACATATTCAGGTATCACCAGAGACCTCCTACATCAGAACCTCTGGGCATGGGGCCTAGCAAACTTTGCTTTAAAAAACCTCCAGAGGATTCTGATTTATACCAAAGCTTGAGAAGCATTGCCGTTGGCAAAATAGTGTAATAACTCAGAACATGTGCTCATAAATGCAGCCCAAATCCAGCCACTTACCAACTGGAGAAGACCAACAAAAGTGAGTGAATGACAGGTGCCTCTTTAGCAGTTCCTGTGGGCCTTAAGCAGGTTCCTGCTCTCCTCACTCTCCTCCTAATCTGCCCTCCTCCCACCTCTTCCATTTCTCTTTTATTTTCGTCTTTCACATATGACTATCAGCTGCCTTTGGAGCTCCAGCATCTTTCCTCTTTGACAGCAGAAAAACCTTTTGGGTGTGTGAAGTTGTAACATCTCCGCCACACTCAGCCTCTTCTTGATCTATCCAGCTCCCCAAACATGGCAGCTCTGACCTGGTGATGACTTCAGGGGGTATGCAGGGGAAATGGAGCAGAAGATGACAGCTGGCGGCAGAGAGGAAGTCCCTGAGCTGGATCCCCCCCCCCCCCCCCCCGTACCCCTGAGCGCTCCTTGACCTCCATGCTTGAAGAATGCCTTCCCTGCAAGCCCCTCATACAGTGGGCACTGGGAACCGAGAGATGGGCCACATTTCCTTGGGGCAGATTGACCACTTCATGGCCAATGTAGGGGGCTGGAAGCCAATATATTGGAGTGCTTGAAAAACCTGTCTTTGGAGTCACACAGTCATGGATTCAAATCCCGGCCTCCCCTCAGCAGCTGGAGGATTGGGGTAAGTGTTTTCACCTTTATAAGTATACTCATCTACTATATTTGTCTGCAAAACAGGGTTATTGTGACAACTACATGGGATCTGTATACAAAGCACCCAGGGTACACAAATGTTCAATGAATGGTAGTTATTGTTGCTACTGTTATTAGGTTCTGTTCAGATGGTCTTATACTCCCTGTGATGGTAGCTTTTAATGTTTTCACCTTCAGAGGGGCTGTGGAGAGATGGTCAGTACCTCACCTCAATGTGAGGGCAGGCCTAAGATGTCCCTGGGATGGGTCCTTCTTTCTGGAAGTCACTCAGTGCAGCAGTTTGACACCCACAATCTTCACAAAGCAACACACAGTGTCAAACAAGAGGGGAGGGGCAGTTAGGGGGAGTATACCAGTTTGTGCTAGATTGGGAGACCCAGAGTCAAACTGAGGGGCTGTCATGGGGCTTACGTTCTTTTCGCTCAAACTCTTTATTAGGATATATGACAAATTCCATCGTCTATGTGACATACACGCACATCAAAATTATAGTCAGGCTGACAGTGGGTGACATTCTCCCTGGACAGGCATGGCAGAGCAGAATTAATTTCATAAAGCATAGTCCTTACCTGAAAAGGAGCCCATCACCAGCCATGGCATAAATGACCCTTGGCATTGGGAAGAGAGAGCCCAGCAAACTGACTGTCAGTCCTGCAACTGACCCAATGGCTACTACGAATTTTGCAGCATAGAACCCATGAGCCACAAACATCTCCATGAGTGGGGATTCCGTGTCGATGGCATAGAATGGCACCATCAGAGTTAAGATTATGCTCACCTGTTGAAACAAGAGAAAACATGGCTGGAGGTGGAGAGGACTGACAGCATGGATGGATGTCCCATAGGAGAGCGAAGAGGCCTGGACTTTGGATTTGTCACTTCTTGGCATGTGCCCTTAATTTAGACCAGTCATTTTGCATCTGGACCTCTTGGTCTCAGTATTTTCTCCTCACATTAGAATTTAGTGGACTTGACAAGATGGTCCTCAATATCTCTCTCAGGCTTTCATATCTGAGGAATAAGTATGTAGGCATCTAAGCCCCACAACAGCAGAACTACACTGACAGTTCAGTGGAGGGCAGATACCATCACATGGAAGGAACTGGAGCCAAAGGTGCTGGAGCCAGGACCTGGCAGTGGCCGTGAGCACCCTGCCCACATGGGCAGGACTCTCATTTCCTTTGTACTTTCAGGATCCTATATGGCCTTAAATGGATTCTCCCGTTCACTCTGAAAATCAGAGATAAAAACTCCAAAGATAAGTGATCAGAGGTCCGTAGCCAGTTAACAGGGGGGACTCATATGAGGACTATATTCCTCTCTGTAGCTCAGTGCCAGGAGCCAGGCAGCCCACAAATGAAGGCATCAGGAAGGAACCTGGTCCTACTCTGGGGTTGTACTATGGCTTTGCTTAACCAGGAATCACTTGGCTCCTAGGACCCATCTTCCTTCATATGTCATAAATCGGCCATAACAACCCTCCCTCCATGGCCCCAGGCAATGAAACCACCAGTTATAGGTCCAGGCTCCCCCTGGCCTGCAGGGGCCAATGCTTCAAGAAGGCATCAAGAAGGGAGGTCTGAGCCTGAACGGGAGAGGGTGGTGCATTTCCAGACCACTTCTTTGCATATTCCTCAGGAGCCAACATCCTCCAGTGAAGCCATGGGCTGCTAGGGAGGACAGCAGGATGGACCACCACAGCCCAGCAATTTGGCTCTTCTCCTGACGGTGGAATGGCAGCCTGCTGACCGGTGCAAGACCAAACAGCCCCTGAGGCCTGGTTAAGGGCCGTGTGTTCTAGAAGAGGATGTTTCCCAGCAGCTTCACCACTTGCAACACGGGGTGGGCTGGGAGACAGTGGGATTGATTCCTACAGCAGTTTGCGTTGAGTCGGCTGCTCATGTTAGATCCGGATGGGCAAAAAGTGGGCAGATGCATAGAAGTAGTCTGTAGTCTATAAGGCGCTATTCTAAGAAAGGAATTGTGGTGACCAACTTTATGTGTGCAGCAGGGGTTGACCCCTGGAGGAGGGGGAGGTATATGAGGGAGGAATAAGAGGGGAAATGCAAAGCAGAGCATCTCTGCCCTGAGATACTCTGCCCCACGCCATCCTCATGGCCTGAACACTGTCTGCAGGGATCATCAGAGTACGGTTAAGATGAAGCCACTTGCCTGTGTGTGCTCAAGGCGAGGTGATAATTGACCCATAAAACAATTGCCAGGGACAAGTGAATTCCTATAAACCACATCCATGGCTGCTCTTGTGTTTTCCTTTGGTGCCCAGGACAATCTTATTTTGCAGCTGGCCCTAATGATCGAGCCAGCCGCTGGTCTGGCTTCCTTAAGTAGTTGCTAAAGCTGTTTCTGTTTTGTTTGTGTTTTGGGGAGGAGGTGCTTTTCCTATGTTTTGCAGCAGGGGTGCACGTAACAGCCGTGGATCTTTCCTACTGGTGGTAAGTGAAGTGAGTGGGACCCCCAGGGCCCAGGGCATTTTTGTGACCACACACCTATTGACTTGCTGGCTGGTTCTCTCCATTGCCAGGGGCCGAGGAGGACGTTGGCTGCGAGTGAGCTATTTCTGTGATAGAAATTCTGGGATGGGAACTGGGAAATGACACATCACAAGTTTGGGGAGCGTCTGATCCTGAGATGACAAGAAGCTGCAGGCTTCCTTCTAAGGATTCCCCTTGGCAGGAAAACTTGAAAAATGAGCTTGGGCCGGTATAAAAAGAGGGAGCAACAGCAGAAAGAAATGGCATTTCCCCTGAGATTTAAGGGGAAGAGTGTCTCTGGGAGGGTGGTGTAGTCTCTCCCCACTCTGGAGGAGCCTCGCCTCCCGCTGCCGGGAAGATCCCAGAAGACAGAAGAGCATTGAGGAGGGTGCACAGAGGTCCACAATGCCTCTGCTTGCACACCCACCCGTTACTGCCAGCCTATGATCTGAGCTCCTTGGACAGCAGCCCACTCCCTGTACACCGTCCCCTGGGCAGTAGTGGACACCCAGAGCCTGTGTGTGCGGAGGAGCAGGGATGGAAACTCAGAGGTCAAGACTGCCCCCGTCTCCAGTTCGGAGTGCTGATTTTCTTCTTGTCATTGGTGGGTGGGGACATAGGGTGCATGGATGCATGCATACAAACGCCGAGACGACACAAGGAAGGGATCATTTCCTGACAGAGGGTGACCCAGTCCCAGAGCTACTTTTTAAGGTCAAATAGGAAAAGGCCATCAAGATGGTCCCAAAAGGATGTAGTACTTACAGATACGTATGCTGTCAGGCAGATGACCAAAGAGGCGGTGATGGCATAAGGGATGGACGTGTTGGGATTCTTGGCTTCCTCTCCAGTGGTGGCAATGATGTCAAAGCCAATGAAAGCGTAGAAACACGTGGCTGCTCCTTGCAGCACCTGGTGGGACAATAGCATTTTTCAGACTCAGAGTGTCAGGGCAGCACCAGGGCCCAACATGTGGTACCAACAACTGCCCAGGGCTCGGCCGCGTCACTGAGCAGCAGAGGGAGTAACATGGTGATCTCGCACTCAGCACTTGAGTTCTGATCTCCTGTGCTTTCTAGCTGTGTGATCCTGGGCAATTCCCTCATGGGAAGAATGGAGATAAGAAGACTTGTGGCCACATAAACACTGGGTTGTTCAACGTATTCAAATCATTTCGGGAAATAAGTGGGGTTATAAGTAAATCAATAAACTGGCTATCCCTATGTCTTGCGGAACTCATTAACTAACCTCTCCGTGCCTTATTTTCTTCCAATGGTTCTCAACCACAACCAGGGGTCCTATGACTTCCCTTAGGGGATGTTTGGAAATGTGAGGAGCTACTTGTGACTTTCACAGAGACGTGAGGCGTGCTTTCAGCATTTAGGGTACAGGACTCAAACGCTTCTGCACCAAGAATAGTCCTACTGACATTACCACTGGTGCCCTTCATAGATCATCTCTGTGGTAACACCTAGATCTGAAATGATAGAAAAGATTTTCAGATATCCTACTGTCTTCCGTGGGGAGACAGGTAGAGACAGTCTGATTTTTCTGTCCCTCTGGGGCTCGAGTGTCCTAGCTGGGTTATAAGGCTGGAGAAGATATGCAGTGAGAGGCAGTGTCGGGCTGGGGAGGTGGTAACCAGTGACATCTGCTGGATGCCTGTTGGACTGAGCCTGCACGGCTGCAAGGGTGGGTGGGACTGTAAGTCAAGATGTCAGTGCGAATCTTCTCTTAAGGAGTGTGTTACTTTCTTCCAAAGAATTGACTGAACTTTAGATGAAGTTTCCCCACCTTGGCATTCTCATTATCGGCTGAAAGCAAAAAGTGTGCCTCTCTGAATGCTTGGGGAATGTCCTTTCAGGGGAGGGTGAGAGAGCTTTTTCTAGACTTGTGTGTATGGGCCAGGGGCCTTGGCAACATGCAAGCTCTAGCCAGGGGCCCAGGGGTGAGCTTCATTGAAGGATCATTTCTCCCCCTCTAATCCACATATAGCTTACAAATGATGAAATTCAAAACATGTGTCAAGCAGATACCTGTGCCCAAAGTTTCACTCTTACCTCTCCCGCTGGCTTCTCAGTAAGTAACAGATAAAATACTCAGTACTGGAATCGACCAGGTACATGACAAACTGAATATCTTCTCAAACCTCAGAAGCAAGTTTGCTCACCTGTAAAAGGACTTGGCCCTTTCTGTGGTCTTTCCCACCAGGATTCTAAAGTTTTAAGTCCCTAAGTGGGCATTCTTATCCTGGGGTCCGTTCAACTCAGGGTGGGAGTCTATGAACTTTGCTAAGAAAAGATTACATCTTTATTGTTAGTAACCTCTGACTAAACATAAGCATTTCTTTAATTATGAATGTAAGTGACAAACTAATAGTACCTGTGATTTTGTCACCAAAGCAATCAGGTATTTTTTCTATACTAGTAGATAGTTGCAGAGATCTTGAAATATTTCTTGTGCTTATTGCTACTTCCAAATTATGATACTTATTAGACACAGATATTAATATTTAAAACACTAATATAGAAGCACATTGTTATTATATCACAATTAAAAATATTTTTATAACTATGTTTTAATATATTTGCTTTCTTTTGAATTCCTATGTAATTAGGTTATTCATTTATAAACACAATTCTCAGAAGGGGTCCATAGGCTTCATCAAACTGCCAAAGAGTCCATGGCACAAAATAATCTAAGAGCTGCTGGTCTATTCCAAATTCCTTTTTTTTTTTTTAACATTTATTTCTTTTTGAGAGAGAGAGAGAGAAAGAGAGACAGCATGAGCAGGGGAGGGGCAGAGAAAGGGAGACACAGAATCCAAAGCAGGCTTCAGCCTCTGAGGTGTCAGCACAGAGCCCGATGCGGGGCTCGAACCCACAAACCAAGAGATCGTGACCTGAGCCGAAGTCGGATGCTTAACTGACTGAGCCACCCAAGCACCCCATAAGAGCTGCTGGTCTATCCTAATAACTCAGGTAGAAAGAACTTTTCAAGGAATTGTCATCAGAGGACTGCTTTCTGGGAGAGGAGATATCTCAAAATTTACTCCAGTAAACTCCTTCATTTCAGGGAATGGAAAGTGTTTTGGCCTCCAGGCAAGGAGAGAAAACAGATCTCACTTCATTGTACCTGGAGGTTTACCGGTCTGGAAGTGTGCTTGTTTTCGCTTATCTAGCAAATGTTTTTGGTCTTTAAGGATGAACAGAGACTGCGATTGCAGGCTCCCTAAACCTCCCCAATCAAGGAAAGCCTTGCTTTAAGATAGCTACCAGAAAACAGGTTCTGCTTTCTCTTCCTTTAACATCTTTCTTCCTTTACACGTACATACATACGTACGTGTGCGTGCACACACACACACAGCTCCTGCAAATCATACAGATCTGTCAGGACAGTCAGTTGATGATGTATCCCTCCCAGTTAGGATGAGCCATGCATAGTCCCTATGCCTATTTGCTGTGGTCAGTTCTGGATGGAAAGTTCACAGATATTGCAAGAGCTCACTGTTGAGGAAAGGGGGTTGGAAGGATCTTAAAATAAGAACTTGGGGGCCAATCTACCCTAGAAAAAGATGAGAGGTCTGTAAGCCACGCCTTGTGAGGAATCACTGGGGACCCAGGGATGTCAAATGTGAAGAAAAGAAGACTCAGTGGAAGACTTGGAGGACACCTTCCAATTTTGAAGTGCTGATCATGAAGCAGTTGGAGGAGAAATATACTGTAGGCTCCAGAGGGAATCCCAACGCCATGCACAGCCATCCACAGGTTGGGGGTTGGGGGTGGGGATTGGATTTAGTTAGGAGAACAGATTTTACAGATTGTCAGACTTAGCGTGGTTCTGTCACATACTGGCTTGGTGACCTAGAATAAATTCCTAACCTCTTGGAACCTCATTTTCTTAAATGGAGATGAAAGTGGTATTTAGTTCATAGGGTTGTTGCAAGGATTAAATGAGATTATACAATGAACTGCAGTCATAGACTACAGCAGGTACTTAGTAAATATTAGCTCTTACCAGCAGTATTTTTTAATTACTATTATGAAATTTCTAGAACAGATGAAACTCAAAGGCATAAACAAATTCTTCCTCTTCCTTTTTTTTTTTTTTAAAGGGCATATATTTTATTAACTGCTCCCTTGTGCCAGGCACTGTGCTTGGGGATGTGGATATAGTCATGAACAAAAATACTGTGAGCTTAACCCCCTGGGGCTTGGAGTCTAGAGGATACTGCAAGACCTAAAATACAATATTGACTGTGGTAATAAACTGAATGAGATTGATAAGTGCCTATATTATTTATGAAACACAAATTCTGCTGCTCTCCAAATAATTGAAAAAAATAGATGGCAACTGCTGAAAATGATGAGATACCAGAATATTGACTATGGTCAAGTTGGGAATGGAGAGAATTAGTCTGCAAAGAGAATGTCTGTTAGCCTGAATTTGCTATGTAAAACTAGAAAGCCATTATAGTTGAAGGAAGACTGGATAGATCAAAGGTAGGACATTTGGAGGTTCTACTGCATTAGGCAGGAAACAGAATTTAACTCAGATGGTTTAAATGAAATGATTTCAGTGAAGGCCCATTGGCTAAGTCCATCAGGGAGCA